>NC_089643.1:358280-716560 GCF_039881205.1 Euwallacea similis | reverse complement strand
CTTAAAATCGTATCATGTCAGTCATTCCAAAAACTCCATTTAAAAATCATTAAAAACGTGTGTAATAATTATCTTTAATGAAGTCGAAAAATCACAAAATATACAGAGCGTTCGATATAAAAATGAAGTTTCAGCTTCCCAAATATACTGAAAATTGCTTTACAATTTTCGTAACCATGGCCTGATACTACTGGAGAGCCGATAAAGATACGAAAGTACATAACATACGTTGTTCCTTGCATTTTATATTTTGTAATAAATGAAAGAGATCGCGAGCCACTCTAGCACTCCATCAGAAATATATTGATTTGGAACGAATTCAAGCTCTATAATTATTCCACATTTCATCTTATCTAACTTTAACGCAATATTTCAAAATTAATAAAACTGAGCATTTGCGAGGCTCAGAAATGATAAACAACAAACTCTTCAACACCTTCAATGTTTTAAAAGAATTCGGAATTCTCAACCCCTAATTTCTAGCTACCTTCGTCTAACTCACACTCATAACTGCATATATGTACAACAGGGGTAAAAATTGAAATTTCAAGACGAGCAGCATAAAGAGCAATCTGGAGCCCTTCTGGAGTTTCATCAAGAATTTATAAAATTAAGATACCTGAATCCAAGCTCTAACTTCTTCCATATTTAATGTTGGATTCAGTCTTGATTGGCACTGTCATTACTTTAAACACCAGAAATAGGCAAGTCTAAGAATTTCTTCAGATTTGAAGTTTGGATTGGATTGAAAGGGAACACTTATGGAGGTTGTCGAGCGACTAACTCGACAATCCGATATCATATTATATGAACATATGTAGATCTCTTGACTGCATGATAGATTTCCAATGGATATCGCAACTTTTAAACCGAGCATTAATTATATAAATGTGAACTCATCTCCCAAAAACCTCAAAACACGATGGCGACCCCCAAATCGTAAATCCCCCCTCTGATGTGCAGCTTTCCCAAGATCATCTCTACCAATCATATCTGCGATATGAATTTTCATAAACTCCTCTTTATTGGTCTGTTTTCTTTCCCCTCCCACCAATCCAGTTCAAAATATGAAATTATAAGCCCAAGGGTTGGACGTCCCCGACGCCTTGGCGTCGGCGCTGCCCTTACGGCGTTGCCAGAAACATCCATATTTCTAAACTCTCCTATAACATCCATCTGCCCCTATGTGGTATTGATGAGTAACATAATTTGATAATATATGATAGGCCGGCTGTTAAAAGTGCGTCATCGTTCTGCGACATGGATCGCGAATGATTGAACTTCATCACCAGAAATGACGACTCCCTTCCTTAAATAACTCTCCCAGAATAAACACGAATTCTAATTATACCCTTCCAACGTAAACAAACAAATCAAGCTCCACGCGACCCTTAGCGCGGTTTCATCCCCGAAGGACGGCAACAGCGCTCGCGATCAATAACCACGTGAGACTCATATCATATTGTATATCGTCATTGGAGATCTCATAACGACGCCGGCAAGCGTCGAACGCGTCTTCCACACCTACAAGGGACTTACCGGTTTCCGGCGAGACGTCCTGCAGGAAGAATTTGATAAGAGGGGTTGGAATTTCGGGGAAAAATGGGAACTACGCGGACACACACTGTCGCCACTCGACATTAGCATGCACACTGTAATCAATAGAGCGTCAGCTAGAGCAGTGTCGCGACGAACACGTGCTCGGTGGGAGAGCGCGCTTGGTTTCGACATATGTTTCTACATCTTCACCTACTCCAACCTCAAGAACAACCTTGATCATTAATTAAGGGAATGCCGGATGACCTAGTTTCTTATGAGGCTCAATGCAGTCAAAAGCCGTTTTATTTAAAGTAGATAAACCTCAAATTTATGATCGTTATGCTTTAGAGTTTTCAACAAAATATTCGCGAAGCTCAAATGCAATGGGGACAAATAGCGCTGAATATGACATAGAGATTAGGACCCAATTTGAGGTTCCACAGGTTCAAAAATGGTGGTCAGAAATTCTGTAATATGCCATAATTTCCTCGACAGGATGTTGCAAAAAAAAACGAAGTTTAGCAACACTGCCTTGCTCTGACAGCTGCCATATCTGAAGTTAACTCCAAGTCCTGAGTCCATGACGATTTGACCGAAGACTAGTTGCGAGGTTGCCAGTTTTCAATATCCCTTCAAGTTTTCACTGTAGGGTCACTGTTCCTATCGATCCAAGTCCAATTCCAGTAAAAAATCGTACAAATCAAAATTCTTTCTGTAGAGTGTTTCCCTTTTTGGACGTATTTCGTAAGTATCTCGGATATTAATTACGATGGAAGCATGCGGATTGAAGTAGAATATACAGGGTGTTTCTATAAATTGAACATTTCGTTATATATGTATACATATACATTATACCCCCTGTATTTCTTAACGCGCTGAAAATTGATATCGTTCAAAACACGTTTGAGAAAACACGTATTTGCGCAGAATCCAGTAACATGGTCGATTTTCCCCCAATGCATTTTCCTATAAACATTTGTCATTGACGTATCATGATGTTTTTGAATCCAGCAATTAAAAAAATCATTTAATCCATTTCCACTTTTTTCTGGTTCCTCACTTTCTGGCGAATTCTTACTTAAAAATTGTGTTCGGTTATTGGCCAAAAATGCATGTTTTTCAAATTACGTTCAACTTCTTCAGTATTCAAGAAGCAGCAAACCATTAACTCATTACAATGTCGCAGACAATATTTTAGAACCTCCAATTTTTAAAAATTAATTCTTCCATTTCTTGTTTTCTTGTTGTTTCGCCTCGTTCTTAATTTCAGAATTACCTCCAGTACCTACGTCTCTGTTGCAAATTAAAATTGAGAACCTTACTAACATTGAGTATCTGCTAAATCAGCGGCGTCACAGCCTGTTTTGTCGACTGCTTCTTACTTGAATATTGTATGCTGAGCGCCTCTACTTTAACACTCCTTTTACAGCCATTTATACTCTAGCAATTTTCCAAATTATTATCTCGCGCGTATGTTTTTTTGCTAGTTATTATTTGAAAATTTTGATCTGTACGCCCTTGTCTTTACTGGATTATAAATGTTTTTCAAATTTCAAAGAACCCTCTGACAATCCATAGCAAATCTAGGAGTAAGTGGACCTTGGTGCAAAGTAAATTAATGTGGATCTTGGACCGAACTCAAATTTCCTTCTCCATAACAGAACCTAATAAAACCATTGTTAAAACCCAGTGGCGTGTCCGGTGTACATTTAAATGGTGCACAAACAGAATAAAATTTTAAAAATCTGAGCTTAGAAATTACTTACGCTTCCTGATGATCCAGTAGCGTATAATGCAGAGGTGTATCATGCAGATAAACGGTGAAAGAATAAGTTTAAGAACTGCCTTGTGAAGACCAAATGGTGTATCAGACTAACAGAACAGGGTAAAATTTGACTAATTTCAAAATTGATATAGTTAGGTTCATCTAAACACGATAAGGTACGCCTCTCATCTTTTTGCTTTCAATTGTAAGCAGGAAATTATAAAACTTCCCTTGTAATAGCAAAAAAAATGTAAAATCACAGAGTGTACCCATGAAATATTGATCTATAGTCGAAAATGAAATGAAAATTTCAACTTGAAAATTTTAAATCAAATAATTGCGTCGAAGAATTCGCCACGCTACTGATTTTTAACAGTTGGAAACATCTAAATTTCGTCTACTGTTCCTAAAATGAAATACAAAAGCTTAAATTTAAAAGAGAAAGGAAGTTTAGGTTTTACCTTGTAGCTAAAAGCATGTTACGCCCATTTTTTCGCGCAATTCGAAAACCTTAAAATTTGCTTTGCAGCAACATAAATTAAAACAATTCTCAGTGAAAAAAGTACAGAGAAGGAGCAGAGATAAATTCAAGCGAGGCGAAAATCTGGATTTAAGTTTAATCTGGAAAGGCTTGTTTTAAAACATTGATAGGTGCAGTTGCTGCCTACTATTGCTACTTACAAATCTATTAAAGCACTGATGATTATACAAACTATACAAGCCGAACTGAAAAGTCATATTAAAAAAAAATTATATAACTTCGGTTACAATACAAATTACGCTACTGTTGTTTTATTAAGATGAAATGTTTCAACTCGTCTTTTTTTTTAAAGTTGATACTAATACCTATATAATTAATTATATTTAAATATTTACGCATTCATGGCAGTTTATTGACAATTTGGTGACTAGTGATGGTATGTCGATTCAGGGAATAGAAATTTATAGTGAAATGTTTCTATTATTGAGGAATCACCCCATATATATCACCTATACAGGGAGAAAATTAGTAATTTATACACTAACGAGAAACAAATTCTAAAGCTTTAAAATTTATATTTACAGCAAACTTGAATTGAACAATTTGAAACAAAATTGAAAGTTATTATTTTACGTATTTTAATATCGGAAGAAAATAAAAGGAAATTACGACAACCAAAACAAAATAGAGAAAATGATACTAATTTGCATCAAGCTAATTATACATATTTGTGAATTTGGGAATATTCCGGCACAAATCTAAGGCTACCATAGTTTGTTGACAATAAGGTGAATGCTACAAAGTGAATAGCTTCAATTATTTCGATTTCGAATCGAATCGAATGTTCGATTGATGAAATAAGACGTCGTATTTTCAGCAACACAGGCATCATTCTTACACTGAAAACAACCGTAACTTCAATAGCTTAAGACAAACACGAAGTGGATAAATGTTAGGCCATAAAGGCGCGGATAATGGCTGAAATTGGATTGTTAGGGTCACACCGGACATCACTATTTTATCTCAAATGGCACCTATGAGAAATCCTTCGTTCAACGTTATAGATTCATTTATGAGTGGGCTATAAAATAGAGAAATTTTAGAACTCTAATTAAATATCAAACCAACTCATCTTCGGAATTTTCAAGCACATCATTTCGATGGGAAATTGGCAGATGAGCGGAGCGCACGCACGTGGAAATTCCGAAGGGATTGGATAAAACCACGCTTCAGAAAATTATATTAAAGGATTCACTGTATAGGGCGGACAGTGTTTGATTCTAAAAGTAAATGTAAGCTGAATCCTTTGGTTTCACCGTCGCTCCAAGACAAAGATGTGAGAAGATAAGTAAGTACAGTTTTTTGAGTATCACATTCAGATTGCCAGTTTTCCGTGAATGCAGGGAGCTAAGTGGTTATAGGGATTAGACATGCTACAGACACCCTATACAGAACATATCGCATAGAAATAACAGAAAATCATCTCCCGCAAGGATCGGTTCAGCGCTCCCGTTACATCCGTTTTGAACTCGTTCAAAACAAAGTTACATTTCGTCGGTACAAATTAAATTTTAACAGAACGTAATTGAACGCTTTACAGCGCTCAGTCTGCATTCCACTTATTTCAGCTTAATACGCGACCGCAAATGAATGCTCTCGTCATATCAAACGAAAATCAAATTTTGCCAGAATTACGTATTTTCTACTTTATTCCGCTACAACGAGCTTTAGAAAGGACTATTGTATGATAATTATACATAATAATAATATAGTTGTGTATAACACCATTTACCACATCCTTCAAGCGCTTAACACTAGATGCATCCAGAAGCTAACAGAAACCAATCCGAGCTCATCCACACTAACCGACTTTTTGAATGTCACCACTGTAATGGTCATTATTAAATAACCATACACAAGAAGCAATATGGTTTAATTGTATTGTTTCAGCAAAACTATAAGACATAAATAAGTCGGACAATTAAACACGTTTACCCAGTTTGAGCGAATTATTTATTTTAATTGTGAAATACGATGCTTTCGCTTCGCTTGAATTTATACAATAATCTCATTTAATGCGCATATAAAACAAATATGGGCTATTAAACGCTGGTTTCAAGAGCAATTAGCAAATTTTACATCTAAATTGCTATTTGTCGGTATGGTAATTTTTCCGATTTTACCAAAATGGAATAAAACTCAGGTGCAGTTGGGGCACGTGGAGAAGAAGTGTAACAGATCGCGGAAATGTTCGAAATTAACTGACCAGCAGCAAGACTGCATGTATGGCCAGTATCAATAGCCTGAAACTATCCACTGACCATTGCTCCCCACTGACATTTACCACCCAGCAGGAAGCTCTTTGTCTTACCTCAAGGATTGTTGCCCATATTAACGAGTGCAGGGGTGTTAGAACGACAACCTCAAAAATAAGGGCTAAACCCAAAGGAAAGTTGTTTCGCTCCAGCCTGCAATCACCACACTAATGATGACTATATGTGGTTCCTTTGCAAAGGTCTTGATGTCCATGATCTTGTACAAGCAGTACCCGTCCATTAACATGCAGGCATAAACTGGACAGGACTGGAGAAAAAGGGCAAAGTCCTGAGAGTTGGTCTCCATGACGCCATGAGTTTGAGCTAGTAAAAGGGCGTTAATAAGTAGCAACTGCTTCAGAAAGATGTTTTTAATGTTCCTAACCGGTAGGGTGATTGATAGATTCCTATGAAAAATCGCCCGTTTTGTGGTCCTGACAGGGGTTTAATGACGAAGACCACTATAGCAAGAAGGGAGTAGACTACGGAGATTATTCAAGCTATGACGTAGTATTCGTATTCTTCTTGATACACTAAAGCTACGTGAGTAGTCGGTTTGTTGGTTCCAGAGAGCTAGTTCCAAGATATCACTCCAGTCTTTCTTGCTCTCCAATAGCTTCTTCGGTGATTAAGGAGACTGCAGTTACGTAAAAACGTAAACTTTATCCAGGGATCTATAGACTCAACTGCTGTAATTCAAAACCATATGAAACTGAAACAAAAATTATAATGTTCACCTATGGCATAAACATTTCCTTCCACTGCGTGATGTCAATTCGGAGCCCTGGCCTCACACGTCATAAACTAAGAAATTTTCTCAAAAAACCAATTTCATGATTAATAACGGAACTCTAGATGAAATATAGCTAATGTGCATTTTTACTGGAAAAAGATCACCAATTTGGGAAGTGGGACCATTATCGCGACTTAATGAAGCATGGGCAATCAAAAATACACGCAAAAAAATTTATATTAAAACCACGAAAATTATAATTTTAACAAACGGAAACAACAAATAATTAAGAAAATGCGAAATTTTGCTGTATCTTGGCACATGATGCAAAATTAATTTAAAGCTGATTATATTTTTACGATTTTGTACTTTTGCCTGCAGCAAAAAGTCTTGACAGAATGGTGAAATATTATCCATACATAATATTTAAGAATTGGGGTAAAGAAAATTTGAAAACAAATCATTTAGTAAAGTCAATATACTTGCTACCAAACGCCTTCAAGCGCCTATTGGGCCTTTTGCTGATTTTTAAATAGCTTTTGTTCCGTCTTTCATGACTGATTAAAATCTATTAGAAAAACTTTCTACACAGACAAAGAATTTGAAAAATCTCCAATAAACTGATCATTTTCATTAACGTAAAAACTCGGTCATTGAGCAAGTTCACGTGCGGTTTGTTTTCTATCTTGGCGGATATCTTGGCAAAAGTGAGAAATTTCAAGTCAAAACGATGCGAGTACCTACATGTGTAATGAGTTGTATGTTGCATGCAAGATGAATTCTTAATTAGCCTTAAATAGCTATTTAACAAATAGCGAGTGAATATTTTTGCATTTTTCGCCCGTTCGTCTGACCGGAAATATACCTCAGCCATGTGGATTATGAAAGTTCTTGTGATTTGTGCAATTTGTATCAGTGTGTATTGTGAATATGCGAACTCTAAAAGACTCGATATTGTGCAACGTACTTTCGATGAGTGTTTTCGAGGAAAAGAAAGGTGGAGATTGAATTGTTTATATTTTATTTTATTTTTAAATAATCCCATTGTCGGCTGTAGAAATCTCATATTTTTAAAGTTTACCAGCTACTATGACTATCAACCTAATTAAAGGTAATCTAAATAGAGGATACGTTTGATTTTAGTTTTTCCTGTTTATCGGAAAAAGCTGCGACAGCACTGGAAAAAGCTATGGACTGGAACGTACCGTTAATAGACGGAATGACTTTATTACGAAATAACCAATCAATTAGCCATCGACAAGCAAGGTTATTAGGTATATTTTTTAATTAAAACTCAAATACTAAATTTACCGTAAAATGTTCCGCCCTAAATCAATCTATATACCATAAATAAATAGGTACATAAACAAAATAATATAGCAAATACAACATTTCTTGCAGGTTTTGATCATCTCAGCCAAGCAATTAAGCATTTTTTCCAAACTCATGTAATATCTTTGGAACTTGGAGGAGCTACCAATCTGGGTAGGAAAGGAGATGGCGGTGGGGTGGGGGGAGGCTTTGGAGGGGGATTCTTTAACAAAAAGGCCATAAGGAAAGAGGGAAGATACGTCAACTACGCTTTTATGGTGCTTTTAGGTAACAATTATGAACGAATTATAAATTTTAATGACCGTGTCCATTAAACATTTCCAAGATAAATTTAATTCATTTCCAATATAGTGCTCTAAGTTCATATCATTGATGGTCGTTTTTACAAACTAAAAGAAAACTGACTTCACTTTTGTAAACCGGGGAGTCATGGAGTTTCTCGGTCGAGAAAGACCAATGTTTTAATTTGATGGTGTTTAAGCAAGTTTTCCTCATTTTCTTCTAGGCATTTTTGGTCTAACTGGACCACTCGTAATGAAAGTCCTGGCCCTAATGGCTGCCAAATCCATCTTGGCTGCTAAAGCTGCTTTAATCATTGTTGGATCTGTAGCACTGAAAAAGCTATTTGAAAAAGACCATACTGCAGAACCTGCGGTTAAAGTGCACACTATTAACCATGATGACGATGACCATGACAGAATTTTCAGATATGGGTTATCGGGATATGGCTATGAGAATTATGGTAAAGGTCAAAATAGTCCTTATGCTGGGTATTATGACGAATATTATAAGGGCAATGTAGCTAGAGAGAATACGTAAATTGTTGTAATTAGTTTTGTAATGTTTATTTATTTATTTATTTATTTATTTGTAATTCATTAAATATTTTCCCACGAAGTGTTCCTGGTAAACAGCCCTAAGATGAATGTTTACATTGTACACAACTCAGTCTTAGTTTTTTGACCTATGCAATTAGGTACTGAATCAAGACAAAATGTTAAAGCGGAAATTCTGATTCCGGAAATAAATTATTAACATTCCTGGGACAGACAACACAATCAATTTTAAAGAATAAATATTTTAATCTGCAAATACAGAAACGAATTTGCAGCGAGAAGCAAGAATGTATTTTAAGGACATTTTTTGAAATTGAATCTACCGAGTTTTATTGTAGGTATTTGCATAACAAGCAAAGAAAGTTATTATGAACAATTATTTTATTCCGAGTTGTGTGCTCCATTTTTTCCCACGACCATGGACCAAATACAAAAAAAAAATGTTTACGTGACCGGTACTCGAACCCGAGTCATTACAGTAAAAATACGACACTACTTCATCAATTCAGATCTGCGCAAGTTTTATAATGACCAACTAGGCGATATTTTTCACACTTAGTGATATTTTATTGAATATTGTTATCGAAATTAACATATTTTTGCTATTTTAAAGACACATGGGATGTAGCTAGGTGATTGGTAGCTTGATTAATTGACTAATACAATACCGTATTACTATAAATATTTCTTTTCGCCAGAGTGGTTAATTGCGCCATGTCCATTATGCTCTCGTTCTATCTAACACACGCGTGTGTTCACATTTATTATTGCGAATACCAATTCCGTTTGTTATGTCTGTTTTCGTAGGGGGTTGTGAAAAAAAGTATTTACCCATATTTAATACGGCAAGAATACATAAGTTTGATAAAAGTATATGAAAAAGTGACCAATATTGAGCATAAAACAAATCTTAAGGAATATATGTAAAAGGCAGTGAATAAATTAACAACCTAAAAATACTTATATAATAACAAAAAACTTTACATATTATTAAAAACCTATGGATTTTTTAAAACTTGTATTAAGATCCGATTAGATTTAATTATTGAACAATTGTTTAGTTTTTTTAGTGAAGAAATAGCTGGCAAAAGTGACTTATCTCTGAACATAAAAATACATTTAAAAACAAAACATTAAACTTATATCACCGTAGATTGTGTCTTATTAAAAATGTGTTAATCCTTTTTTCAAGAATTATATATGGGCCTATCCACAAAGACTATTGTAAAATAGATTCATATTCATGTAATTAAAACACAATGAATGTCCATTTTTTTGAATTTAAAGTGTTTCCACAATCAAACCTGGGAAGAAACAATTAACCAATTTTAATAAAAAAGAAAATGGAAGACGTTATTGATAAGCCCTATTGCCAGTTTTAATATCATGGCTTTTTGAATGACCAATTTGTATAATATCACAAGCTAACAGCGGCAGTAGGTAGACACACGTGTATACTCCCTTCTCTGTCTATCTTAATATGCAAGACAATAGAAATGATAATAAAATTTCCACGTCTTGTGTATTTCTATCCCATCCAATGAAATTCTCGCAGCTCTTAATACGTCATTGAGGCGGTATTTATTCAAATTTGATATTAGCTGCAATTTCAAGTTTTTAATAAATTCTCAAAATGTAAGAAAAGTTTGACAAAGAATTTGTGGTTTATTAGAAGAAAGCAAGACACGTTTTCTGAGTGATTTATATGGAACAAACAAGAATTAGTTTTGTAAGAGTTAGAAAAAAGTGGGAAGGCAAATAGTTATAGTGGAAATATACCGTCTACTCGTCTTTCATTTTGAGCAAACTTAAATTATTGTAAAACTTATAGCATATAATTAATTTTAAAGCCTGAACTAAATCATTTGATTTCACAAAAAAATTCATAGTGAAAGAGTATAAGTTGAGCATAGTTGAAAACAAGTTAAACATGTCTTCATATCTGTGACAGGGCAAGTTTATGGATAAAACGATGACCACCACACTAGAAATCTCAGACAAAAATTAAAACAGCATAAGTAATAGTGTCACCAATTTAAAATAACAACCTAAATATATAAAGTCAAATAAGCTCTATTTAACAAGTCGTGAAGTATTTGTCAGATTTGGCCCTACATTTGACCCATTTGTCAACATAAAGGAATGAACCACATAGAGGAGAGTTTACGGTTGCTTTAATAATAATAAATCTTTATTTACTCAATAAATAAATGGGGGAACAGTTGCATTCAAATATCGGTTTAATAAATTATGCTTTAACTTCACTTCAATGCGGTCCACCCTTTTATGCGCTCAAATGGGTCAAAGCATCATTACTAACTGATAACTACTTCTCGGCCTGTTAAAAATGTAGCCTTCATAATACGTCATCTCCGAGCAAATAAACAAATCCAGAAACATAAACAACAATAACTTTTAACAATCATAACTCTGCATTCAGCATCTTTTTTATTTACAAACAAACTTATATCAGTTACCTAACCCCCAGCTTTGGAGCCAGGCGGTTTTTTGTAATCCGAAGTGGTATTCTCCAGACTACCCATAGATGTGGCAGTTGAAATTTCACCTGGCAAAACCATTCCGACTTCTGGAGTGGGTTGATTTGGATGAAGAGAATGTGGTGATGAGAATTCGGTTTCGGCTTGTAATGCTGCCAGCTAAAGTCGGAATAAAAATAGATATAATATTTCAATGTTGGAAAAATTTTATATTATGATCGCTGCAGTGCCTATTGAAAGATATGACATATGTTTTGTGCTGCAAGATGCATATCAAAGCTGTTGATAAATTAAAATAAAATTACGGAACCAAAAAGTTTTCAAGTAAATCTTGATCAAAAATCATAAACGATTTAAGCTTCCAGTATCTCATTCTCACCCAATTTTTAGACATAAAATTAATCAGTTTTATTAACGCAATAATTATTACTTATCAAGGCACAATTCTTGTGATTATATGAGCTTAAAACAATCATTTATGGTGCGGCAACATACTTAAGTGGGAAGTTTCGTAACATGCCCTATTACTAGTAATAACACCTAACAATAGGTTTAAATGAAAAGCATGCACAAACAACAATAAATGTCTAGATTGGTTGATAAAAGCAGCATGCCACCTTATCTCTCTTCCCACGAGCAAATACTTAACTGGGATATTATTTTGTAAAAAGAAGAAAAATGTAAATCGGTTTTAAAGTTGCACACGTTGGCAACCCTACAAAAACAAGTAAATTCTTAATTAGTCATTAGTCAAATGCTAAAAAAAATCATTTTTTAGTTCAAAATTATTAAATTTCAAACCCCAAATAATATCTGCTTTAATTTACATAACAGAAATTCCAACACTCCTACCTGAATAAGCTCTTTCTGCGATTCTCTTGCTTTAAGAAGGAAAATGCTCTCCTTCACTTCCTTACTAGAATACTCATGGATTTTGTCGTAAATTACCCCATGTAGGCCCAGTTGCTTAAGGAACTTTATGGTAGTTGGGTCAGCGTTTTGATCGCCCCAACAGAATATTATTAAATTGGCATTTTTCGCTATTTGAATCTACAAAAGCAAGACAGAATAGAATGGTTTGCTATCAATTAGAGCCAAAGTAATGTAAAATTGCAATCTCAATCAACAAAATGGTCTCTACTACCTCGTAATTTAATTGAACTTTGAGTTATTGAACGATATTTACAACCATGCAAACTGGATCAAGGCCAATGTTGACCAGAAAAACACTAATTGTCAGTGGAAAGAAGCAGATAATGAGAACAAAGGTATAAAAGAGGACATCCGCATTTTGTCACCCTATTTTTAATTCGACTAAAACGAATAATAACTTTATTTGTTAGATGTTTATTTGGGTGCTATGAACTCAGATATGAGAGCCAATAGTATTTAAAATTAACCTTTACAAATGAAAGTTTTGCGATATAAGAATGCAATGTTGGCAATACGTATCAACACAGTCTCTCACTAAATCTAGAGCTATAATTATTATGCAATACAAGAACAGTACCTTCTGTTTATTTATTGTAGAACATGTATTTTTGGGAATTTACTTTGTTTTGATAATTTATTTTAGGACAAATACAAAATCACTGAACATAACTTTTAAGGTCCTTTTATGAAATTACATTACTGAACACAAAACATACTAAAGACTTACCAATGGTGGATGACGCAACACATCTTCTGTATGCACATTAATGCCCAAAATCTCGGTCATAATTGCATACTGAGTCGCTGACTTTATGGACCAACACCTTGGATCGGCATATCTCGGGTAAATCTCACTCTCCCCTATAGTCAAAAAGATCACAGGATACTTATTTTGTTTGAATCGAATTACCTGACAGATATCTGGGTTGAAACAGGAGAATATAATTCTCCGATCTCCACCATGTCTGAGGAGAGGCAATAAATCTTCAGATATTACAACAGTAAATAAAAGTTTCTTTTACCGTAAGACCACTTCCAAAATGGTATCCAAATACAAATTTAAATCTGTTGGATGATACAGTTCATATGAGCCATCAGCAAGCTTCATAGTCCACTTTATTTCAATATTGAAGCCTACATGAGGAGTCAAAGTTTCAAGAACTTGTTGCAAAGTTGGGAAAGGTTGATGGTCTTCTAGTTCTTCATCAAAAAATTTAGGGTTTTTAGATTTGCCTTCTGTTAGGTGATAAACCTGAAAGTTAGTAAAATATGCTTTAATAATTATAGAATAGTTTTGTGAATGTATGATGCCGCAAACTGTATAATGGAGTTATTTCAAGCCAAAACTTCCTAAAGCGACTTTATCAAATAAAATTGCACTTTTACTTACCTGATAATCAAATATTACAGACCTTGCCTAAATTGTGTGTTTACCATTGCCAAGATACTCTTGTGAATTTTTATTTTTTTTCCAAAAAATTACTTACTTTCAACAACCTCAGCTGCTCTAGAGTAAGTTCTTTCAATGGAATCTCCAACATATCCAATGTTTCAATGTCCTTCTTCTTTTTCATTGAAATGCATACATGAAAGTCATGGTAAATAATCGGCACCAAATCTTTACTTAACTGCACATCAAACTCAACAAAATCAGCCCCATGCTCAATTGCATTTTTCATTGAAGCAATAGTATTTTCTCTAACTTCAGCACAATTCTGCACTTTGGTTTTAAAGCTAGATCCAGATCCCCGATGCCCCACATCCAATCCTGACCTGGTCTTTTTCCAGTGTCTAGCATAAGAAATGCTCATATCACATTTGTAATTGGGCATTGCTCCTATTAATAAATAGTCTACTCTCAATTCTCCTAATGGTCTGTGTTTTGTACTTGTTACTGGCATTACAATATTGCCTTCAGAAGAAGACAGGGCTGTGGGGAGTAAATAACTGAAGCCTGCATGATGAGGGAGTTCATTTTCCTGAGCTCGAGGCGAATAGACATAAAAGTCAAATAAATAAGCCGTGTTATGAGGAAATAAAACTGTGCTCTGAAAAATTATCATGCCATCTTTAGTGATGTTGGTGCCAAACTGGTTTTGAGGTTTGAAAGTTGGATCATCATCATTTAACACTGCAGCTTCAGTGAAAGAAAATTTAGCACTTTCTATACCCTCCTGAGTATCACTCAAAGACTCTTCTAAAGCTTCAGACATAGATAATGGAGAATTAGAGCTGTGGGACCTCAAATTAATTGGAGTTACTTTGATGAAGACTTGGCAGGAAGAATATTTAGGTTTCCAAAGAGTGAGTGGGTTATTGCAGAGCTTCAATTGGACTACAGACTCTTTGCACAGCCATCCCCTATCATAATGCTCATTTTCATCATAACTTCCATAAATTTGTATATTACTATCCGAATTAGAAGAAACTTCTGAAAAGTCTATTACTCTAGGCTTGATATTGGTCTCCCAACTCCGAACAATCACCTGTATTCCACTTTCGATAATCACACAAATACAGTAGCGATACTGAGCTTTCCTCTTATCTGGTATTTCTATCACTGCAGACCAAATATCAGAATCCCCTTCCTGTTCTAAAGGCACACATCTCTCGGGCATCCATGAGCCTAGTTCTTTAAAATTACCGACAACACATACAGTTTCATCCTGTTTTAGTGATGGAGCTTTGACTCGAAACTTCCAATTACAGGATGCATACTTATTAGAAGTTACTAAGGGGCTAGTGCTGGCTGAGTCCCCTTTGCCTATTCTTATACCTACATTGTGCGGATTTTCTGAGAGAGAAAACCAACGTTGCATTATCGCTCAAGAGATACTCACAAAGCTAGAAAAATGAAATATTGTGCATTTGAGCTATTGCTGAACTTTAAAGATAAATTGGATATAATATGTCAACTAACGTTCACAAACTCAAGCACTCACGAACTTATCAGGACACAGTTTAACTTATACTGGCAGATAACAAAGATAAAAAATAAAATCAATTATTCAAACAAATAATAATAATTATGATTGGGTAATTTATATTTAAATTATTTGACGTAGATCATATGGAAAATGCAAATTGCAGTGACGTCATATCTCAGTCGTATTGAATTTGACTTTGATCTTTGACATGTGAGACTGTTCGAAAACAGAAAACAGGTTCTGTAGACTATGTAGACTTTTTCAATTACTTGTTAATAATTAAAGATTATGCTTTTGGGTTCTTACAATACATTTTTAGGTCTTCACCACAGTTATAGGACTATTTACAATATTTATAAAGGTATTAATTAAAACTAGAACGAACTGCTTTTGCCTGGATGCAAGGAAACTATCAAATTTCTAATTAATGTACAGAAATTAATAAGAAGGAAAATTTGAAAATTAATATAAGATCTTTTTTTGCAAAGATTTTCTCAAAAGTGGTGTCATATGAGCGTACCTTTATGATTTGGAAGGAACAGGAACAGATTTAAACTATTTTCTGATGAGGATTATTTGGGAGAGATACGAAAAAAATGATTTTCAAGAAGTTCTTTAATCAGTCAAGTTATGCACAAGCAAATAATTATTATTTCAAAAAAAATAATCCGCTTTATACTCCTTTATTTCTTTTTATATTCGTTTAGTTACCTCAAATATACAAAGAGTATTAAAAAATTGGAAAATAGAACCCAAGACACGAGAATTTCTTGACAAGGGTGAATGAAATTTAACGCATGCCGAAATGCGCATTTGACTAATTAACTATGCGATCTTGAAACTTTTTAGACTCATCTCGACTTACTTAATTGGGTTTTAATCATTAAAAATTGTTGAAAATCCATAAATTATTAAAAGAAGAGAATGATAAGTGATTATTACTTACACTGATACCGAGTAACTACATGTCTTCCAGTCCACACAGAGAGACCCACAAAGACACCTTGAAAGGACACGGATAAAGGCTCCTTTCACTTCTTATTTTCTCATTTCCAACTCTTATAGTTCTTCTCTTAGCAGTTCACATCTTCTGATAGCAGTCAACCTGCAAATTTTTGGATCAAAATGAGTAAAAAATCGTGTACCCATATGCTTTTGCATGCAATTTGCAAGAGAATTGAAGCGAACAAATCTGAAAAGACAAGTCATGAACTTAAACTACGTTGCGATAAGTGATGCAATAAACTGCGGAAAAGGGTGGTTGATAAATCATCTCGAAGAAGACTAAGATCCAAATTTATTATTGTGCTGGCAATTTTAACTGACAAAAAACCTAGTTAGCTTCAAGCTAAAGTTAACCCTGTATTCACAATTTGATCCTCAAATTTTTGAATTTTTGTCAAGAAGATAATTGGTATGCTAACTTTATAGTCATTTCCAGTGTAAATGTTCAGTACGCCAGCACTTCCAGTAAACTAAATAAACAAACCGAAATAATAACCAGTTTTTTTATTAAAACGGATTATAAAAGAAAAGATCAGCATCTAAATACCTATGTACAAAGCAAATACTTAACTAAGGATAATATTTATTATTTACAGGCTCCTTAAAGTGTTATATCGAGACCTAAAATACGGTGCCTCGTATATTAGAAAATACAAATTTTACAGAAAATCCTTTATTAATCTATTAAAAAGAAAACTAAATTCCATTATCGTCCTAACATAAATAGGTACTGGTGGTACCTACCAACTGGTTGATCTTGTGTTCCTGTGGGGAATGAAATTTAGTACCTTTACAAGAGTTGCCGAGTCCTATTTAATGACTCTTAACATAGACTGGATTTGCAAAAATCAAAACTTTCAGTTCGACACGATCGAGAAAGATATTAATAAATTAGAATCTTAATTATCAAACATTTTGCATTTTGGTTCAAATAAAACAAAACTTCGTCTTCTGCAAAATCCTTTGATCCATATACCTTTATTATTAAAAAGTTTTAATTATCAAAAACTATCAACGTTCAAAAAAGTCGCTCCAGTAAAATTAATATCACATTGTTGCCATTAGGGCTCGCACTAACTAACATGGTCGATTTTTAGCTTTAGCCTCAAGAACATCCGAAGACCTGTGCTAGAATCTCATAAATTAACGATTACCTCTAATATCACATGTTTTTGTAAATTTACAACAACGGTTAATGCACAAAGGGACAGTTGGGTTCGTTTCTGCAATAACCGTGATTCTGTTTGTTCTTGCATAACCTACCACCCCTTGGTGCACCCCCGCCTCTCTTATTCCAATTTCTCGGTCCCAAATTCATTTGCACCCATCCGCCGTTATTGTGTCCTCCACCTCGGGGGAAGCCTCCACGACCTCCTCGATTGTTAAAATTATTATGACCATACATGTTCATGTTAGGGCCGGGTGGGCCATTGAACGGCTGTTGCATCGGGAAGTTGGGATCCATGTTTCCATGTGGCATGAAACCATCGGTACCAGGGCCGTACATTGCGGGGTTCATTGGGCCCACTGGGTTCATCATATCCGGCTGGTTCATTTGCATTGAAGGTCCCATCATGTTGTTGTGCATCATGTTTGGTGGCATGAAATTCCCTGGTACTTGCGGTATCGGGCCGTGGGGGCCTGGGAACCTATTAGGGACACCCATGTATGGGACCGCTCCAGGAGTTACATTTCCCATAGCGTTGAAATTCGGATTGAAGGGCATATTGGGGAACATCGCTGGTGCCTGAGGTTCGATTTGGGGCACGTTGCCTTTAGGTTCCGGCCATGGCGTTTGCCTTAAATCTATTTCTTGACTCTCAGGGTCTTCCAGAGGAATAATAACTGGATCGCTAATTTGATGATTTTCAGGAATTGGCTCTTCCGCACTATCAGGTATTCTTCTTTTATCATAGTACAAAGCTGGAAGCACAGTTTTTTCTCGAGCAAACTGAATATCCTTTTCCAGACTTTTATATCCAGGGGCAATAAGAGGCTCAGTTTGTTCGCAAATATACAATATCCTCCATGTCATTTGAGGCTCCATGACGTCCTCATTAGCCAACTTTCTGGACATCAAAGCTTCTCTCTCACTACTGACCTCCATTTTGGCCATATCATTGAAGGTCTTTGTTACATTAACTCGCTCAGTCTCGTCTAGTTCAAAGTATCGTATTTCTACTAAATCATCCTCAGCCTTCCATTTAATCGATCTTTTAGGCCCCTTTTTCTTGGAATATAAAAGAACTCCTTTAAGCCCTCCATTCATTCTTGGTGTTGTAGGAATATCATCAGTTTCTATTTGGTTAGTCGTGTCTGTAGGCGTGGGAGGACTTGCTGGTGTTTCTAAGTCTTGATCAATAGTTTCTGAATCTATAGTAGTGTTCTTCTCATCACAAGCAGCTTCAACATTTTTTTCAGATTCTTCTGTTAAAGTGTCCTGGTAAAAATTGATGGGCGCCATGGATTTAAGCCCTATAGTGGGGCTTGTGGGAGATCCAAGCACTGCAGCCACTTCATTCGTGACAGGAGTCTCGGCTGTAGCACTATTTCCCTCTTTAGTCACACTGAGTCTTCGTTTTCGCTTTTTGGCGTCTTTCTTGGGGACCGAAGCCGTCATCAGGGCGTCCATGAACATGTCACTCTCTTGTAGAACAGCAGCTGCAATAAAAATGAGAATTTTAGATTTAAACGTAGAGTCTGTAAATTAAGTTATTTATTAACAATTATTAGACTATGGAAGAGGAAACAATAATATAGTGGCAGAGTTTTGACGAAGGGAGAAAATCCGGTTAATATAAAATCTGTAGGATTATTGTGATATTACTATAAAATTTTCTAGATCATTTTAACAGGTCACTAGTTTTCAGGAGTTAGTTTCATTGATTGAATTTCCTTCTCTGTAAGTCTGTGTCTGGCCTTTACTTTTATATTTTAAGTAATTGATCCTCCTTGGTTCATAAAACGTTCAACATCAACAATAACAATGAAAATTCTAGTTTTTATTATTCTTTTCTTGTTTTATCTGTCAGTAGTTCTTTTCCAGTTTTTGGTGTTAGTAAAACACTAAAATAACAATTTACAGCACGAATAATCTACAAGAATAACCATCTTTAGTTGGATAACAGCCACTTAATATCAAATCGATTTTTCCCCAACTGCATCTTAATTTTTATCACATTGTTGTTCATCTCCTTTGGTAAAACAATTATGTATGAATCTATGAATGATCTTTTCTCCTAATGGCCAACCTGTAATAAAATGTTACATTAACTGATAAATCACGATGACATATAGCTAAAATCCCCATTTAGCTGGAATGGCCCACAGGATCACCCGTAGAATCTTGAATTGTCGACTCAAAAGACCCCAGAAAAAAGGACCACATTAATTATAATCAATATTCATTCTACTGTGAAGCGAATGTCAGCACCATTGATTCAAAGTAGATAGGCTAGTATAGTAGATAGTAGACTAGTAGTAGATAGGCACGTGAGTAATCCCCGATATTTTGTAGTAACTAAACTATTTACTATAATAATTTTCCAAGATCATTTACTCGAAGAACCTAAAGATCAGAATGGTGTGGCACGAGTTAGACTGATGGTAATGGCTGTTAATGGTAAATAGACTTTTTGGAAGATATGGGGAGCTTAAAAACTCTAGTTGTCCTATTGGGCAACTTTTATCTACGCGGATTATCATATCCGATTTATGGGTTTCACGGAATAATCATAATATCAAATTTAACGTTTTATCATGATTAACTACCATGAGCTTAAAAGAAATATTTATTTTGCAAATTGCACTAGATCCAGAAACATCTAAAACCATGTTGCAATTCTACTTTTTTAAGGGCAACGCCTCGGAAGTAGTTGGTTTTTCAGCTTGAAATGTTAAACATTTTCGGTGTGTAGCACCCTTAATTTCGCTTTTTAATGATTTTTATTATGACGTATGATAATTTTATTCTCTTTAATGCCCAAATATAATAGATCTATAGTTTGCAATTCAAATGACCGATGGTACTTTCTGAATTACATACACTTGACAATTCCAAAAACTTTCTCTCAACTCTTTTGCACAATTGACTACACCAAATTACATTTGAAACTTTCGAAACTACATTTGACTACACTGAATACTGAATCATACTTGAAATTTTCTAAATTACCATGGGAACTGACCTAGACAAGATTTTTTTAATAAAGGCAGATATTACAAGGGTAATAACACAAAACTTGTTAAGCATGCATTGGTCTCTGAAAGAAAAGTTATAATTTCGACATAAAACGCTGTAGGTCATCATTACTTATTGAGCCCGGTGCAATAAAAAAAATTATAAATTAACAAATCAATATTTTCCATGTTTTTTTCATCTACAATGGAGCATGTAAACTTATAACAGCACTAAATGTTCAAATATTGCACAATCAGTTTGAAATAATAATTCCATCGATTTCCGCCCATATTTTGAGATTCAAATAACTAAAAGAACTTTTGTGAAATTTGATCACCTTGTCTCTATGATCAAATGAGATTCAAGAGTAAGTATCATTTAAATTTATCATATTTTATTAGGCATATTTTCAACAATGTGACATCACCTATGAGTATACAAATAGCAGTAGTATTTACATCATGCAAGGAATGACCGAAGCTTTACGACTATGTAGGTGCAGCATGTGGGAACTTTTTTCATTTTCCATAATTCTATGTGAAAAGGCCTCAAGATTACATGCTATATATAGTAACTCAAAAATCGAAACGACCACGAATACTTCGTTTCCGATATTTTCGGCGTTCATAATTCTCTTTTTCCCTCCTACTATTTTTGAGATATTTAATTCGACGGCTTAATTAATTATTGTGGAAATTAAGAAAATGACATACTTTTTCTGCGTGTGTCATCATCACCCCAATTTTTTTATATAAATTTTTCAAGGTTCAATATTTTTCTTTTTTTTTTGGTTTGTAATTTTTATGGTAAAGTATGTTGCATTACGAGAGTAGTGAAAAGTATATTACAAGCGAGACGAAAGTTTGTTACCGAACAGCAGAAGTCAGTAACTTTGGCGAGTGAAGTAATGTCCTTACTTTCGAGCTGTACACAAGTTTCTTTACAACTTCCCGCTGGCACCATAAACTTGTAGGAATTTCAAATTCGTCAATCTTCAGAAATGACGTTTGCTTTGATTCTATTCGGAAATTCCAACAGACGTGATCGTCAAGGAAACAATAAGACATTAGTAGAAATAAACTGCTAGCTGTGTGCATTCGCATTAGATAACAGGATCAAGGTGCGTTACATCGCACTTGTCTGTAAATTCGAAAACCGGAGATACCGCACGTTAAAAGGTAACCATTGGCAGAAACATGGCTTTTATCTGTAAATTGGCGGAAATGCAGGGCGTTGAAAATTACAATTTAGATTGGTTTGTTTACCATTATTCCTTGTAAATTTGTGAACCTTATTTTTATAAGCGACGAATAAAATACGCGGCGCAAATTGCGCGTTGCTCGTAGAGCCCGCCAGCCAATTTCGCTAACACTCACACTTAATAACTTTTTACCCTACATGTCTAACATGGATTTGAATCAAAACCTGAAAGAGCGCGGTCATTTTTACAATAATAATGTATCCTTGTTTCATTTCCGAATCTCGATTCTTTTGCGACGAAAATCGATTTAAGGAACACTATATTGTTGCGATTTCCGAGATTCAAAGAATTCCAGCATGCTCATTTTCAAAGTGAATATTATTTGCTAACTCGACGACGAGCACACG
Source organism: Euwallacea similis (assembly GCF_039881205.1). Classification (NCBI taxonomy): domain Eukaryota; kingdom Metazoa; phylum Arthropoda; class Insecta; order Coleoptera; family Curculionidae; genus Euwallacea; species Euwallacea similis. The sequence continues at coordinate 694,408 of NC_089643.1, read as the reverse complement.
ACGAACACATGACGAAACAAATACAACTGGTATTCGCCAATTAATCGTTCACTAATAAATTACTATTTTACTCCCAACATGGAAAAATTAACACAAACATACCCAGAAACCTATTATCTGCAACGGCAACACGCTGACAACATTTTGTCAATATAAGAAATTAAAAGCGAAACAAACTAAACTGCGTCTTATAATCTAATAATCAAGTCCCTAACCTAGATACGTTGAGAATAATTGCAAAAAAGCAATTAAAATTTTAACTTTCGACACCCTATGTATTTGAGAAATGATCAATTTTCAAATATGGCACGTTTGCGCCAGTGGTGACCATTTGACGTGTATAGAATCTCTTCGGCTTTTGGATTTCCTATCGCTGATAAATCACCCTGGGTACGCTTTAAGAATTTTTGGCATTTCTATCAAAGGGCTTTGAATTGAAGAGAAAGCGAATATAATGGCAAATAAGTCAATGATAAAGGAAAGATGGGCAATAACTGAGAAACTTTTAAGCAAAACTGAATAAATACACTAAAACGATTTTTGAATTTCTTCAGTTTCGATCTTGAAAACCGACTTGTTCGACTTCGTACGGAAGCATCCATTTTAACCCTGCAATTTACATGGATTTATTTGATTTTGCTAAGTGCTAGGTACTTTATATCCTTTGCTTCAATAACGAAGTGAAGCGATGCTTGATGCTAACTCGATTAAAAAAATAAGACTTCCAAAGCTCCTCAATGGTCACCTGCAAAGTACAGCTCGTCAAATGTAGGAAGAAACCGTGGCTTATCATATTTCGACTCACCTATACTCGATGCGCGGTAGATAGTGCTTGTGCCTTTGTGAGAGACCACAGTTCAGGCAATCTAGTTTTGTACAGTGAAACAAGTTCGCTTAAATAAGGTAATGTGGCTGGATAGTCATAATTCGCGTCTTGCTTATCTCGTCTCTTTTCCTCCGAATGCGTTCTCTCTCTGGCCTTCACACCAGCTAGCAAAAATCCCAGGTCTCTTCCTTTGACCAGCATTGATTCTACCGTCACTCATGTAAAAAGTGAATCACAATCCAGGACCGAATCTCGAAATTTCCAGCGTAATTCTGCAATTATTTGCCTTACTTTGGAGCTCTTTATGCTCAACTTGATTATCTTTCCATCTTCAATAAGCAATTACAATCAATGGAATAACCGCGAAACAAATCTCAATTGTGCAATTCTCTTCGTTTATATATTTGTTTAATTTCACTGTTATTTTCATTAATATGTAAATATACTTCTGCGAGAGCACGAAAAACTTTCGCCCCATTTGCACTAACGTTTAAAATTAAAGATGATTTCTAAGATGGACAAGTCTTACATCTAAAATAGATTGCTGTGGAACAAATCCGCCTTGACTTATTTAAGAAGCAGTGAAAATGGCCCTTAAACTATCTTTCATAGAAAGTGACAATTTTATCGAGCGACATAAACTTTTGTCACTTTCTGCGCTTCAATTTTAGAAGTTTAAATGGAATTTTGTCTCCCAGTGCTGAAGCTACACCTACATTTTGATTTTCTTCCCTATTAGAATGCGATTCAGTCTTACGTATCTCTTCTAATATAAACTGATCAATTGCGTTGCGTACCACTCATTGGTATTGAAAAAGTTGTTGAAATTGCCGCACTTGCGAGTCTATGCATTTAAAATTACAATATTATAGTTTTAATGCGCATAATGTTAAAGCTATAACGTCAATTCATAGTTTTAGCATATAGTATGTTAATATAGTATGTAGGGCCTTTTAGGACATGTTTTGAAATCTCAGTCTCAGCGTTGACTGCGGATTTCCTAACTCATATATGTACTTACAACGAAGTAGATAGGCATGATCCAACTACGTGAAACAATCAAATGTTCGACAAATATTTGATCTTGGTCTGTTGATGAGTAATTGCCTGATGTCGGTTTATCTAATCTTATCATCAAGTATAAAAAGTACCTAGTCACACTATTGACAAAGTGCAAGCTCTACTGTACTACTAGTAGTTATCACAGATAGAATCTACTCATTTCAACAAAGAAATCCTTCAGACATGGCGTGCATATACATTATTAAATAATATCTGACTTATCACATGACCAGGAGATTAAAAACATTCAATTGCTTACCCTAACTTGAATTATAATGTATTGTGTTATGTTAACACAAAAGCATCTGCTTTAATAGATTAATCCTAAGTCCGGCACGATGTTAACATTTTTTTCAACAAGTTAAAACAATTATACCCGCACGAAAACGTCTACCATGGCTATTTTTCTAGAATGTATAAAATATCCTTCGTGGGTGTTAACTTGACTATAACATAAAAATGAGGATTATAATTCTTTGTGAAACTGTCAAGACACACTAGAGGAAGGATGCCTTACTGGGAGGAAAAGCACTCTACAGATCTTGAGAAAACTGTGTCATAAAAATATTTCTATTAGGAGCCTCATTTAGATGGATCAAAATCGTGATCAATATTTGATTGTGTCTGTCAGTCGGTTTTCAAGAGTGCTCAATTTTCTCCGCAATAATTTTTGTGTGAAATTATTAAGGAGAAACAACTATTGAGGGCATGATAAACCTGTAGGATGCTATATGAATCTCTGGGCTAAATCATTTTTGTTAATTTGTCAATTTAATTTATACTTTAAATCTAGAAATTTAACTTGTCTAAACTGATCATTATAATAAACACCTCTGCAGTTTGGTTATTTTTACGTGCTTCCCAAGATTTATTATTTCTTCCTGTTACTTATTTTCTCAAAGTCATTCAAAACCTTTCCCTTAATTTGGTATTTTGCTTAACGATATTTTTTGCGCTACCTACTTCTGGTTACCGTTGAAAGCTCATATGTCTTTGCCTTATGGTTATAAAATATTCAAATTATAACTGCATTCACATAGTAATCGTTGATTATTTGATAACCGGCTTATTTACATACGATCTAGACTGCCTATCCACTTTATCTAATCACATGGACTAACGGCAAAATGAATAATATATTGTTAACGTTAACAACAAATTGATTTCCATGCAATTTCATCAAGATTTAAGCGTCCTCTCAGCGTTCGACTAGAAATCAGCCTTGGTGATAAAATTGACAGAACATGAATAATTTTGCCCTAAAGCATTTGCGGTCTTATTTATAGACAATTTAAGTAGCCATTTTCACTCCATTAGGTTCCTACTAACTTAAAATTACCCAATGGAAGATGTTAATAGTCAGTAACACATAGCAGCCTACTAATACATTAGTGGCGTTTTTTACATGTTAATTTCTGACCTTCCCAATTTTCTTTCTATTAACGCATCGCAAATTCAAATTGTATATTGTTTGAACGACTTATTAATATACAGGGTGTTTCAAAACATGTGTCGAAAAATGAAGGATGTTATTCTTTGGCTAATTTTAAGAAAAACGTTCCTATTAACATGGGTCCGTAAATGCACCGTTTTCGAGATAAAGGGTTTCAACAGTTTTTTTTCAATTTTTTAACTATATCTCAGGAATCTCTTGACATACAGAAGTCACATTTTGTACACCTATTATCATTAATATTAGTAACGTTTTGAGCGCTACTTCAATTATCCCATATGCCAAAGGCGGACATTTTAGGGTTGCGTGAGATTTTCATGTTTATTCATGTTGCTAATTTTTTATATGTTTTTCATCACAAAATGTCATTTTTCTCGATAAAAAGTGACTTCTGTATGTCAAAAGATTCCTGAGATATCATTAAAACACAGAAAAAAAGACTGTTTTTTGACACCCCGTATCTTGAAAACGGTGCGTTTGCGGACCCATGTTAATAGGAACTTTTTTTCTTAAAATAAGCCAAAGAATCACACCCTTCATATTTCTATACATGTTTTGAAACACCCTGTATAATTTTAGTGAATATGCCCATTATGACAATTGAAATTCATGTAAGTAACTTATGGCTACTTAATTATAGATTACTAAAATGACTTTCAGTGGGATCATAGTTTACCACTATAAAGTAGCCCACTTACGCAAAAAATGGGCAATTTCTACTAATAAAATTGTTTTTTTTTCTACTAATATAATTTGTAAAGTCGAGGTTTCTCTTCTATTGTTCTAGCTCATCAGATAAAATGGCAATACAGCATCCCATTCTCTCCACCCCTTGTCCATACTCCATACTCATCAATTTATGGGACAATACGAATCTGCTATCTTTAGTATGGACGATTTTCTGCATGGTATAAATTATTACTGCCATTTACCACCATTTCGCATATTGGTCTAATGGTCTTCCAACCTCGCTGCTCTTCCATCCCCATGCTGGATCGAAAATATAGACAAACTGCAAACCAGAATAGCAAAATTTTAAGAGATTTTTCCTGCGTGTAATTAAGACACTGATGGCGCGTAAAGTTAAACGCAATATGCGTGTTTAGAAAATTAATTAACAAGTAATATTTCTCCCATGTAATTTTAGTGGAGATTTAACGAAACGAAACGTGCCCAACAAAGAAAACAAACATATAGTCTGCATTCGCCATTTTGTCCGCAACCAATAAATTTAGAGGTGAGTGAAACGATATCTGTATGACCCTCAAATTGCTTAAATACAATTTGATGACTTTGTATGAAAAAAAACGCCGATTTCTAAATTCCCGCCTGCTCAATGCTCAGAAACAAAAATACTTTGTTTCAACTTAAATGATCAGGTACAGGGGCATCCAGAAATGTGAAATCCACAAGCATACAAACTGTGTTTAAATGAACTGTCAGAACTTAGGCCACCGTGGTGGTACTCAGATATTTCTTCTTTATGAATACGCCTGTACTTAACATCAAAGAGATTTTAAAAGTATGTTTTGACTAGGGTTGTAAAATTTCCAGTCAAGGAAATATGTTTTACTTATCAAAAATTTGACTAGTATATTACCGGACAATTTGGTTAATTTCAAACAGTGGGAAAAAATATTTTACTTGTCCACATATTTGTCCGGTAAATTACCGGTCTATTTCACTTTATATGTCAAGAGTCAACTGTCATTGTCAGTTATGTCACAGACGTTACTCATTTTTGCATTATTGAAGTTGACGGTCAAATTCAAATATATCCAGGCAAATTCAATATGACTTGGTTGTTTCAGTCAAATATTTCTGTGGTAATTTATCAATCGAACAATTGTCATCCTACCCTAGTTTTAACCGTTATGCGTGTTTATAGACGTACGAATAAAACCAGGGATGGCAGTGTTGTCGTTTATTCTGAATATTCCATGTAATTGATACACTGAAGACATATCTTACTACCAACCGTTTCAACGTCTCTATATGCTGCCCCCGCACTGAAATACAATCCCACCCAAATTTTAACACTTTCGAGGAAATTACCATCAGCAACTTTATCCGATTACCTACCAACCAACCTAATTTCAACTGTTAACATTGCAGATGGTATATCGCTAGAAATGTACATGTCATATACTTACAGCACTACTTTTATAAACCTATCACCTATTACGCATCTATGTAGGTTCACTTGTGGCCTAATATAAAGACTTTTAAGCTCATGCAGATCATTTTCTTATAGGCAAGTGTATACCTAAATAAATGTTAGTTGAAGTTCGCCCTAAAGGCATTTCAACAAGCACTCATATTAATACAGTCAGAGAATGTGTAGTGAGAATTATTGAAGGGCCTTTGGCATTAAAAAGATTTAACAGAGTCTTTCCACACCCTTAAAGCTATATAAGTACCTGAAATAAGGATTTTTTTAAAGAATTTTTTTGAATATACCAGTTTACTCGCGTCCAACGACGTTTTCTTTTGGCCCCGAGGATTTTTCTAGATGCGATTCACAATATGGACGCAATCACTTCTAAAGAGTGCACCGTAGTATCGGGTCTTCAAAAATTGATTAAAGGACTGCCCAGCAATGGAAACCTAAAATCTTAGATTGGCAGAAATTGGACCAACAATCAGGAACCGGTGCACCTGCAGTTAATGGATCTGTGAACAGAAATATACATGAAACTCTAAAAAATTAATGTATTATTGCAAATAAAGATACTACATCACATTTATTCATGTCTAAATGAGTAATTTCATTCACCATGGGTAACAGTTACAAGGTGTAACATTATGACGGGGAAAAAACCTTACTATTTCTGTGATAACTATTGCACAATAGTAGAAAGCACCTTATACAATTCCAAAACAAAGGTCTTGACACTAGGCATTAAGACTATAAATAATACATAAAACTGCTATATGTATCAAACTCACGGTTATTTGAATTGTACTATATTGAGAATTTCGCTATAGTTTTTTTTATTGCTAGTACCCACACTGTATTTTCAAGTTAATGAAAACTTGATATACAAATCTTTCGATTTTCCTAGAAAGCTTTTACTAATTTTGCTTAACAGTAAGTGTAAATAAAGTGTGCATATTGAAATAGTAGAATATCTCTAATTTGAAATAGACGTGTCAGTGTATACCCTATTTTAAAAACATGTTGTGCAAATTCTCTAATAGACAATAAACTCATTCTCTAAAACATAATAAACTAACAAACGCTGTATTTTCATTTTAATATCTTGGTAAATTTGTTTGGGCCAACTAATTTAGATGAAATTAACTGACATTTTCTATCATGCTTGCTAGACCGCACATTTTATCTTAAATTCCTGTTTATAGCTCAGAGTGTCCAAAAAGTGCGCGCTGAACTCGTCAATATGGGCGATCAAATGCAATTTGCGTCTGTCTAACATATTACCATAAGTCATTATAAAACAAACTGATAAGAGTGACCGAATACCCCATAAAAGCTATCTGCGTCAGTATAATGTTAACGTTGGCACTTTTGTGTTATTGTCGTGCACATATTTCATATGCCTCAATAAATATGCAATAAATAAATAATCGTCAATAGATTGTTGATTAAGAATGTTAATTACAAAAGGTGTTCATTCAGGTCGGAATTAAAGTGATTTTCTTAATTCTGATTTCAAAATTTCCACCTAAAGGAATCATTTAGCCCGGAATCTAAACCTCTCTTATCTAAGCGTCCAAATTGGAAGGTTCCTTTGTAGTTCCTTGTAACTGTCCCCTGGGTAAATAAAACAACACGATTTGCATATGTAAATGTTTATTTATTTAAATGTGTACAAGGCACTCTCGTGAAGGAAAGCCATCAAAATACGTATATAATGAGATCAATTTTACTGTCGTCACACTTTTTGATAGTTACAGTGGCATTGCCCCTAGCGGCCATGTTGAGTAATTTTTTTAACATTATTTCTATAAGCAAAGCATGCGAAATGTACAGACATACATGTGAGTAAGGAATAACGCCAAAAATAACGATATGTATGAAGCATTAAGTGAAAATAATTGCTCACATTCAGTGCAACAGTATGGCTGATGAAAGTTAATTGGCAATATAGAAATTCTTATAAAAACTTCGTGCTGAATTGTTGAATAGAGTTTTGTTGAGTAGAAACCGCTCTATTGCTGAGAGCAATCGGTATTAAGCTGGAAGAGCACAGAGGAAATATTTTTCAATTCGCCATGAATGTTAATAATACGTTAGAAAGGTGAGCTGATATCCGAAACGCTTGCGACGTCAATAGCGAACTGTGAACTCCCTATAGTCGTAAGGCAAAAGTTAGTTGTGCAACAATTTGAAATTCGAAATAAAAATGAAATTAGCAGTTGCACAACTATTGAATCTGCTGAACGTAGCCATAGTTGAGAAAATGAAAGATGTAAGCTCTGACGCAAAAATTTGATGGAAAACCTTTTATATTTTGATAGTGCATGTTGGCTATTATTATTTGAGCTCTCTAGTAGCTCGCTTATTTCTTCAGTTACCAATCAGTTAAAATTTAAGGCAAATAGTGTGATGTAAAATATACTTACCGAGCTCATTACTCATAAACAATGAAATAATAAAGCCTAATTTCGCTTTATTTTCGAATTGTCTTTGAAAAAATAATTAGAAAACAGCAAAAATGTAAACTCATTTTGAATTAACACATTTTTAAGACTACGAACCATCACATAAATCTAATATTTAAAATCCAAAAACTTACCCTGGGTCATCTAGGCAAAAATACCTGAAAACTCGAAAAAAGTTCAGTGTGGACAAGGATCAGGACCGAAAACACTTAACACCGAAATGTCTGCAACTCGCGGGAAAATTCACTAACACTGCTGAAATGGCGCTCATATAAACGAAAATATCCAATCAAATTCAAAACAAAAAAAAAGAAAAAAATGCAGGGGGGGGGGGGGACAACAACTCTGCCACTTTTAAATATATCAATTTCAGTAGAATTCTTGTCTTCTGACGAAGATGTAAACTGTTTCCTCTCCCAGTAGAACCTAAAAAATAGATACTGAATTAAATAAGTGTCAGAATTTAACTTACGTTTGGGCTTTGGAGGAATAAGTTTAATAGCTCCAGGTCTGTCTGGAATATCCACTTTATCAATTTTCAACTTCTTCTCTGGAGGCACTGATGAAATATCTCGTGGTGGTGAAGGCCTCTTAGGAGGAATTGTGGGTAGCTGTATAGAAGAAGTGGATTTTTTCACTGAAGATCGTGGTGGAGGAGGTTTGGCCTCCTCCTCCAAACCTGTTGAGCGCATTTTGGAATTGAAAACTTTCACAGTTTTGGACCTTTCCTCGCCATTGGCCCTGCGATTTAGTATTGAAAACGACGGTTTTTTCTTTTCTGCTTCAACAGCCTTGTTGTCCTTTTGCTTATCATCGGAATTCAATTTTTTTGGAATGCGTCCTAATTTATCCAATGACTGAGCTTTTAACTTATCTAAGGTATCTTTATCTAGTTCCGTTCGTTTTTCTTTCGAGTCGCTAGAGCTGCTCTTCTTATCCTTAGAATCGTTTCTTTCTTTGCTGCTGCTGCTTTTGCTCGATTTTGAAGAGCTGTGTTTGCTTCTATCTCGCTCCTTGTCCTTATCTCTCTTATCTTTATCCCTGCTACTCGATTTACTCCTACTACTACTACTACTAGAGTAGCTAGATTTTTTCCTGTCTTTTTCCCGGTCTTTTTCTTTACTCGATTCTTTACTTGATTTAGTCCTTGATGACGAAGAACTTGACTTAGACTTGTCTTTATCCAATTCTTTGCTCTTGGCATCTTCGCCTTTCTTAAGTTCCTCTTTTTTACTAGAATCAGAATTCACAGAGAGCTTTCTTATCACTTGTTTCCCATCCTTCAGTGACAATTTATAGAATGTAGAAATATTAATAGCTTGATTGTTTTCAATAGCTGTTTCCGTAGTTTCTTGAGTATCTTCCTTTGATTCAGATGAGCCCATTGAAATGCCATTAGCAACACTGGAAGCTTCAGAAGTTGGGATAACTGTGCCTTCTGATTGTGAGGGACCTGGAATGGAGGAGCTTGCTGAGTTATGAGTAGATCCTTTCACTATTCTCAACCAGTTTTGAACTATCTGATTTGACAAAGTGGCGACATCTGAAACGAAACACAAAGAATAGAATTATAATTTCGGAAAAGCGAAAATAAGGGTCCATATCAGAAAATGTTTTAGTAATCCCAGCAAAACAATACTTATTATATACATATATAATAATGAGTATTATTATTACCGCCAAGATCTTCTCTGCGCGACAAGTTCTTGATGACCTTCGGCAGACAATTCATCTTGAGCCGTTCTACATCGACGGGTGTGACGAGAAGAAGTTCAAGGATTTCCTTGACAAGAACCCAATTTCCCGATTGGGCAGCATCCTGCAGCCACGTCTGTATCAGGGTCCATCCTCCCTCAGCCATGAACATGTCCACAAGGCTAGTCTCGGTGCTTTTCAGAATGAGGATGTATACGCATTTGCTCACCAGTTTCTTCGAAAATTTCGTCATTAGACTGAAAAGAAGGGATAAATATTTATTATACATTTAAATAGAGTGGGACAATTCACGTTGCAGACAAAGGTGGAGAAATGAGGTCAATGATTCAATAACATATGTGAGATTATGTCTTAGTATACATAGCGTATGTCAGAAACTAGCTATGGCCTAAGTTTTTTTTAAGTCTTTTAATTTTTGCAAACATTGGCAAAACTCACATTCACCCTTAATTTAACCCCTAATTATAATATGAAATGCATCTTAAATTTCATAGAATACAACGAATGGACAGATGTAATGTATTTAATGAAATGTCTTTCAATTCAGAATATGCCTGCAAAATTCCATTCAATTTGATTGAGCTAACATACATGGCAGTGTATCAAACTTTCCTAATACTTCAATAATTATTGCCAATTTTCTCAGCTATCGAAAACAATCCATAAAATTCTATAGTAATTTTGATGTAATTAGTACGGAATGCAAAGTGTTATGAAACAAATCAATTCATAGCCAAGCAAGTCCACAAATAAATGAGTGAAATAAAACCTCATTACGTACATATTATAGACATATTAATTTTCTAATAAGTAAATTTCTAAGTCAAAATTAAGATACCTGCGAAATGCCTTATCGCCTGTAAAAAAAGTATATTGAATTAACAATCGTGTTACAGGTATATTACATGGAAATCCCAATAAATTTACCTGTAATAAGCCTGGTTGGGTAACATTTATGCTCTGTTGAAGGGGCGAGTATCAGTTTCACACTAAATACAAACAGGATGCTATTACAAATTTTTAAATGCGCAAAGGATTTCGTGCAATACATTTTATTTCTTTTTTAACGAACCAGAGGCAAATTTATCTAGCAGCTAAAGTCCTTATTCATGAATGTGGTTTTGGTTGAAAATTACAAATAACATTACTTATGGGATTCTAATAGGAACGCTCAGTTAATTCATGTTTTTTTTACACTCCTTAAGATCAAGTAACAGGCCACTTATATGTATAACATGGTTTCAAGTTTTAATGGAATTTTATCACAACACATTTGGTAACGTCTACTAAAAAACACGGCCTAAACCACCTTCATTAATAATTCCTAATACGTGTTAGGTAACTTTGCCTATAACCCATTTCAAAAGCAACAATGAAATACATTGCATTAAAATTCCTTTGGCTAATTAAGGAAAATACCCTGTATGTTACCTACCTTATTTTTATTATTCTAAATAAAGATTCAATTCCGCAAACAGTATTATAAGAAGCTAAGTGGACATAAGTATTATCACTAGGCTCCGGAAACAACATTTATCCTACTAGCACCGACTTCTACGGACTTCTGGCGATTTTTTCGTTACCGTGAAAATTGTCAATTATTAATATCCCATGATACCATATAAATTAAGATCAACCAAATTCAATGAAATATTACAAGCGTATGTATTCGGAATTAAAACACCTATTGAGGATATTACAAGACCTATCTTACCTCAAAAAAAGTATAACGACAACACAACGTTGACAGGTGTCAAAAAATTAATATAAACAATATAGTAAATCATCTGACATTTTTCTGGCTTTTTGACAAGAACAAATTATTTAAGGAAATATTCCGACATTTCCAGACTTTCTTTTTTGAAATTTTATATATTTTTTTAACGATTTTTAAAATATAATCACTCGGGTCTGTTATAGATGCTTCTCCATCTATATTATTTACAGGGTGTTCCAAAAAATATGTGCTGTACTTAAGGAGGTTATAAAGGATATTGCAGTAAACAATTTTTGCATAGAAACCCCTAGTGAAAAATGAATCGTTTCACCTTCAGAATAACTTTTGTTTAAAAGACTTCGATATTCAACTTAAGTGAATAAAGTAAAAACAAACAAGTATACAGGATAGGATGTGGTTACAACATGACGGTGCATCTGCACATCATGCGCGTACCGTGCATGATCATCTAAACAAACATTTTTATGGACAATGAATCGGAAGAGACGAACCTATCAAGTGGACAGCATGAAATCTCGATTTAAGCGCTTTGGATTTTTTCCTATGGGGTTACATGAAATCGTTGGTGTATGAAATTTCTACAACCACCCAAGCGGAACGACTAGGAAGAGTGATGGCAACTATTCTTTTCATGCAGCAAGATTCGCACATCTTACAACGAGTGCTCCATTCAATTATTTAAAAACTGACTTCATGTAACCAAGTTGGAGGTTGTCAGTTTGAATCTTTGTTACATATTTGTACTTTATCTTTAATAAAAATGAATTAAATATCAAAGTATTTTGGTGTTAACGAGCTAACATTACGTTTTTGAATAAAAATTACGCTAGAGTTGGAATGGCTCATTTTTGGCTACGGGTTTCTATGCAAAAATAGTTTACCGCAACGTACTTTTAACCTTAAGATTAGCACAACCTTTTTGGAACATCTCATATAATTAGTGTCTCTACCTGCGGAAGCCGATATACTAATTATGGAAAAATTATAATTAGGAAATATTGTGATAATAAGGACCTCTTTCTTCTATTTCGAAGAACAGTTCAAACAAATTTTTGAGATAAATAAAAAACGCCAAATGTACGAAGTGTTTTTGTTCAAATGTACAAAGTCAAATTAAAATATGATTTTTCGAATATTAGACTTATAAGTCTTTGGTTTAAGAAACTTGGAAGAAACTCTTGGTCTTTAAGAAAGCCTAACTTACATTCAGTAAACAAATTAATGTTATTTTAATTTAGTATATTTTGTAATACAATTATAATTTGGATTTCCCGAATTTCTACGAAAATTGTCGCACTTATCTCATTTGGTAAAGGCCTCAAAGGCTATAATAAATTTAGACGTTTCGACGCTTATTGACTTCTCATCAAGGTACTACAAAATTTTGAATGCAAATCAATAATAACAAGCCAAAAAAAATTACTGCTTTGCGCTCCTAAACTTGCAGCATAACAATCAGTGTCGAAACGTCTAAATACGTAGGTGTTCCGAAATTAAGAGGCCAAAGTTAAACAGCGAAATCTTAAATTACAAATAATAATAATTTACTATATAAACTATATTCTAGAAACGTCTCGTTACCGAAATATAATGTATTAAAAGTTCCAAATATTATTTTTAAAATTTTATTTCAGAACCCCTTCAGTTTTTGAGATATCAAGCGGAAACTGTATCCACACCTTTCTTTAGACTATTACATGACTACATTTCATAATTTGTTAACAATCTCCAGGGTGGTACTTTTTCGAAGATGAGATTCCTTTTTACTACTTTGAACTTTTCTGACGTATGCTATTGGCCAACTATTTTTTAAAGCTTGAAGTCCCTGTTCAATTTAGAAAGCTTTCCTTTCCTTACATTGTTTTCGTATCTGTGTATTTGAAAAAGTATCTAGGAATAAAAAGAAATGTTTCAAGCGTTTTCGTTTAGATTTCCAAATACATAATAAATTATATTAAAAATAAGGTGGTCCAATTAGATTATTAACATTATTTTTACCACAATGTATTACACATCTAAAAAAATGGTAACACAGGAAACATAATACACTTCTTATGAGAAAATGCATTTCTAGCAACCTTTGCAAATAAATCAGGGTGGTAAAAGATTGTGAATCTTAGTTATGTAAATTGTAAAGAGTAATGTACAAGATGGTCTAAATTCGATGGGATTTCAGATTTTATTACAATCTGGAGAAGGTACTAAAAAAACTAATACATGTTTCTTAGGCCTGAAACCATATTCTGCCATCCTTTTTAGTTATCTCGCTCAGGGAAGCGTTTCTCAAAACTTAATCCTCATAGAACTCCAATAACTTAGTAACCCAGTATTGAGTCACGAAACGATTATTTATTTCTTAAGGCATTTTCTGAATGGAACTAATTTTTAAAAAAGTTGGATTACAGGTTTTATCATTTATATATAGCTTATCATTATTCTTGTGATAGAAATTTGATAGAGAATTAAGGTTTTCTTAAAATCCGGAAGAAATATAATAAACAGAACGAACACGTTTCCTATTAGATTTTATTAATTTTAAAGCAAAAATAAATATTTATTTATTACAAATTTGCCTGTTAAAATAGAGTTAAGGAGTTATATACAAAATTTTTCCCAGATTCAATAAAATATTTCAGTAATATATTACCCTTTATCACCTTACCTTTTACTACTTTTTTTTGAATTTTTTAAGTTATACAAACGAATAAGGAAAATTGGGCTCACTTCATATGGATCAATTTGTCTTTAAAAATTTCATTGAATGCTCTTAAAAGTAACAGATATTTCATATAAAAAAGGCTATGATTAAAATTTTTTTTTAGAATTGGACTCTACTTAAGAACGAATTACCTTGGGTTGTCATACTGTCTGACTTTCTTATGAACAGCAAGGTTTGAGCAACCTCCCATGACAACAGAACTATAAAAGCAATAGAAAAATGCGCGTTGCATCAATAGTTTTTTTTTCTAAAAAATCAAACCTGGGAAACCTATATTGGTTTTTTAATATCACTTTCATATTCTGAAAAAAAAACGTAACTCCTGACGAATGGGGACCACCCTGTAGCTACAAAATTTCGACTTAATATTTCAAAAACTGAAAGAAATATGAAATGATTTTTTTACCTAAAATTTGAATAATGGATTTCAGTAATGCAGGATTTTTGAAAGATTTTTGGAATTTAGTTTGAAATGGTCAGTTTAAAATTTTAAATTTCAAAACAAAAAGGATCACAACCCAAAAACAAACCTTCACAGTATCATAAGGGCTCAAGAATCCAGGTAACAACGTTTAAACGTTACAATACATAATTGTATATTATTTTATTATGTCCTGATCTGACATTTAGTTAATGAAAACGTGTAAACATTAAAAATTAATTGAAGTGAATGCGTTTTGATATTTAGGGCCATCCATTCGCAATCTGCCTAAACTCAATTTGAGATCACCCTTTAGAATCGCCATACAAAATATGTATATTTATATTAATAACACTTTGAAGGACGTATTTATTTAATATTGTATATGTAAGAAATAAGGGATATACATATCGAGAGCACCTTTTAGGGCGTATACGCGGTCAGTATTAATAGATTTAGTATTCAGTCCATTATGAAATTCACTTATAATTCTTCATTGAATCGAGATACACTAACATAAAACGTGGCTACAATAACGATAGGCGATAATGACGGATTCTTAGTCTTAAACAAGCAACGCGCTTTATTGCCTTAAGTACTTACAATATTCTTGTTGACAATGCAGGGTTTTTAGCGACAAAAACAGTAATTTAAATTTAATCAAGTAATTGTAAAGAAAGATCAATTTCCGTATTTCCAATAAACCACCCTGTACATTTGCTCATCGTTTTCAAATTCTAGGTCATATTCTAAGCAATTAACATGTGACATGACCTATACCTAAGCTTAGTTTTCAAAAAAAAACGGAGTGGGAATTAGCCATAACAAATACACATTTATTATTGTTGTTCATGTATTATGTAGTTGTCTGGATAAAATTTGATTTAATTGTTTTCAGGGGTCAATGTATTTTCAACTATCAGTCCACAAGACAGTTTGTTAGAAAAACTTACTTACTTTTTAATTATAGTATAATATCAATAAATTAGTAGGTTGTTTGGAAAAAACTTTAAATTCTAAGTATATTTAAAATTGCAAAGCGATTTCAAATGGTCAGAATAAAATGTTATGGAAATAAATGTTTTTTAAAAAACAACTTTGAATTTTTCCATAAGAACCCATTCTATGCCCGAACCCTTAATGAAAACCTAATATAAATAGAAGTTTATGAAATCGGAATCAATCGATATGCATTTATTTCGAAAAAAAATTATTGATACGGCAAATTTGAAAGCCGTTTTCTCATAAACGACAAAAAATAGATATAGGTAATGTTACGTGTTAGTTACTTAGAATTTAATGTAGAGTCCAAAAATGAGCAAATGTACAGGATGTTTAATTGAAATAATAACATTGATCACTTCCCATGAAACCCAAAATGCAAATTAGGCCTCCATATGTACAAATTGTCGGTATTTTCACTCCTAAAATTTCAAATCTTTAATTTTTTTATACCACAGTAATTGCTGGATAGTAATTTCTGTGTCCCCAATATGTTGGGATTTGGTCAAATTTAAAAGCACTCACTACTCAATACTCTCAATCGATTTCCCAATAGAAAAATAAGAGACGTAATTGATGTCAGTGACAGTTGTGATGGGAGCAACAGTAGAACTTCTAATAAAAAAAACAACCTTTAAACCTTTATCCAATAATTTTCTCACAATGAGATAATAAGATAGAACTGGAATAAAACATAGAAAACAGAGAAATATAGACCTTCAAATATCTACAAAAGAGGGATAATTTTGCTTTATATATAAGCCTTAATATTTGTGCTTTAAAAACAAACAAAATGAATGAATAAAAAACTTTCCTCAATTTCTCCCCTCTATTTTCAACTAAAGTTGGGAGCAAAATGACTATTTGAAGGCGAAAATATAACATTAACTTACTTGACTAATCTTGGTACTTCGTCCCGTGACAATATTCCTCCTTCGGGTCCCAGGAGTACACAGAGACATGTCAGGAGTTGAAGAGGGTCAATTCGCGGCTGAAAAACAAATGGAAATTAATTTATTTGTACACATTTATATGTGTTTAAATACAAACGTTTAAGATGAAAGCGAATGTATAGACTGGGCACAATTTTAAACATATAGAGTAGCTCAAGAAAGTGCCATAGAAATCAATTTTTTCATTTTAAATAGGATGCCCTATACAGAGTGTCTTATTTAGATGAACTCATTATTGCTAGCTCTGAAACGATGAGAGTTACAAAATCCATTAAATGGGAAAAAACATTCTTTTATTTTCTTCTGGTCCACAACATTAATATCTATTTCTAGGTAAAATTCTAAGTGACGTTCAAAATATTAATACCAAATCCCTTTTTTTATATGGGCACATCGTTTTTATTTCATATTTTGATGTTTTTTTTTTATACCTGAAAGGTCAAAGTATGATTTGTACAATTTCTTTAAGTTAATCACCCAGTTCTCTCAACGATTCCAATGACTAATGTTTTTTTTCTTTCTTGAGGAATTAGATAACTATCAAACACTACCAAAAAACACCACCAACATTATGACATTGATCCCATGTTGGCTAAACAAAAAAACGCAAATATATATTGCTTCTTGAGGAATAAAAAACGCTTTAAAAATATGAAAGAAAACTGCCAGGCTGGTATTTAAAAAAAAAACTGAATTTCTATCGATATCTTAAATATAAAGTGTCATCTTGGGATTATAAAGAGGCTATGTTACAGAGAGGAAGAAGCAACAAAAACAACGAAAAGTAAAAAAAAATTTAGACCTAACACTGAGTAATTATGCATTTTTCGTAAATCTCAGAAACGAAAAAGAATTTAACGACGCCGTCTTTATCATGTTAAAAGTCTTGATAAATGATGGCTTTTTCCTATTTAAACAATTTTGTAACTCTCGCCGTTTCGAAAATAGCTATAGTGACGAGCATTAAAGATTATTTTGTTTAAAATCGAACATTCCAGTTTTCAACAGTTTCAAAGTATCGATGTTTCGCTTTTACATCTTTAGGGTTGTCCAAGATAAATCGTACTAAATTTGTCTTGCAAAATTAAGATAAAAATATAAAAGCCATTTCACCATAACTCAAACTATTTGGAAATTGGACTTTTGAAACTACTACCATTACAAAAAATTAAATCGTAATACACTTTTTTGAGTCAATATGTTTAAACATAATCTATATATTTGAGCAAACTGTTCGTTTTTTTCAATTTTTGAGAGAAATAACTCACACACCAATAGGGACTGTGGTAGCAGTGAAATTCCACACTATTCTCACTTAAAATTATCCGAGAATAACAAATCACTTTTTATTCAAATCTTGGACGACGCACACTCTTATTAACGTTTCGGTAGCAGATCTACCGCCCTCTTCCGAATCTAGGACAAAAGCGTAGAATGCCAGTCCTCATCGATGGTATAGAAAAATTTTAGAGGGTTTCACTCAACCGATATATTCACCTCTCATATATTTTATTTTACCGTTTATTGTACTTTTTCTACTCTTCCCAGAATCTGAAGACGGTGATGGATTTCTCATCAAAATGTTAACAAAAGTGTTAAGTCTGCAATGCCGCCCCTACAAAAACTTCTGTTGGTATGTCAGGTTATTCCCAAAAACAAAAAATACGTTTAAAATTATGTACAACCTATAGATTTGCGTTCATCTCATAACTTTTATTTTTAAACCATTCTTCTATATACATATGTATACAAGATTTTGAGATAACTGGTGGCCCAATGATTCTGGGACACCACATGTATCCAATGTTAATGGACAATTTAAATCTGATCATCTCTCACAAAAGCCTTCAATTGAGAGAAGATTGAGAAGCCGAGAAATCTCACATTCACCACGTCAATATAGAGTCGGGAATTCGTTTTTAGTTCAGGACCGTGCTCCCGTATTATATCGCGAGTCAAGAAGTATTTAAAAGGATTCAGTTCATGCATTCTCCATCCGGATAAAACGCTAAAAAAAAGGTGGATGTCAAACTGTGTAAATTTTCATGAAATCTTCCTTCCTATACAAAAGCCAAAATCAACACTCATGTAAATCACACGTAAAGGAAAAGATAAAGAAAATAATAACTCAGAATGCAGTGGCTATGAAAGTTAACACCCATTTTTTTACCTAAAACATATATACTTACAATATTATATGAGAATAGGAAAAATGTATGAAATCTTATTTAGGTATTTGGCATAGGCAAAAAAATTTAAACAAAAGTCAATATGAGATATGAAAGCAGAAGTTGAGGGAAATGTGGGTAATTCATAAATGAACAGAAGAGAAATGAAAGTGGATGACTCAACAGATAAATATCACATTAAGCGCAAATGGCAGTGACGCAACAGAAGGAAATCTGCAGCATCTCATTGTTGCCAGTGAAAATCAGAAAAAATCCTACCACCTTAGAACCTTGATACATGGCATATATCCAAAAAATATGAAATTCACATATGTAATATTTGATAAAGGTAAATGTTGAGGAAACAATCCATCAGACTTCTTGATTCTATAACATATAGAAACGGATCATGGAATAGCCATACTTATTTCTCTCTGCCGACAATAAACAAAATAGGGCGGGGTTCACGCATACGGTTTGGAGTCCTTCTGGTATTCTGGGATTTTTCTCATAGAAGTAGCGAAAACAAACACCACCCAAGAACGCATGAATTTAAATTGAAACGTATTAAAACCCCTAGCGCTCAGAAATTAGTAACATGTATTTGCAGATAACTTCTAAATAAGAGTTTCTAGAAAACTTGCCATTTTTGGCAACAATGTCTAGGCACGCGAACGAAGCGTGATATCACGAATTCGAAACCATAATGGAAGATAGAAGGGGGATGGCTAAATCTAATGTTAAAAGGCCTTGGCACAGATTTAATTTATAGAAATGTTAACAATTTGCTTAAGTTGAGGATGAATAAACGAACGAATTTCTTTCAAATTCGTAAAAACGCTGGAACTATTCCAATTATTGCCATGACGTCAATACCATGACAAAAACTAAGATGGCCGAAGAATTTACAATGGACACTTAACTCTTGTTAAATAAAATTTCATGTCTTATGTGTTTTACAATTGAAAAAATGTGGGTTCACGACAAAAATAATATAAACTCATAGAAAATCTGTTTATTGTAAATACAGTACGAGTAATCTCTCGTTGAATCTTACCATATTGCGGCAGCTATCCGCTAGTTTCCTTCGCAGCACAAAGTTCCTCCAAAATTAAGCGCCTTAAAACGTGGTATTGTTAGATCTTCGCTCGTTGCAGAAACGCATCTACGATAGCAAATCGTCTTTACAAATGTCAAAAAAGTCCCGAACTATCGAGCCAACGCCCGAGCCCACCATTGCTGTTATCTAAACCTAGCAATAGTAATGGGAGCTTGAACTTTAGATCTAACTAGCAAGTATTTGCAATATATTTCGACTACCAATGTACAGTCTATTATAAGTAGCTAAGCTGAAATTAACCGATTTACAAATTATATAGGCTTTTCACCGAAAATATGGGAATTTATGAAAACCCTACTTCAAAAACGACCTTATAACGTGATAAATCAATCGGTAAACGAGAGTTGAATTCTGAAGAAGACGGAAGTGAAATATTACGAGTTTGAGCAGGACCGTCTTATCATAATACGCATGCGTTCCACTGACATAACTTCCGGTAATACGATCGAACAGAGCAGTTAGAACATGTAAGCAACGGTCACTAGAGATGTAGCAAATATCGAAACTTTGTAAAAAAAGTTTCTTTAAATTTTTTAAATTTATTACAATATAAGAGCCACTATATTACTCTCATATTTCCGATAAAACTCAAAAAGACTACAAGTTATAATTTTCTGAAGCTGGCAAATTTAGATTTTAGTATCACAACTTAAAATTTTCGTTCAAATCCAACAAAGAACTATTTATAAACACATCGAAAATGATGGTGAAGCAGGTAATACAATCGTTTTTACCAGACTCGCAAAACATGGTGAAAAAGCGAGAACAAATACCAGTTTGGAAACCAAAAGGTTAATGTTAGAGATTATTTACCACGAGAATAAAGAACTTCTGGTGCGTTAGATTCCGAATCATTCAAGAAACAAGATTACGGATAGACTGGAAAATGTAAGTTGTGGGGTCAACGTAGTTATGGATGTTACGGCCAACATGGGCGATATTGTTAATGCAATTAAACTGTAAATTTACGGTGATTGGAGGACGAAGTATGGTAGCATATTTCTTTACAGCAAAACCTAGTATACATAATTCGCAAAATCAAAATGTTTCCAAATTTCTCTATAGAACTAGAAGTACATCACTAATACCATTAGAGTGAAAACTTGGCCTTAATTAATAGACAGCATCTCTATAGAATAGGGGTCAGGGATGATTCGCTTTGTGGTGGCGGTTTCGCGAACGATCTATGTAAATTACCTGAATTTTGAATGTGCAATACATACCGTACCGTCCTTTGATATCTACTAGGGATTAATTAAAAATGGCGTACAAACGCTGATGAAAATTGACTTAATTCTTAACCACTGAACGGAAAAAACAATCAGTATTCTTGCGAAGTTTTTGAACCTCCATAAACTTATTATTTGATTAGATAGACTGAATATGAAATTTTCAGCATGACAGGTTCAACGCTAGGTGCGTGACCCACCTTGTGTTCCTCCTTTATATAAATAGTAATGAATTCTCATTTGATAGTGAAACTGAGAATCTAATAATTTAATCATCTCATAATTAATATAATTATACTAAAAGTCGAGAGGTTGAGAAGGCATTCGACGATCCAGTCCCGCTAAAGAATAATCCTGGGACAATATCTCGTAAACAGTGGCTAAGTGACGTCAAGACAAATGACAAAACGATAACCCTAACCTAAGTTATCCATTAATAAATTTAATAAGTCTTTTTTATTTAAGAATAGAAATGTTCTCCAGAGCATTAACATTAAAAAACGTTCTCCCAAATGTGTTTCGCAGAAGACCTTTAAGTGTCACCTCTATTTATTCACACGGAGATACCAAAGCATCTCACGTAGAGACTCGTGAAATCACTAAAGATCGCACCGAAGTAATCCCGGTAGAAACCAGCATTCGCTACTTAAAAAGCGCTGCATTCAAACAAACATACGGAGACGAGCCCGTTTGGGTCCCATATAGGAGGAATCATAAAGGGGCCTTGCCTCCGAAAAAGACTCGCAAAACCTGCATAAGAGGAGGTCAAATTTCAACTGGTAGTCCTTGCCCCATTTGCCGTGATGAGTACCTTGTTTTACATGAAGAGAATGTTGAGTTACTTAAACATTTCATTTCACCACAAACTGGAGGAATATTATGGTATGACAAAACAGGGCTCTGCAGGAAACGTCAGGAGCAATTGGAAATTTGCATTAGAAGAGCTTACGATAAGGGATTGTTAACCTACGACGTTCCTTTCCGCAAGTACGATTATTCCCAATATTATCCAAAGAAGCAATAATGAATGCGGTTTTTGTGATAGTTGGTGGAGGGATTGCAGGGGTTTCTTGTGCTGAAACTCTCGCCTATCTTCAGCCTGACAAATCCATTATTCTGTTGAGTGAATCTACTTTAATAAAAACAGTTACAAATTTACATGCCATCACAAAAACAATAGTTTCCTTTGATATAGAAGAAGCTTCTAGTAGTAGCCTTAGTGATAAGCATAAGAATGTCACTGTGGTGCGTGATACCATGACTGAAGTGAAAGATGACCAATATTTTATAACAACAAAAAGCGGCTTAAACATAAAATATAGTTACTTGTGTCTTTGTATGGGTGCAGAACCTAAACTCATTCCCCAATCATTAGAACTCCCAGATTACATCATTGGCATCAGAGATACAGATTCTGCAGAGTCATTCATAGGTAAACTGAAAAATTGCAGCAAAATATTGGTAGTTGGTAATGGAGGAATTGCTTCAGAAATTGTGTATAAAATAATAAACACTGAAGTTGCATGGGTTGTTAGGGATAATCATATATCTGCAACCTTCGTGGACCCTGGAGCTGCAGAATTCTTTCAAGATATGCTGAAAAAAGATGGAGTCCTAACTGAGATTACCAGCAAGAGAATGCGGTATCAGGAAGAAGATACCCTCAAATCAGGGGCTGCTCTTGGGCCAGATTGGTACATGAATTTACTAATGTCTGGCTGTGCTAAAAAAAATGTTTGTGTACATTATAAATGTGAAGTTGCTTCAGTTTCACTAATGCAAGAGCAAAATCATCCTTTAGAAGTTTCACTAACCAATGGTCAAAAAATTTTTTGTGATTTAATAGTATCTGCAACAGGGGTTAGTCCAAGAACAAACTTCCAAACTGCAAAGAAACTTGATATTGCCTTAGATGAAGGGATTAAAGTGGACCAGTACATGAAAACTAATCTGGACAAGATTTATGCTGCTGGAGATATCTGTAGTGCTAACTGGGATTTAGCTAAACATTGGTTTCAAATGAAACTGTGGACTCAGGCCAGACAAATGGGCTGCTATGCAGCCAAATGCATGTCAGGGGATTTAAATAAAGAGCAAATCTTACAAGATTTCTGCTTTGAGATCTTCACACATTCAACTAAATTGTTTGGGTACAAGGTCATTTTGTTGGGACTTTACAATGGACAAAAGCTAGACAATAAATATGAGGTGCTATTGAGAACCACAAAAGGAATGGAGTATATAAAATTCATTATTCAAGATCACAAGCTGCAGGGTGCTGTTCTGATTGGGGAAACAGATTTGGAAGAAATGTGTGAGAATCTTGTATTGAATCAAATTAATTTAGAGCCATATGGAGATGATATTTTGAACCCTGATATTGATATAGAGGACTATTTTGATTAGTTATGTACTTTATAACATTGTTTCTAAGAATTAAAAGGTAAATGCAATACTGCCTACTATTTTCCTCCTCAATTCATTTGATATGTCAAAGAAAACAAATTTTAGAACATATTTTATTAAACTAAAAATTTAAGCCTTAAGTGCAAATTTTCGTGGTGGGAAGGCTGACAATTTCCTGATTTCCTTAGGAGTCTTGATTTTGCTCTCATGTGATGAGAGTGCGCGACGGATGGCGCGGGTCTTCTTGGGCCTCAAGTCTAAAGGCTTGTATTTTTTATTTTTGTAGAGCTTCCTTAAGTTCTCCTTTTGCTTCTGGTGCATAACAATGTACACACGGGCAATAGCTTTCCTCACAACGCGGCTAAAAAAAAATTGTGTTTAAATTAATAAAAATTAACAAAATTAGATCTGAACAGTAAACACTTGTTTAGGAATAACTAATTAGGATTACATAGAAACCCTTGAAAGAGGGCAAAATTGGGATTTAAACAAGAATTCTGAAGTTACTTCTAGAAATACTTACATCTTTGAGAGCTTAGAAGGAGCCCCACCAGTGACCTTGGCCACCCTCAGACTTGTCAGTTCTTTCTTCAAGTCTTCGAGCTGCTTGGTCAGCTCTTTTTTGTCTTTGTTTCGCAATTCCGAACACTTTACCTTACCCTAGAAAAAATAAACCAAAATATAACCTGAAAACTAAATCTGACCATTGATAGTTAAATAAACGAGAAAATTGATTAAATATCAATTGAACCGCATAGTGATCCTTAAAAGGGAGAATTTAAGGTAAAGATTCATTCAAGATTGATTAAATTAAGATAAATATTTCAAGATTATTTAAAAACCCACCATTTTGGTTAGTTGAAAAACGATGAAGAACTTTTATTTTGTTTCGGTACCTCTGTGCTAAATCAGTTGACGCTTGTCACTGTCAAATTATACTGCACTTGCACTTCACACGCTCTAAGAACAAAGTAAATAATGTCAACAACTAGTATGCAATATAGAATGTCCTTAAATGAGGGACAACTCTATTACAATTGTCGAAATACGATGATTTAACTGAAGTTGCCTTCATTCACATTTTAGAAATAAAAAACATTAAATTTAAAATCTCTTTTCTCATGGCAGTAAATGAACAAACTCTTTCTACAGCAATTTTTTGAGGTGACAAATCTGAATCATTCTACATTTTTGTTGTAAAGTGCTAGGTTGGTCATTTTTAAAAATGCGTCTGTTTTTTGTCGCCTTGTATAAAATTTAGTTCTAATAAAATCATCGACTTTTAACGTATATTACAATTTGCATAAAACGAGACATTTGTACATGCTAGGAAAACAATATTATGAACATTTCAATTTCAGTATGTCTAACTATTGTTTATAAATTCATAGCATTTCTTGAGACCTAAAAGTATTCACTACTTGCAAAGTTGCTGTACTTGTAGATATTATTCTAAATAGCGCTTTATTTTATTAGTTATCTGTATTTTTTAAGCGAATTATTATTTTTCCTGTATGTTATTTGAGAATAAAGCATCACACACATAAGCAGGGGTTATTTGAGTGATGGAATTGCATGCTGTTCTCAGTTAACATCATTTGCATTCCATTGCATTGAAACTAATAAAAGTTTAAGAAAGGTCAAAGGACTCAGAAATGTGAAAATTTTATGAGGTTTGAAACAACTAAACATGCAACTTCGTCAAACAGATATAAGATGAGGGACCAAAAATATGTGAAGTACTTTGTACTATTGAGTTACGTTGCTGTACGAAAAGTTATTGAGTGTTAAGAAAAAAAAATGCAAATTTGCCGAACGTCTTACCAAAAAATATATTAATAACGCTATATTTTTTTGACTCATAAGACCAAAACCATGTTGAAGTCTTTCAAAATACATACTATAGAAAATATGGAGAAATATTTTGCCAATATCTTTCCCATCAGTAACAATTAGCAAAACACAACACAATAATTTAGTAACTGTATTATACAAATAATTTACAAATAAAATTGTTGCAACGATTTTAAATCCTCTTAGGTGCTTATACTTATAATTAAATAAATAAAAAATCAACTAGCTCACACATACAGAAATGCATACATTTTATATACAGGAGGGGGCTCAAATCAACCACAAACTAAGTATAATCTAAAATATTCAACACTGCCTTCAGTGTCCATTAAGCCCATTGTACACTCGATTATTGGAACTTTGATTTAGGATTTTCTTTATGGCTAAAAAAAAAATAAAAATATATAAATTACTAGGGCCATAAAATAATGTCTTACAGTCTTTTTCCTCTGTGCTAAGCTCCTGCTTAGGAAACTCCACATCAAAGGTAATAAAAAGAGTGCCATGGAGGTTATTGTTTTCGTAATTGGGCATCCCTTCCCCTTTCTTCCTGATCCTGGCACCAGGCCAAGTAATCTTATCTCTGGTTACTGAGACCATGTGACCATCAAGATGTTGTAACTCAATGGTGAATCCCACCAATGCATCCTAGAGAGAGATTATTTGACATTTATTGGTTTTATTAAAAATTTAACTTACTTGAAGGGTAATTGTAATGTTAGTATAGAGGTCATCACCTCTCCTTTCAAATATTGGATGAGGTTGTGTCTTGATTTTTAACACAAGGTTGCCAGGTTCTCCATCAAGATGAGGTTCTCCCTCAGCGGTAAATTTAGTTTCTTGGCCATCAATCATGCCTAAAGAGTAATCCAATTTATAAACAATACATTAACCGAAATTCAAAAACCCACCAGGCTCCACCTCCATTTCCAAAGTTCGTTCCTCATTCACAAGCTTAACATTTGGACATTCATCACATACAGTTTGCTGCATCATTTGGAACCGTCCAGGTCCTAAGCTCTTTGTAATCATTTCTTGTCTGCAGTTGCACTGCCTTGTTCCATGGGTTGGCTTCATTACAGGCTTATTTCTAGTTATTTCAATGAAATTCCCAGTATACAAATCCTCCAGTGTAACAAAAATGTCCATGACAAGATCCGCCCCTCGAGGTGCTTCATTTCTCTGATCCGAACCTCCGAAGTGGAAACCAAAGTCCCCAAAAAAGCTGGCAAAAGGATCCATGCCTCCATCCATCATCCCATCTTTCTGTAAGCAGTCTTCCCCGCAACGGTCATACTTTTTACGTTTTTCTTCGTCAGAGAGCACTTCATAGGCTGCCCCAAGGTCCTGGAATTTCTGAGACGCTTCAGGGTCATCTTGATTTTTATCAGGGTGCAATTCCTTGGCCAGTCGCCGATAAGCTTTTTTAATATCATGTAAACTAGCAGACTTTGAGACTCCTAAGATGTTGTAGAAGTCCCTTCCAGCAAAAACAACCCCTACAAGCAAGATATGAAACAGGAATATAAAGTGCCACGTTAAGTTCATCTTAATTGGACTTCAAGTGACTTTACTTTAAAAACTCATAGTAATTTATAAAAGGTTTTATTGAATAAATGATAAATTTTGATGTAAGAAATTTATATACGAAAATGTATTTTATTAACGTCAAATGAAGACAACCGAAAAGCATGTGGAAACCTCTCATTGGTGGAAATTTGATAGAGATGCAAATAGGACAGCCAATCAACGAAGAGATATTTTTAAATCAGCTGATTTAACACTGAATCAAATATCGACAATTAATACAGCGTTAGAAGGTTTTCTTTATGACTCGAATTATAGATCTGCTCTTTCTATCATTTTCCTCCTGTAGCAGTTTAATTTTCAAGTTTATTTTTAATTTAACCCGCTAATAACAAGCAATTGAGGAAATAAAAAATGTGCATTCTTAATCGTCTACAAGGATAAATAATTTTAGCACACTAATTCATTAAATTTGCAAATTGAACAGTTAGAATTTACAATACTTTACCTGAATAGATTCGTCAAAAGAAAGTCATCTTTTAGAGACAGAATATTTTTCTTTTTTAAATTAGCCGATTTGGCCTCCTGTATCACAATCTGCTAGAATATTCAAGAGTATTATACATTTATTATGTATACATATATTATATATTAAATATGTATATATGTAAGATTTAGATGCGGTTAGGGAAAAATGAAACAATACAAGTTTTGAGGCATTTCTTTACTTCTCAAGAACCAAGGCCAGAATGCACCCCGATACACACGTCCTATCCACCCCCGAGCGCATCATTTTTTTTTCAGAGCATTGATAAGTAACATTCCAGGCTTTTTCCCATGATTACCTGACCCATCATCAATTTTTCTCTCGCCTATGTTAAAGGAATTTAGAAATAACCCTCTATCGTTTTCCCACGCTTATCTTAGAAGGAATTTACGGCTAATTCCCATATCATTTTCATATAGTATTACTTAATGGTTTTAACATAAATAAGGAATGTTCACATATATACATATATTGTAGTTTTAATAATAAAGATTTTAGTAACTAATTCATTCATAAAATGATTTTATAGATAAATAATGAAAATGTGCATTACACTAATAGTTAATTCATAATTATTTCCATAATATGACGTATGAGTCAGCATATCTGGTTGTTTTGATAGGGTTAAATAAAGTCAAGTAAGCTGCGACTATAAACTTACCAATCATATTACTTGTTTCTTATTTGAATGCCGCATTTGCGTGTATTGCTCTTTCATTTGTTTTTTTTTCAATTGTGAACTTGCAAAAAGCAGTTCAGATGTTACAAGTCGCCGATCAGGATAAAAACGAATTATGTGGTATTGAAGACTGGGAACAAATATGACTAAGAAAAAGAAATGAAGGAGTGGAAATCAAAATCCTGTCCCCCACGCCTCTTTGGAAATAAAGGTAATGAAAACGGTGATGACTTGACGGCGTAAAGAAAGAACAAAATATGCTCAATTGAAAGCTTGAAAATACTACTGAGATTTCCTTACAAGTAGTAAAGA
The DNA here is from genome assembly GCF_039881205.1 of Euwallacea similis. Lineage (NCBI taxonomy): Eukaryota > Metazoa > Arthropoda > Insecta > Coleoptera > Curculionidae > Euwallacea > Euwallacea similis. The sequence continues at coordinate 666,050 of NC_089643.1, read as the reverse complement.
AGAAAATCTGGCCTCAATCAAAAAATCAATACGATTGTAAATACGCATATAAACAAACATACTATAGAGAAATATTCTGTCTCGCGTGATATTTGCATGCCGCTTAACCCCCGAACACCTCGCCAAAATAGGTATCAACAATAATGAAATGCGTGAATGTGAAGTGAAGTTAATCATCTAATTTTTTAGTGCTCACAAGACCTCCGTAAAACCAATAGCTACAAAAAAATAGTAGCGTGACGGTGCATCAATTAGGGTAGAAGTTCATCAGTAAACCATCGGAGTAGGCGACTTCCATTTTGGTCAAATACATTAAGGAAAACAGTCTTAATGCAAACTGAGAGAAAGGTGTTCATAAGGAAGCGGGAAAAAGGGGACCAAGAGAATAAATCTTACGTAAATTTGACCGAAAGTTATTCTAAAATAAATTTTGATAGTATCGATGCCACTGAAATGTAACAGAGTATCGGTGCTAAGTATCGATAGTGCTAAGAATAAAGCATCGATATAGTACAGTTAGGGTCCCTATGTGCAATATGCCGAATGCCTAAAGATGTGTAATTTTGAAAATGCGCCTTATTTTCGTCCTGCGCCGAACTTACAAAATACCTGTAACGACAATATCGATGTTCTTATCCCCTCTACTTCTACAATTCAATGTCACCGACGTAACCCAATGGTCATGAGCAGTACACTTTGGAAGTATTTGGTTAAATTAACGGACGTTTTTAAAAATTCAAATAATTTTAGTAATTTTATAATAATAATAATGTATTTTCAACGTTTTTTACAATTGCTATAAATTTTAAATTCAGCAATTTTCTGCAAATCTCAGCCGTCAGTCATGTCCACTTCACCCGCAAAAAGTTTTACTCCAAGAAAACGCGTTTTGTCCACTCCTTCCAGTCTATTCTCAACCCCCAAAACTCCAAGGTCCCAACAACCTTCTGCGGGTACCCCTGAGTGTTTCTCCCGAGTTGTTCTAGAAACCCCTAAAACTCAGTCAAAGAGTACCAAAGAGAGAATTGATGAAGAATCCAACTTAACAGTTGCAGTGAGAATTCGCCCTATGAATGCTTTGGAACTCGCAGTTGTGGGCTCTGAGGATATGGTTCGTGTTAAAGAGAAGCAAATTATAGTTTGTCCTCCCAAACATATTAATCAATATACAGCTATAGATCATACATTCAATTATGATCATGTGTTTTGGTCTGTAGATGAAACTCACCCATTGTGTGCCAAACAGGAGGATGTCTTTATGACTATTGGAGTCCCATTGTTGAACAGTGCCTTCAAAGGGTTTAATGCATGTCTGTTTGCTTATGGACAAACTGGTTCTGGCAAAAGCTATAGTATGATGGGAAAAAATATGTGTGATATAAGTGATATTGATTCAGAAGTTTTTTCTGGGGTGACTCCAAGATTTTGTAGAGAGCTTTTTAAAAGAGCTTTGGAACTTAAAAATGAATATGTTATCAGTATTGAAGTGAGCTACTTTGAAATATACAATGAGAAAATACATGACTTGCTAGCAGCCCCTGTTCAAAATTCCGTTAGAGTTCCTCTTAAAGTTAGGGAGCACCCAATCTTAGGACCCTACATTGTAGATCTAACAACACATACTGTAAATTCCTATGCAGAACTTCGCAGTTTCCTCATTATGGGTAATAAAAATAGAGCTGTCGCCAGTACTTCAATGAATGAGTTTTCATCCAGATCACACAGCATATTTTCAATAGAAATAGGCCAGAGTAAAAGTTTGAATGATACTGACAATAGTCGAAGGAGTAAAGTTAGCTTAGTAGATTTGGCAGGAAGTGAGAGATTAGGGGGTACTTTTAATGGGGAGGAAAGGATGAAACAAGGGGTTTCCATTAACAAGTCATTGCTTACCTTGGGCAAATGCATTAGTGCATTAGCTGAAAGGAGGAAAAATCAGTTTATTCCCTATAGGGATTCAGTGTTAACTTGGCTATTGAGGGTAAGTTGGGCTATCTAACACAGGCTTTTTTAAAGTTATTTGTATTAATTAAATCAACATATCAGCTCTGTGATTTTCATTTACTTTAGAATTTAAATGTATTAGTGAGATTACTGTTAGCTTAAATAGGTGACTCAAGTAAATTTCAGAAAAAGATATACCAACTGTGAAATTTAATTTTCCTTCAGTGCTGTTTAGTTTCCATTATTTCGCTCCTAACTTATGGCCAATCTCATGTGTATTCAGATATCCATCTTTGTATCCTTTTTAATTTTATTCATTCCAAATGACCTGTCTTATAGATACTTTATTTTATTTTCAGGAAAGCTTGGGAGGTAATTCTCTAACCTGCATGCTAGCCACAATATCCCCAGCAAGCACACATTTAGAAGAAACCCTGTCCACTTTAAGATATGCCTGCCAAGCAAGAACTATAATAAACAGAGCAAGGATAAATGAAAGCCCCCATGATCGTCTTATACGGGAACTTCGATTAGAAGTGGAAAGGCTGAGAGCCTTGCGAATGGATTATGAAAGACGAAGCTCTTATGGCTGTTCTTCTCTTAGTTTGAATGGCAGTAATAATGCTTCAGAAGTCGAAGAAATTAAAGCCAAACTCTCCGAAACAGAAAGTAAATTGTTTGAAGCTCAAGAAGTTTGGGAGCAACGATTCATGGAAAGTAGGCAGAGTCAGTTAAAGGAGCTTGCTGAAGCTGAAAAATACAGGGCAGAATTGGAGTCAAAAGTTAGGGTTTTGAAGACTGTTAATGAAGATGTCAATTTGTCCCCATTTAGGAGCAATTTTCTAGAAGAACTTGAGGGAGTGCTGACAAAATCAGGAAAAAATGAAGACTCTATTGACAAGTTAAAGCAATGGTGCAATGACAATGGACTTGTATGTACTTTTAACTTAAATAAGTTAAAAATCGTGGATCATGTTAAAGGAAAACATGCTTTAGTATCATTGGACAGTTTAAGTGTTAATGGTTATGAGAATATTAGGGATTTTTTAAGTGACTTGCATTGGCTGGAAAATAATAACTCAGTGAAAGGGCCTTTAAGGGCTGAGATGGTTTCAACAATGAACCAAATTTATCGGCTTTTAGGGAACCTTGAACCAGTGGAAAATGATAATAATCTATGTCTGTTGTATGCCAAAGTCAATAAGGCATTGCAAAAGTTTGAAACCGCTCTACTGAATAGTGTTAAACAACCAAAGGCTGTAACCTTTAATTTAGACACTTAATTTTTATTTATATTGTGTATATGTGTTTTTAATGGGAATTTCTGATGTGTTGCAAGGTGTCTTTTTTTAAGGGTGTCCTCTGTAGCCATCTCCGCAACATAGAGTGTTACAAAATAGGTTAAATATGAAAAAAGTTGCTATTTTTGAAGGCTTTTTTTAATTTGGCATAAAAAGCCCCTCCAAATGGCTTGTAGTTTCCTAGTTTTCCAAAACCTAATTGATGAAATTGATGAAAAATTTAAATTGAAAACATTTGAAAAATTGTCTGATCAAAAAATATTAAATACTTTTAATGTCAGTTTTTTTCTACAGCTTAAACTTATTCTCCTAATTCTTTCAATGTAACTCTAATTTTTCCCACATCAGAAAATATTGATAGTGGAAAAATAAGCTTAATAAAATATTAAATTCTGAAATAATACATTAATTTTTCAAGAATTAAAACCACTTTCCAAACATAAAATAAAAATTCCAGGTCCGTATTTTAAATAAATGAATTGGTATAAAAGAGTACTAAATTTTTTCGGCCAAAGTCATCGTTTGTGAAATATTTTCGATTATATGTTTATTGCGAACTACCTCTGGGAATCCGAAAACCATTTTGGTAATGCCGTTTACGGCATATCAAAAGTTTTTAAAAATTGCAACTTTTTCTCGTTCTTCAACTAATTTTTTAACTCTCATTGTTTCGTAAATACAAATAGTAAGCATATTTAAAAAGACACCCTGTGTGTAGATATTCCATTATCCTTGTTAACTATGTGCTTTGTTCGCTTGTCTACTTATTTCTAGACCGGAAGATGTAGAAACAGTAGATATTTAATTTATAACAATAAAATGACCCATATTTGTACCCTATTCTCCATGGAATTACTTGCCAAGAGGTCGTAACTTTCATTCATATTTAAATAATATCTTAATGTTTAAATCTAGTTATAAATAGTAAGAACGAATACAGTTTTTACCTAAACGCCTTTTAGTTTATAGGATTCTTTACACAGTTTGCATTACAATTTAAGCGTTTTTCAGACAAAAAGTGAGGGAAATAATTTAAAATTTCCACCATATTGATGTAGTTGTGGTTTAGTCACGGCAACTTGGTATATTTGTGTCTCTGTCTCACTTAATATGCAAGGCAGTGTAACAAAGTAGTAGAGTAGGTTAAGCTATTTCGGTGATAAATTGCAGATTTTAAAAATTCTAATTTATGTGAACGCTGAGTGGAAACTAATAGATTTTTTAACTAATAATGTGTCTTTTCTTATTATTGCTGATTGCTGTATCCTAGAAAGGTGGATATTAGGAAACAGAGGTTAAAATTAGACAATAATTATTGTTGTACTGAATTTAGCATTCAGCGATACGAATTTAAGCACCCATCGGAGCGGTATTACTTACCCCCAGCAGCCATATTGGTATAAAAGAATAGGTTATGATTTGTAAAATGTCAATTTTTTGTAATATCAAGTAAGTTTATTTCCGTGTGGAAATTTCTTTTCAAAGTTAATGTTTTTTAAATTAGATTAATGATGATCAGGTAAGCTGTGTGTACATTTAATATTTCATTTATTTCGTTATTTTAACCTCCCACATAATAAACATTGTCCTCTTGCAGGCAGGAACGTCACATTTGATCCCGAAATAAAAGTATCTTATACTTTTTGGTTTGGGTCCCTCAAACCATGCCCCCAAAAAAGAAAAAGACCCTCCCTGTAGTGGTGGGCACAGTATCAACCAGGTCTACAAGAAGAGAGAGTATTGTTAATGTAGAAATCATCCCACGAGCCAGTAAAAAGTCATTAATAAAGAAAACAACACAAGCTAGTGCATCTATAGTAAATCCCAATCACGAAACTGAACATAAAACTGCTGAAACCGACCCCGAAATTGTTCAAATTTTAAAGGACTGGTCTGATGACGATTCCAGTAAAAATGAAGCAGTAACAGCAGACAAAATAAGGACTATGTCCCCAATGCAGGTGGCTGAAGATGAACAATCATTAATAGATATTTTAGAAGGAAAGCAATCCGACGATTTATCTATGAAAATTGAAGGCGATCAGAATCCAATTCTTGCAGTTCTTAATAGGTCAGTCATTAAGAAGGATATATTAACTGAGAATCCAATAGTAAACATTGACAGCCCAAAAGTGGATGAATCAGATATAATAGAGGAATGTGTAGTTGAGGATAACAGTTTTATCATTGAAAGTCCTGAGGGGCAATCGTCAAATGTGGAGCCAAACCTGATCGATGACAAAAGCTTTGACACTTCAAATGTTGCATCAGAATCCACTCAGAGCATTGAGAAGAATATTGAGGCACTGGAATGTGGAAATGTCTCGAAAGGTATAGAAATGAAATCTGAGACTAGTTATCCAAGTGAAATGATGGAAGATGAAACTCAGATTAATAAAGCTGAGCCATCAGGAACCACAATAATCTGCAATGAAAATGTTTCTAATTTTGAAATGAACCTTCCTGGTGATCCTCTTGGTGAGCAAATCATAACAGAAGATGTTACAGAGTCATCATGTATAAACACTGAACATGAAACTTCTCAAAGCAAAAGTGTTAATCCTATTGATCACTCAGTGGAAGATAGTTTGTGTGAAAAAATGTTAGAATCAATGCAAATCTCAACTCAAGAACAGACTAAAGATTTTAGCCAGGAATCGGATGGAAAAAATATGCAAGACGAATCAGTGGATGCTTCTTGTATCACAGGCAGTATTTTAAATGATGAAATGTCAAAAATGTCCCTTAAAAACATAGAGCAAGATTCAATACAGAATCAGGAGAGCTCTCTTACTAGCTTTAAAGGTAACCTGCAAGATCTATCACTAGAAAATCAAGTTAAAGACATTGAAGCTACTCCATCTGAAAAGCATATAATATTAGTTAGTTCAGATATATTACTGGGTAAAACAAAGTGTTCCAATGTTTCTCCAATTCCTTTCAAAGAAAGTGCGATTTCTATGTCTAGTTGCCCAGAAACTATTGAAAGTCCAACAGCATATCAAGATGAGATGAAAATATCCTCTTCAACATCATCAGAAAATATTGTTGAATTCAAATTAGCTCCAATGAAACTATCAGATATTAAAGTGAAACTTGAAGCCTTATGTGAGACAACAGAGCAAATGGATGTTGAGTCTGAAAGTTCAGCAAAACCTGAAACAAAGACAACTGAAATCAAGGAAGAAGAATCAATTTCTGAAACTCCCAGACCAAATGATGATGATGAAAATGTCATAATATGGAGGATTCCTCAAGATTCGCCCAAGAGAGAAACCAAAATTGCCGACTGTTGGTTTGTAAAACCTCCAAAAAACTTTAGAAGAGGTCCTAGTAGCATGAATTTGCAACTTATTGACGAGACTATAGATGAAGTGCTTCAGAAATATGCTTGTGATGATCAGCAAGAAACAAACACGTCAAACTCTTTGATTTCTTCAATCGCTGTAGACCCAATATCAAGTCTATATCACAGTCAACAGGATGAAATTTCAAGCCAACCAAGCACTTCAAGCCAGAAGAGCACATTTAATCAATGTAGTTCATTTTCAAATACCTCTCCAAGTCCGAAAAGTACTTTAAATGAGCAAACTTTGAGTCAGGAGGGAGTAGGAACAAGTCAGAAGAATGTTGGTGGTTCTAAAGGTAAGGTAGCAAAGGAAAGCAAAATCAAGAAGAGCAGCGACTCAAAAAAGAAAAATAAATCCAAAAAAGAGGGCAAAGGTAAAAAAGATGAAGCTTCAGAAGAAGTTCGGAGATCTGACAGAATCAAAACCATTCCTCGAATAAAAAAGAAATCATATGGTTTGGTAAAATCAAAATCAGAACTGAGCCTCGATGCTGAGAATTCTGATAGTAATTCAATACATGACAAATCATCCCCTACAAGCTTTCCTCCATTAACTAAAACTGATAAATCCAAATTAAAATCAAAATCATCTGATAACTTGGAAATTGGGGGTCTTCTAACTTCTACAGATCCAAAAGTTATTGCATTAAAGAAGGAAAAATCTGCCAAAGCAGAAATTGAAGCTCGGCTAAAGACTTTTGTGCACCTCAAGGAAAATGTGTTTAAAACAGATAGACAAACATGTAAAGAGGCCAAAGAAATGGTATGTGATTGTTACTTAGCTGAGGAAGATATTCAAAACAACGAATTTGGATGTGGGGATGATTGTTTGAATCGATTGCTAATGATAGAGTGCGGAGACTTGTGTCAAGTGAGGAATAGATGCACCAACAAGAGGTTCCAGAAAAGCCTTTTTGCCCCAGTTGAGGTATTTAAAACTGAGAAGAAAGGTTTGGGACTGAGGGCAGCAGCCAACATCGCATATGGAGAATTTATTATTGAATATGTAGGGGAGGTTGTAAATCCTGAAGAGTTTGATAAGAGGGCAGAAGTTTACTCTAAGGACAAGAACATACATTTCTATTTCATGTCCTTGAGGGCTGATGCAATTATTGATGCTACAACCAAAGGTACGTAACAATTTACAAGATTTATTGTGCAAGTTGTGTTTCAGGAGTGTTTATTAATAAATTTGACATTTTGCTGAAGATATCCCAAATTTACTGAGAATTCACTAGCTCCTGAACAATGCTTTAGAGAAGAGAATCAGGCAGAAACGTTGATGATAGTAATATGGGGGGAAAAAATTCTCAAAAAAATGTTTTTTGGAACATTCTCCAGTGGCAATTTTTGAATATATGCTTACTATAATATACCAAAAACAGCTCACAGTGAATTACTGCATTAGGTCTATAAATTACGTCGTTTCTATTGAAAAGTTTAAAAGAGGTGATGACAGTTAATAGGACGTTCCAGCTCAGAGTGAACAAGGTCCATTTGTAAGCCTAAAAGGCTCTATAGGAAAAACCCATTCTATAAATATAATATAAATTCTTCCAGGATGCATCATGTTTTCAATAAGGTTTCAGGTGGCCGAAAAAATGTCTAATCTCTACAAAGATTTCCAAATTAAGAATCTTCAAATGAGATAGATCTAAGTGGACAATCCAAAATCAAAAATTAAAATTTTGGGAAATCTCCAGTAACCTGCACTCTTTCCATATTATTACTATGTGTTTGCATAGCTTTTGCATTTTCTTCCCCTTATATACTACATCGTTTCAGTTGTTTATCTCTCTGGTTTCAGGGAATATTTCGAGGTTTATCAACCATTCCTGTGATCCTAATGCTGAGACCGAAAAATGGACTGTAAATGGGGAATTGCGAATAGGATTTTTTAGCACCAGGACGATCTTAGCTGGAGAGGAAATCACTTTTGATTACCGTTTTCAAAGATATGGGTAAAAAGATTATTTCAATTCGATTGGTGTTTTAGGATTTAATCGAAAAAAGATCAAGAATTGTGTATTAAAAATTTATGGTAAAATGAGTTTCAATGGAAATATATTGCTTAAATTTTTCTCTTCATGTAGCAAGGAAGCTCAAAGGTGTTACTGCGAAGCTACAACGTGCCGAGGCTGGCTTGGCGATGGCCCCAGCGAATCAGAGGATGAGGAGGATGAGGAAGAAGACGAGGCTAACAAACTTTCATCAGAACTGGCAAATGCAGAAACTGAATTGTCTTCCGACATTCCTAAACCTCAAGCCGAAATTCAAACAGAGCCTGAGAATATGGAAGTCGAAATCACCCCACAACTTCATCCAACTGAAATAACTGCAGTTGAAACGCCTCAAACAGTAGAACCCCTCAAGAAAACATCTAAAAAGAAGTCTAGAAAAGAGGTTTTATATGAAGAAATTGATGTAAGTAGGTAAATATTATTTATTAGTGGTAGCTTAGGGATTTGTTTTAGCAACTCAATGAGGATATTGAGATGTTGCTAACGACAGGCCTCAAGAATCAAACGCACACCCTCAAACTTAGCAGATTGATGGTCAGAGCGAAAGATTTAGAACAGCGCAAAAAGTTGCTGCGCACTTTACGCCGCGGCGAACTGGCTTGTCGCAGACTGTTTTTGGATTATCATGGATTAAGATTAATGCATGGTTACATGATCGACGCTCAGCAGCTTAAAAACAATGCAAAAGCCTCCCTGGAAGTCATGCAAACCAAACTGGAAGTTCTTCAGACGTTGGCTGTTCTGCCCATTCAAAACAAAACGATGCTGATTGAGAGCAAAGTTTTACCGGCCGTGACAAAATGGTCCACAAACGAGGATATTGAGGAAGATGGGGAAACGAAGCATGAAGGTGGAAGTAGAATGGATGGTGATGGAGAGCCACAGGTCAAGGAGATAATTGATGAGATCAAGTTTTTGGCGAGTAAGCTTTTGGAGGAGTGGTAGGTGACCGTAATTATTTTATCGTTATTAATATTCTAAAGTTTTCGTTTTAATTTTGAGGATGAACTTAAAAGAAATCTTCAGAATTCCCAAAAGGCAGAGAATCGAGCAAATGAAAGAACATGAGAAAGAGGCGAATAAGAAATACATGGAAGGCAAAGAAGCTTATTCGCAAGAGAAAGAGTCTTCCAGAAAAAATGATCATCAACGCTACCGATCTTGGTCACGGTATAAATCAGAGAGAGAGACGAACAAGAGAAGCTCCAGGTAGGTACTTCCAAAAATTAATTGAAGCAGTCAAAAGTAATTTAAGTTTTTTGTAAATTTTTCGTTCAAATTGCTAAGAATTATTTAATATTATCCCAATCAACTCTAGAGTGGAAGAGAGAGACAGGCCTTCGGCTGAATTCTTGAAAATCAGTAAACATGAAAGACGGAAATTGTTTGCCCTTCAAATGGAGCTGCGCGAAGAAGAAAGAAGAATGAAACAGCGGGAACTTTGGCGTCAGCATGAGATTAACTGCATGCTTATCGGTGCCGACCCTCGATTTACTGCTCCTTTTGACCCTAGCAAAGGGTTCCAATATATCTGGAACCCTTCTTTGGGTCAGTGGCAAGCTTTGCCCTCCTCTCAAAGTCAGAGAGCATTTGGGTCACCTGCGACCAACTCGCAAGGTAAATAACGACTGCAGTTATCATACAAGGTGGTCCGTGGAAACCGTACATATTTCCCGAAAAAATAAATCGATTTTACTCAAAAAATTTTGGCCCATCGTCCATAAATAAACTTGAAGTGCTTCAAGACGTTTTCGTTCGACAAGATATCGTAACAATTATATCTTTTAGTACGTTTTTGGTGGCCCATCGTGTATGTACAACACCTGTAATACGTATTTATAAGATATATTTTCTGCAGGAACTCCAACCAAACAGCATGTACTGAATTCATTTGCCTCTCCTATGATAAGTGTTCCTGGTTCTATCCCTGGTACTCCTCAATATCCAGGTAAGTAGGTGTATTTTTTGTTTTGAACAATTCCCAAAATTTTGTACTATTTTGTGTTCCTCAAGAGATCTTTATTCTTCAATGGTTTCAATCTAGTCAAAGTAATTTTATAGGCAAAAATAAATGTTTTTTTTTAAGGTCTGCAACCAAATTTGCCTGCAATGGTGCCTGGTATAGCCTCATCTCTACCGAATCCTGTGCCCGGTGTTGCGGCATCATTACCTGTAATCTCGACCACTTTGCCCAATCCTATGACCGTTTTGCCTGGAATCAACCATGCCGGGGTAGACCACCAAATATATAACCAGAAAATATAAATTCACATTTTTTTTCTTAGTTGCCGCCCTATCAAGAATCAAAGGAAGACACAACTCAAGTTAAATTCGCCGGTCCAATTCCACCTCCGGCGAAGCTCCCTCCTAAGTGGAAGTGCGCAAAAGACAAATATGGACGCCCTTACTATTATCACGTGAAAATCAGAAAGAGCCAATGGGAACCACCGCTATTTCCCGAACCTGTTGAGCCTTTAGAAGAATGTAACTAATCAAAAAAGCTTTTTCAACATAAATTTAAAGATTTTTTCAACCACAGATTCGACGAGTTCCGATACTACCAGCAGTAGCACTTCAGAATCAAGTTCGGAGTCTTATAGCGATGACGATCTTGACGATAGTAGATTATTGCAGGAAGTGCGAAAGCAAATGAAGGGGACTCCGTCAAAGGCCCCCGTTAAATCTGCTATTCCTGATCACATCAAGAAGGAGGGGAGCGTATCAATAACTCCAAGCCCAGAAATAAAGGTCCAGACCGAATCTGATGATGAAGAAGACCAGAACTTGGACGTTAAACCAGAACCTGATCAAATATCGTCAATCGACATCAGATTGAAGGAACAATTCAACGTGGATGCCACTGAAGTGCCTAAAAAGAAAAAGCGGACAGGCTTGTGCCAAGAAATCATTATTAGTGTAAGTAAAATCATAGTTATGAAACACTGAAACACAAGTATTTTGCAGCCTCGAACTGAAGCCGATCGTATTCAGTCGAAAGAAGATCTCAAGCGATACAAAGCAACTAAAGAGAAATTGAAAAGACAAAAAGAGCTGCTTCAAGCCAAGAAAAAGCTGAAAACTTCTTCCGCTAGTGAGCTATTCAAGGGGCCTAAAGAGAAAAAAACGCCAAAAGTAACAGTTAAAACAAAAATAAAGGAAATGAAAGAATGGAATGACGAACACGCAAAGAAAATCAAAGAAGTTTTTCGCTCTACGATGGCTCACACAGTAGTGGGGGTATTAAATGCTTATAGAAAGCCTGATTGTCTGGAAGCGAGAATCACCAATACTGAGGATTTTAAGCATTTAGCCAGAAAGGTTTGTGTATCAATCCATTTTTCTTCAATTTACTTTAATTAATTTTTTAGCTGACCCATTTTGTAATGCTCAAAGAAATGAAGCACATCCCTACCATAGACGATTTGGTTTGTTCGGATAACGTGAAAGCAAAGGCTAAGGAGTATATCAGGAAATACATGAGTAAATTTGGGGACGTTTATCAAAAGAGGCATGATGAGCCTGATTTTAAAGATTAAATCAGCTTTTAGCGATAAGATTCACTTTAAAGTTTCAATTATTTTCACTTTAATTAATGCTTTTTTATTGGGGCTTTACTCCTTTTTTGTCACTTTGGTTTTAATGTTATGAGGTCAAATGTGGAAATTTGTATATTCAATATTATAAAGTATTAAATGGAGGTTTTGTGGATGTGCAATGGTTTTTTTTACTTATCTGTAAACACATTTTTCATGCATAAAGCAGCCTTTGCGTTTGAAAATGCGTGGCAATTTTGACGATCATCAATATTTGGTTATTATTGTAGCTTTTCTAGGGTTTTGTGTTGAAATTTTAATATGATATAGACTCGTCATTGTAGAAATAAGGATTAAATATTGTTCTTACGCTATGGATGCAAAAAGTTTATGTATACTATAATGGGTACCGAAGCAATTTATTTGGCTAAGTGACTATTCTTAATGTTTTTAATTTTTCAAAATATACTTTTTTTGTTCTTGGCTAATAAGAATGTTTTATTTATTTCTAGAACGTGAGTTTAGTCTCCAGTTATAACACAATATTGTTAAAAGGGCAGAAAATTTAGAAAAATATTAACACTAAGGAAAATAAGGCTTAATAGTGGAAATACTGGAAGAGTGTCTATGATAAATTCATCGGCTTTACTTATCAGATGTTTAATGATAAGTGACCCGATCAACGCCGTGTATTGATGATTCACATCCTACTTGCCTCCTTACTTTGCATCCAGCGGCCCTATTGTATTAACCATTACTTTTGACAGCCATATCCCACCGAACTGTCAATCTGTCAAAATTATTAAAATTGTTAGGTTAGAAAATTCAAACAATTTTTAAATAATTACAATATAAAAATTTATTATTCATTTAATTGTTAATAAAATAATAATTGTACGAGTGTTTCAGTATTCGAACATTAAAATTAATAAACATGGCCTTAAGTTTAAATATCACAAAAACGTGCTGTAGCGGGAGATTTCTCAAAGAAAAACTTCGACTTGTTAGGTGAATTTCTCACATTCTTCCTTATGTCCATTCTAGATAAGCTCTAAAATCTATTTTAGCGTGGCATCCCTCGATTTCAAACGAGAAAAATATTTGGGTCCACCACCTAAACTTAGAAATCCTACCTGGTGGATACCAAAAATTAGAAAAGTAAATTTGACCAAATATACTATGAAATCAAACATTTATCTCTATTAAATTACAGCGCAGTGACGATCAATTGAGCCCTGAAAATTCGGAATTTATCAAAGAAGTTCTACAGGACCAGGTGGCAAAATGTACAGAACAAGTAAAACAAATTACCCCCAACAAAATTTTATGGAGGCGAGATATGGCAAGAACAGGGGTAATTGCAAAAAAAATTGGGATTTATCCTATGTGGTTGAAGAATGGAACTAAAATTTCTACTACTTTGCTACAAGTAAATTTAACCAATATAAAATGTACCAAAAAATAATTAAAACAACTGTAGGTGTTAGATAATTATGTAGTAAAATATTTTACTCCTGACTCGTACGAGTCTCCAAGGGAATTGAGAACCACAATTAAAAACAAAAAAGGATGCTTGTTAATAGGTGCTGAAATAGGTGATCCTACCGGTTTTACCAAAGAATATTGTGGGTTGTTTAAGAATTCAGGAGTTCTGCCAACAAAGTATTTAGCCAGATTTTTTGTTAGTCCTGATGCAGCTTTACCTGTAGGTACTACTATCAGTGCCCAGCACTTTCAAGTAGGGAATTTTGTTGATGTTCGTGGCAAAACGTAAGTCTAAATCTGAATTTTTGAAATTACAAATTTATGAATAAATTTGTAGTATAGACAGAGGATTCCAAGGTGTCATGAAAAGGCATGGATTCAGTGGTATGCCAGCCAGTCATGGTGTTACAAAAACTCATAGGAGGGGTGGTAATATTGGAGGGGGTGGAGAAAAAGGACGAGTTTGGCCTGGCACTAAAATGCCAGGGCATATGGGGAATAGGTACAGAATCACCAAAGGTTTGAAAGTGTGGAGAATTAATACCAAATACAACATTTTATGGGTGTCTGGTCAAGCTATACCTGGAGAAACCAACTCAATTGTTTACATTTATGATACAATCTTACCTTTAAAGAGGCCCCAAAAAGAGTTGCCTTTCCCTACTTTTTTTGATGTTGATAATGAGGATGTTGCTGAAGATATTTATGATGATCAAATTCATCAGTTTTCAGACCAGACTATTTTGTATGATGAGAAATAAATTTTATGGGATTTGATTGTGGTTTAAGTCCCTTAATAACGGTAATAATAATAATATAATTGTCTTAAATAAATGCTAATATGAAACAGGTTTATTTAAATTGCCCCGGTGTAGGCCCAAAGAGGCTATTGCCTTGTTTTGAGGCAGCTCTTGAGGGTGCAAAACCTAACAGTTTCTGTATATTTTGCCTAATGGACATAGTGCACAAAATGTATAAAAATATGAATGAACAATCATAGTAATCATCCCCAGGTAAATTTCTATGGCTAAGCCCTTGAATCCATGTTAATGGCAAAAATGGGAGTCTGGCAACCACTCTGCCATCAAAGCTAAAATTTGCATTTATTTAATTTTTTACAGAAGTATATTCTTAACACTTACATGTTATTAAACATACTGAGAAGGGCAGTAAAGGCGAACCCAATGGCAAACATGGATTTCATTTTCACAAATGAAAGATCTCGATTGTTGTGTTTGAGTCTATCCTCTTCCCGTTCAATTTTTTTCTTCTGTTGCTTGTCTAATGTGTCTCCATGAGTTTCTTTCCGTTTTTCAACTGAAATACAGTGTGCCTTATAGGATCAGTACATGATGAAAATAATACTTACGTTTTTTACTTTGTTTCTCCACTTCAGCTTTTAATTTTTGGTACCTTTCAGTTCGGTATACCATCAACCACGTTAGGCCTTCCCCCAGAAATGCAGTGCAAATTGATATGAAGACTATCAGTAATGTGTCGACCCACATTTTCGTTACTTTTTGTTATTAAAGAGTAATTAATCGCCAATTTTCACGATGTAATAATTTTCATATAATTTTTGGCCAATATATCCTAACCTCCCTCTCAGGTACAGTTCGACGTCATTCATTTTACCAAATAACATAACCTTAATTCTTGGAATCACAAGGATGCCGCTATATTCTTCTTTATGTATTGTCATCCTGCTCTACACCCACTCAATAAAAGGAAACAGAAAATCTATTCTTAGCTTTTGTAAGCTTTTCTCTCAATGTGTACACATTATGACGTCTGCCTGTTTTGTCATACGGTGTGTTATTTAATTTTATAAGCAAAGTAAACGAACTTTAAAAACTATTATTTTATTAATATTTGTTGATAATAATTTCTAACTAAAATTATCGTCTCAAGTAAAATAAAAATCATAAAAGAGGATACAGGTTATAGAAAAGAAAATATTCTGCCACCTCCAATTTTATAGTTGAAAACAGAGGCCTTCTCCATTGAGTTTTGGAGAAGGAAAGCATGGCAGATGAAGAATATGAAGATAACGATGTTGGGGACGATTTCGACGACGATGTAGAAGATGACAACATTGAAGAACTAGATCAACCTGAAGAAGAGGGTGATAACATCGATATTTTACAGCCAGGTGAATTTCACAACAAATTCCCTCAAGCCTTTTTGCTCATCTATTATTATAAGCATAAACAAATATAACTTTATCTAAGGTCAAGCTGGTGGTGGAGTACCTAAAAACAAGCGCATAACAACCAAGTACATGACCAAATATGAAAGAGCGAGAGTATTGGGCACCAGAGCTCTGCAAATAGCCATGTGCGCCCCAGTTATGGTGGAATTAGACGGGGAAACAGATCCTTTGCAGATAGCAATGAAGGAACTAAAACAGAGGAAGATACCTATTATTATTCGAAGATATTTACCTGATCATTCTTATGAGGATTGGGGCATTGACGAGCTGATTATTATCGATCATTAGATATGTTATAAATTTGGATTTAAATATATAGATTTTTTAAAGTATTTTTTTGTTTTGTTATTGAGGGAAACGACGAATTTTTGAAGAATCGAATGTTTAAAGTTTAACCTCAAAAATATCCTAATCATAACCTTGGTTTTTTTTCAGAAGAATTTAGAGTTAAAAAGCCAAGTAAAAAGCAATTTTCAGTAAAATTTCCTCTTCTATACCACTAGTATGGCGGATAGCGCTCCATTGTCTCATCAAGAAGCCTTGAAATTATGCGGGCAAAATCCTGATGAAACGAAGGTAGGTGGAAAATTTTTAGGGACTTCTTCATTATCTTAAAAGTGCTTTAAATAAAACACTATTTTACGTTACTTCCTTTTAAAACCTACGATATCTAACATTCCAAGATTTCATAGTAATAATGTCATATCTTAGGATTTCATCATGCAACAAACTATGTACCGAATTAAAGACCCTAAAATAACTCTCCCTTTCTATGCTCAAGTCCTAGGAATGAAATTGTTGACAAAATTTGATTTTCCTGCTATGAAATTCTCACTATATTTCATGGGCTATGAGGACACTACTCCTGGTGAGTTGGGCAGTGCTGCTCGTTCTGAATGGGCTTTAAGTCGAAAAGCTACTATCGAACTTACTCAGTAAGTATTATTTCTCAATATGTTGCAAAACAAAATGTTTATTCTTTTAGTAATTGGGGTACTGAAAATGCTTCTGATGACGTTAAATACCATAATGGAAATCAAGATCCTAGAGGATTTGGTAGGTGTTAATTAGCTGTTTGATGAGAAGTTGTGAAGTGTTTTTCAGGTCATATAGGGGTGGTGGTTCCGGATGTCTATGCAGCATGCGCGCGGTTTGAGAAATTGGGAGTTAATTTTATAAAAAAGCCTGATGATGGTAAAATGAAAGGGATTGCCTTTATTACTGACCCAGATGGTTATTGGATTGAGATTTTAAATAATAAAACTGTCGCCGCCATGTCGTAGAAATGCGCTTGAATTGAGGCAAACGTAATGCTACAGGAAATAAACGTGAGACTACAGCATATCAGAAAGTTTTGTTTGTTATGATTTAAGATATCTTTAAAAACTGTTTCACAAGTAAACTTTTTCTTACATACATAGAAATTTATTCCTTTTAGATGTAGAGAAAATTTTGCGGATTAAAAAAATTGTCCATGATGTTTTCTTCGCCATTTCGACATTGTAAAATTGTATTTAGAACTCTTTACGTCCTTCCACCGAATTTAACACATTCGATACCAAGACAGATGCACAAAAGACATAAGTATCTGCTAATATTTTCTTATGTTAGATTACAGAGATACCTATTGTAAGTGTAAAACTACTTGGGACATTTGTCACGGTTTAGTCAATAAATAGATCGAGGTTGAGTAAACCTTATCGAAAGGCTCGAACTTTTATGATGACTATCACGGTCGGCCCTGTATTTTATTCTATTTCTATTATTTGCATCATAGAGTCATAACAGACATTCCAGCTAAAAAACATGAGTGTTACAAAAAGCTCAAATGTGTCGTTTACTATAACGCAAATGACTGAAAATATGTTTGCTCTGGCCTCTTGGCTAAAAATCTTACCACATAGTGACAGGCATTTATTTGACAGAACAAGACTAAAGTCTGGCGCTGAATATATTAGATTCCAAGAAGGATGTGTTTTTGTTTATGGCATCCACAACAAAAAAAACTTAAAAAAGTCCAACTTAACTTCCTTCATTCCTCCTCAACTTATTTACAAAACAACTATAACCATAAATAACACTAACGAGAATTTGACTAGAAAACGCCATACATTATAGTAGTTCAAATCAACCATATCACCGTTAAACAGCTGAGGGACAAATTATCCTATCACTAATTGATTTACTACCTCCATTAATACGGAATTTGATTCTGATAATACTGGATCATGTCGTAAGTACGTGTCCTAAAGTTCAGGAAACTATTTCTTATGATTTGCAACATATAGTTGGCCGCTTCTTTATCATTTGCACTGGGATTGAAGCGCCCTCGCAGAAGCTTGATAGTTTGGCCTCGGAAGCATGGCAATCCTGTGTCCAACATCAGCGACACCAGGGATATTATCGCTTCTTGATAAGGTCTGTAAGGGTTATTATTGAAAAGAAGTTGAAGTAAGAATGGTAAAATATAGTACCTGACAGCCAAGTAGGCTTGCACACACAAATCTGAAAACCACTTAAAGGGCGCAGCTTCCATTTTGCCACCCATAATCATCACCATTTCGTCTGTTAATTTAATATCCGGCTCAAAACCCAAGTTGCCCCCAGGAGAAGACTCGAACATGAATCCAAAATCTGAAATTTAACATTTTCATTTTTTAATTTGATCCTTTTTATTACCTTATGATGGACTTTTTTTTACCAATATGAATTATATGCCCTTCAGTGTCGAGCATAATATTCCCATTATGACGATCTTTGATCTGCAAAAGAAATCCTACGACACTGTAAGCAGCCATGGAGACTATAAAATTCCTGCGTGCATTTTGAAACTCCTTAGTGCTTTCGTCTCCAAAGGTTTTAAGGAAATACTCGTACATTCCTATATCCGTTTGACGCCCTAATTGATCCCGTGATTTGGCATTGGGCACGCACTCAATCACGCCGCACTAAAACCTCGATTAATTACAAGAAAATTTGATCCCAGTCTACGTACCCCTGGAGCAGTGGCCACCACCCGATAAGGAAACAAATACAATTCTAAACCGACAGTTTGGAAGACGTTTTTAAATATGCCGATCACCTGAAGAGCCAGCATGTCCTGTCTAACATCGTCGCCTACCTTAAAAATGGCTGCTTGCCACATTTCCGGACCCATTGAAGAAGGCTCGTAACTCTATATAAAAGTACCATCAAGCACATCTTAATTGAACGTCCATAAATCCTAGAACCTCATTAATCGACACTGCCATAGCGATGTTTTCAAGCTCCTGAATTCCGACCCGAACAACCTTAAAACGGGCCAAATACGGGGCTTTGGCTGCACTCTGCATGGGAACTCCACTCTTGTGATCTATATCCAACACCATAGCCTCAGGATTGCTGGGCAGATAACAGCCAGGCTGTGCTTTTATCCGACTCAGAGCACTCAAACATGCCTGTCTACGCTCAGGCCCTTTGGGATATGGTCTAATTTCACCCGAAATATTAGTGATTTTTTCGAAGAAATCAAACTCGCGTTCGTAGAACATTTTTGCAGGGCCCGAGAGTTCGCTCACGATGCTGTTTACCAGAGATTCCAGTATTTCAAATAAAACTGCTGAATATTTATTACAATTAGGTTGATTCCGAAATCAAGAGAAATACTTACGATCTTTTATTTGCATCTCTTCGTCGGTATACATGTTAGTTTTCATGTTCCAAATAAGCTGGTGAGCGACGATTTGAGATTTCTTGGCAATCCACTTGATGAACTCGGTGACGTAACCCATTTTATCGTGCCGCAAGCTTTGCACGAGCTGGGGAATATAGAAGAGCACTGCGTCTGCTTGGTAGGAGCTCAGGACTCTTACTGCGTATTGAGCTGATATTGGATGAGAGGGGAATTGTCTGCTAAAGTAGGCAAGTGCCTGGAATTGGAAGTTTTGTGTATTATCTGTAATTGTTTTTAGTCAAACCAACTATTTGTGTTCCATAAGCATATTATTATTTGTTGGTAAAAAGATTTTCCCAACTTTAGAAGCAGACTGGATAGATATGCATTGCATCATCAATTAGGAGAGCAAGGCAGGAAAATAATTTAGAGATTAAAGGAATTTAACTGACGTGCAGTTGATTTAAATTATTGAAGCCTACAAACTGTTTTGTAAATCGTCAGAAACAGGGATATTTCTTTGATATGTCGAGAATATTATTATTTCTTATTGTCTAAATTTCAAACTGAAATTTTTTAAACCCTACAGGAGGAAAAGCGATTTTTACCTGAATCGGTGAGACTCTAGCCCAAGTAAGCATATGCACTAACTTCGGACTGTCCGCTAAAATTGCTTCAGTGGTGGCGAGGTACTGTAAAGCCTCCGGCACATGAGTGACCGAAGTCGGGTTCATATGCACCAAATTCTTAACCTCGTGGATGATAGCCTCGTTTATCTTAAATCTATTAGGTAGATAAACCGCTAAAACGGGGGAAATATCCCAAGCAAGACGAGTGTAATCATGCCATTGTTTATCTGTGATGGTTTTGGCTCTCCATGAGGCGATGTGCTCTTCACCCGGGATAAATAGTTCTGGCCTAAAAATATTTCATTACAAGAGTGCTTTTTGTAGCTAAAGCATTTTAATACCTTGATGTGGGATTGTGCCAGGCCACCAAAAACTCGATTTCAACTGCCAGCAGCTCTAGAATCAAATTCCGCTTCTTGAGGTAGCATTTGACGAAATTATCAGCCATCGGCACTTTTCTGGCGGATTTTGCAGAGCGTTTGCTCAAAGTTGCCGTGCTTGTGGATAAGGGAACTGTGTTAATCCAGCCGGTAGTGGGGCGGGCAAAGTCACTGGGTTTCACTAACTCCTGATTGGTTACAGATATCGGAGTGGTTGGGCCTAAGTCTGAAATAACCAAAATTTCAATACGTTCTAAAATTGTTCACAGATTGCCGTCTTACCTCCCACATCGCTGACTTTCAAATATTTTTTGTCCGAATGCAAAGTTTGCCAGAATTTCACTAGAGTGGTGATATCCTCTCTCAGATCATTGTTATTTTGCGTGGGGCATTTAAGCGGTTTACAAAAATAGTCTAGACAACTGCAATAAATTCGTTCTCGTAGGACGTTTTTGGCCAGGCTTTTAGGGAGGATATCTCCTTGGAGAAGTGATAATCCACAAGCGAGAAGCCTGTGCGAAAAAAGCAAATGAAATCCGCAAAGAATGAAATTTAATCACTTACTTAAAACGCACTCCAATCGCTGATGTGTGCCTCGTGATAACCGCAGGTTCTGAACCCACAGACATAGGCAAAGAATGGTGAATCAAACTGGCAATCATTTCTACTTTTTCATAGCTACTATACTTAATGGTCTCTACCAGCTCGCAGATAAATTGCACCCAAATTACATGGGGCTTTACAAAAGGATTGTCCGGCTCAAGAACACAACCTAAATAACCCTTAATGAAATAGAAAGCTCGTAAATACATTCCTGTGAACCAAACCTTCGTGCACAGCCAAGGGGCTGGTTTGTGGATACGTAACTGAAAACAGCCCTAACTTTTTGTGAATAGTACATTTCCAAGCGGCCACCATTTCCTGCAGAAAGCGCATTTCCAGGTCTGGCTTTGAGGTGATCAGCCACTGCCAACATTCCATGGCAGTACGCATAGCTTCCACGCTGAAAAGTTCGACTTGTGACCAGGCAATGGCGTGCAGCAACTTCCGGTCAAACACTGAGGTGTGAATCACGAGGGCAGTAGCCTGCCAGAGAGCGTCGCGATGCAGGGAGTCGGATTGCTGCTTGCAGGCGCTCCATACTTTATTGAGGATGGTTGACACTAGATCCATTTTACGGTCCTCACCATATATCGTTAGCATGCCGATCACCTAAAATTTTTACGCATTAAAGGCCATGGAAAATCATTATATACTAAGGCGTGTTTGACATGAAGCATACGGTAGGCAGAGTGCAAAAAAAAAATAGGATCTTCAGAAATTACTACGAATTCGAGTAGGAAAAAATCGATCGAAGAAAGCTAGTAGATAATCGAATATATTATTAATGGCGAATTCTCATGGGTAAATATTATCAGACAAGCAACTTACAGGGCCCTAATTCTATGGGAACATGGTAGAGTTAGAATGACATTTTTAACCCTCTCATATTTTTATAGAATCGAATTTCTACGCGCCTGTCTTCTTTATTCTATCTTCGGAGAGATTATTTCCCTTGGTTCGAACCAGACGAGACGAAATTTCACTAGTTCTTTCTTAATTAACAATACATAGTTTCCTAGAAGATTCTTACACGACAAATTAAAATAAAGACCCATCAATGAAACTGGGTATTAGGTACCACATAGCATCATAGATTTGAAAAACATATTTCAAGTAATTTGAATATTCCTACCTCTCCGATGTACTTGGACCGCATGGCAGATGTGGAAATAATCTTGCTTGAATCGCTTTTCACGCATTTTGGGCGCTTCTCCAAGGTGCTCACGCTCAAAGGGGCGCTGTATAAATTTAAAGGACCGAATTGAAGGATGGATTCTAATGCCATTGAGAGACCGGTGTGATGCCACATGCCTGAAATAAGTTATATATCCACGTACCTTCTTACTCTGTAGGAGGTGTAACAACACAACAAAACTTCTCAGGTTATAAAACACCTTAGTGATATTAAAGATATATGCTAAGCAAATTGAAGAGGAAGAGTTAACTAAAAACTACAAACATGAGCTAAGAGTGAGTGCTTTTATAAGTCAAAACTGCCCTCAAACTTGTGGAATTTTGAAATTAATGCACTATTATTCAACATTTTAATATTTTGTAGCGCAAAAGAAAATATTTTTCGATATCGTTAAGGGCCAAAAATCTAATTATTAGTGAAAACAAACCCTTTATTGAGGTGTTTTAAAACCATTTTCTTTTCTTAACCTTTAAATACAATATCAACTTACCCGAAGTAGGAATTTGGTTAATATACTCCTGGATGTGTGACCTAGTCCATTGTGGAGCCCACCTCATGGCTTCTTTGATAATTCTTTCAGAATTAGCAGCAAAATCCTTCACAATCGACTCTCTGGCTTCCAAAGTATCCATCAACTGTATCGAATAGGGAGTTTGCGGTATCCTCAAAGTGGGCGTTTCTTGGTTTGGGTCAATTTCCAAGGAATAAGACAATACTTGAAGGATATCCAACATGGTCCACAAGACTCTGTGTTAATATTATTAAAGACAATAATTAGATGAAGATGATACATATTTTTTTGTTTAGAATTTGAAATTTATTAATCGACGAATTATCTCAGAGTGAATAATGTTTTGGTTTTCATTCACAGTCGCCACTAACAAACTGCCTCAAAATCATGGGAATATGTAAACTTAAATTTAACATCGGCAACGCTACTTTTCAAGCTTGCGGAAGGTTTATCGTTAAGGATAAGCAACCCATCATATACCATTATGTTTTATATCAAAGGGTGTTGCCAGTTCTTCTAGAGAATATTTTCTTTTTTTTATTAAAACATTCTTTAAGAAAATAATGCTCATTTCCAAGAATAGAGTTAATTAAAAATGACCTAAAATATATTATATCCAGTCCATTAAAGAAAAGTTTGAGAATGAAATATCGAATTTTAGAGCTATAAAGAAGTATCATATGCAAATATGCATTTCCATGATTCATGTCATATTATTCGCGATTCACATTAAGATTGCAGTGCCATTTGTCTCGATATATGAACTAATTCTAGCTACAATAATGACAAAAGCAGAACCCTATTGTTATTTTATATTTCATCGAGTTTTATAACGGTTTCTTATGCAATTTAGTTACATGTTCTGAACTTTCTTTAATTAAACCTTTTAATTTTTTCTTTAAAATTTACAGTTAATATTAAAACTAAATGGCTGCCTTGCTTATGTATATTTAATGTACAACTGAGTGCTGTCAAGTAGCTAGCTTTAATGTAAAATTTTGTCAGCAGATATCCAGCGACTATCTTAAATTGTGAATATTTAATAAATGGATATGTCCAATGATTCGCCTAACTACACCTTTCAAATCGTGACGATAAAATGATTTTCAAAGTTTTAACTTAAACTCACCTTCTACTCCACAGCAAATGCGGAAACTTATCCACCAAACTGGCCAGAAATTTATCCGACACCCTCCGTATCTGTTTATGTGTGTGGTTGAAATTCACCAGCAGAAACTGCGCGTGTTGTTCCAAGTCCGCCTCTCGAGCCTCATCTTTCGGTTTATTCTTCATTACGTTCAAAAATTTCTCAAACACCCTGTCGCTGACCGACGCCACGCAGTTCCACATGCCGGCTTTATCTTTTTGCAACGCTGAGTCGCTCAGATAATCTGATATTATCGGTACCAAACTGGGTTCCCCTGAATGCTGCACTCGTAGAGTCTCCACCCAATAAACGCTTAGTAAAAACGTGCATTGGGCAAAAGTTAGCTTGTTATTGACGATCGCAGTGACATCCGCTGGGTGTTTTAGAAGTTCTAGTATTTGGTTTTTTAACTCCTGCAGCTCTGTGATTGACACACTGTCATTTCTAACAGCGCTAGTGTACTGTAGTTCTCTCATCTCTGAACGACTGGATGTTGGAGATATTAAAGCCGGAGATTTTACTGCGATTTCTTTTACCCCTTCGTACCATTCTTGAGGCCACAGACCTGAAGAATAATTAGTTAGTATTTGTAACGCTAAGAGAGGTTCTTGGGAGACCTGAATCGGAGGCGGTGAAGCCCATGATGACACAGTACAGCCAAAAGTCTCTGAACAGTTTGTGGATGCGCGGTTTTGGGTTTTTGATGGGGGGCAGTCTGCGCAACAAAACTGCGATTACAGGAATAAGGACGCCTAAATTACCTGCGGAGCTGGACGCCTTTAAGGCACCTAATCAAGGAAAAATAATAGTAGAAGGTGGAAAATAAATGGATTTATTGCTTTTTACTGTATACACTGAAACGTTACGTATTAGTGTTGTTAAATTAAAGACTCTAGAGGTGATTTTTATTGAATTTAATGAAGTTGGGAATAATCGATTTTTATTTGCTGTAAAGTTTGACTTTTTAATTATCAGAGAACTCTGCTGTAAATTATTCCCAAACGGAAAGTTGCTAATTAAAACGCATTAGATGTGGAATTAGTATGCAAAGCTGAGTGCAAAAACTTATGTAATTGTTTCAACTTAATGGTATCATACCCATCATTGACTCTTTAATCTTAAATGGAGCTGCTTCTAAAACTACACAAAAATATTAGGTATTAGAACAATTATGGTATGTTATGTTATTTACTACATTTGTTTATAACTATTAATTAATTCTTAAAATACAAAATTTGGAAAACACTCCGCTTGACTACAAATAACTGTCTTAAAGGTGAAAAACAAAAACTGCATAGAACTGAGACTTACCAGGTGATTTGTCGCTTGCACGTTTGCCTTCCAGACCCAATTGCACGAAGAGCTCAAGTAACCTCCCTAATAACTCGTTCATTTGCTTTTCTCCCTGTATATTGTCCGCAATATTAGCTAGAGCATTGATTACGGACCGAGATACATGTCTGAAATTATTTATCAGTACACTAAAACCGGGTTTTACTAAGAGATGGTTTCCCCAATGCCCCCTTTACGTTTTTCTAAAATCTTTAAAATACAAATTTGATTTATTTTTGTGCTGTAATATGTCCAAAATTTTCCGTGTTGTATGTATCTTCCGACTTTTTACCGGAAGTTAACTAGAAGTGAACTTCTTTAAAATCAACGTTATTTTATTGAATTTATCTTCTCTTTTCATTTCATTTCCAAATTTCATAAGTCAAGCGCAAGCGATAGAGAAGACAGGGTTCAATTTTATAGTGAATTCTTTTTGCTAATAAGTGTCTTTGTCAATTTCTTTCTCAAAGTCAAGATTCTAACTTTAGTTTCTTGCTCTTCTTAGTATCTCAAGCAAAAAAATTTAGAGTGTTAAATTTTAAGGTCACTGAACGTTGAAATTGACGATATGTGGGTCGAAGACTGAAACTCTACACCTTGCGTGTGTATTTCCCAAAATAACTGATGTGTCAAAAATTTCTTGATCAAAAATACTTTGAAACAGTTTGTTTCCTGCATGGATGTTGTAGAGAAGTCCAGCAATAAATTTGAATATAACATTAACACATTCCACCTGTAAATAATGAATTAAACTTAGACATATAAGTCATGTATGCAAATTTTTCCAAGGAATTCTTGGCCAGTAATTTTTTAACACACCCTTTACAAACGGTTTGCTCTTTTTCGGAGAAATATAATTATAATAGTTCAACATACAAATCGCGTACATTGCAATGGTAAAGACGCTCCAACAAGGTGTTATGTCCAAAGCTTCGGATAACTTAAAGAACACCCCAGTGGCTCTAAATCCAGTTTTGCAAAATTAAGTTTGATAGTGTTAAATATCGTCAATTCAGTGGATCTTCCGGATCTAGATCCAAATCGAGTACTTCTAAGTAGCCATTTACTTTTTTTAGCCTCTCAAAGACTTTGGAAACGCAAGACAAAAAACATTACGTGTTCTCGTTAATTGGTATATTTGCATTGTTAAAAAATTGTTTGCTGAAGCTAGTTCTGAATTTTAAAATCACTTGAAATTTTTGAGGAACAGACAGGGTTCTTTTCTTTCTTCTTTTTTATCTGACAACTTCATGAGCCATCTATGGCTTACTTGTTTTTACTTCTCTTCTAAATTTTCTGAGCATCTCTTTAAAATCAGTTCGGGCTTCTTCAAGGAATGACTGAGTTCACCTTTTTTTTTTTTCAGTAAAATCAGATTCACTATTTTACGCAGAAAAATCTACAGACGTATCGTTACATAATTTTATACTGTATTTTCCTGAACAACTCGTATCAATCTACAACAACAGTGGGTTTTGATGACATTTATACAATATTTTTTAATTGTCCAAAAAACAACTGAATAATTGATCATCTATAAAATCTGTCAAACATTCGACTATTTCGAAAACTATAACGGCATGTTGATTTTTTGACAAAAAACTTGTTTTGGCTCCATTTTCATTCCAAAGATTAACTTGTGATACCTACACATGGTTGAAATAGAAATTTTATGTTATTTTCAAATATGTGGGACCTTTTAATTAAATTAGTGAAAATGACGTTACTGTTGATTAAAAAACAGAAATCGTAAGAAATGCAAAAATTTGAAAATATACCACGCCATAAAAATTAATGAAGAAAATAAGGGGAAACCACGTTTCTGAAGGCTCGGTACACTTAATCCTCCAAATACTAAATAAAACATTTTTGTTTCGGAAATTGCTCAACTCAAATTGCAACAAAAACTTACCTATATTGGGTCTTGTCATTTGTATTGCCGTATGTAGCGCTACCACTTTCTACAGTGATCATTGTAAACATCTTCATAACCACTTCGTACACATGAGGCTCACATTGGGCAATAATCATACATCCTAATTGATCCACAATCAGGGTATCCAAGGCTGATGGTCCTCTGTCAAAATTTATATTAAAAATTACCTTTGAACAGATATAAAATCGTACGCTGAACTAATGTTAAAGAATGTAGACAGAGGAGAATTATTGTTATTGCAGTAATGTTGGTCTCCGGGAGTTACAGGATCGCTCCCCGAAATTGGTTCGACATAAAGAGTTGTCTGAATCCAGCATGTTTGACTTCAACGTTCCGTTAACTCTTATGTTGAAAGCCTTTAGTACTCATGCAGTTACCTGTTTTAACATTGCTTTAAATTTTTAATTCAATTTAACGTAGCTTCATTAATAACCTGTTAGAGACAATTTAACGCAAAAAATGATCTAAGTCCTTTAAAATTTTCATTCATATATCTCAAAGGCAATTGGCATAACTAAGATGCAATAAATTATAGATAAAAGTACACGTTTCCTTGGTTATACCTGCAAAATCTCTGTTGGAAAAATTGCAAAATCGTGTCAGTTGTCCTGGGAGTACCTTTCATTGATACAGCTACATGTCCCAACATGATGACAATATTAGTCGAAATTAAAGTGGATTCACTACAAGTGAAAAATTAAAAAAATACATTTGGACCACAAAAAAAGAAAATAACCTATCGTTTTTCTCTATAGTGAAAAGTTTGTTGGAGACCTGCGCTACAAGAGCTCGAACACATTCAGGATCCAATGTATGTGAAGCTTCAAGGGCGTAACACAAGTTTTCAATAGCAGCATCTCGAAGTTTCTCGAAGGAGCTCTGAATTGGTGAAACAGGCTTCATTGAATCATCTTTGTTCAATTGATTTGTTGACGCTTTAAAGTGTGATTAATTATTCAGGGTTAATTGCAGGGAGACGCAAACTCACTGATAATTTTTAAACTGTCCTTGCCCTGATTTTTGTCATTGGCCTGCTTGTGGAGCTTTGATAATATTGGGGAGGGAGCTATGAGAAACTCTCTCAAACAGTAGATAGAAGTTGAGGCTATATTAGGGAATTTTTGCCCTAATTTGCCCAAACCTTCCAGGCAGACCATAAGCAGGGGCATGTGAGCCAAAACTAACCTATAGCCATGATTGGTGTTGATTTTCTCTGAGAGTCTGCCACACAAACTATCTGCACCTATATGCATCAAAATAAAAAAACTGTTATTTGCCCATTAAATGATTTGTTAAGCAGAAAAACGGGACAGGGAACTACACAATTACTTAAAGCTACAAAAACTGGTTAAAATAAAACATTCTGAAAAATGTCTTTTATGGTTATAAATGAGAAAAGAGAAACCCAAAACTGAAACCTCTTGTCACCTAATGTGGTTGTTAAAAATTGCACCAAAGTTGAAAAGTTATATTCCAGGTCCACTGCAAGAAATAGACATAGCTAATAAGAGACTAAGACATATTTATTAAGAAATAATTATTATGGAACTTACCAGTTTCATCCCCAATGGCCCAAACCAACAAATCAACACAAGCAGCATTAGCCATAACATTCACCTTAAATTTATTTACTAAAGAAAAATTGCTTTCTCGGTCTTCTTTTTCGCTGGCGTCGTGATGTCGGCTCTGCAGCTCAGTTTGACCATTCAAATACAAACCTAAATTAACACCATTGTAAATCAAACCTATATTATTGCTCTTATAAACTATATTACTTTTAACAAACTCTTGCACCTCCTTTGTGAACGGCACTGGAAGGCTCTGCTGAGGTTGCAACAATTCTCTCATTAACGTCACCATAACCAAATTAAGCGTTTCAGAAAATGTTTTGTAAGGAAAAATTTGAATCTTCCCTGTAGTATAAACTTCCAATGATTGTTCATCAATTAAAGACAATGTATCCTTAGTCAATAGATTTTTATTGAGCGCTAAAATCGTGGCCAAATGTCTCTCAGGGAAGATAATGGCGTTTTTCTTGTCGTTAGGGTCGCTTACGCGGAGTTGAGGAAATTGATTGAAGCTTGACCCAAATTTAGCGAAAAAGTAAGTGGTTGGGTCATATGTAGTGGAATGTTGATTTATGGTGGTGCCCCGTTTGAGGGAGTTTGAGGTATAGGCTACGTCAGGTGTGTCATATCCTTGTGTGATAGCCAAAATATCGAAAGTAGCAGTTAAGTTGCCTGAGAGACTTCTGGGAATTATACTCCTGAAACTACTGAAGCTTCTACTATATGGAGCTTTAGTAACTGATTTTTTTCCTAATGGAGGCTCAGGTTTAGGATAGAGTCTAAAAATAATTTCTTGAAAAATAAATTTTAAATCAATTATTACTACCTGCAAATCAAAGGTGGGTCGCTTGTGCAAAACCTTCCCATAGCTCTGGATAAACCAATCAGAACAGGCAAAGTAGTTTTGCATAAAAACAATTTTGACGAACTATTGCAGTTATTAGGGTCTTGCATTTTTAAAATGTTACTTGTCAAAGTTACCATACTATCAATCTGCACATTGATAATTTCTTCTCTATAATCCTCACACCTAACTGCAACATCACTTAAGAGGGAGTGTAAGCTGAAGCTAAATTTTTCTGCCATTGGAACCCCTAAGGATAAAATTATGCTAATTCTGTTAGTAACAAAACTAACATGGAAACTAAATTTCTTTAATATATTTAGTAAATAAAAATAAATAGTAAAAATAATTTGATAAATCATAATAGAAACTCACTATCAGAAGGATTATATTTCATTTCATCAGGCCAAGTTGCTTTATCTAAAACTTTGGCCAATTGTAATAGATAGTTGACAATTTTGTCTTTGTGCTGGAGTCTAGACTCCAGCAAATATATCCCCAATGCAATGACAGCATCTTGATGACGGCAACTAATAGATATACCCCCATGTTGAGATTCTGTGGGACACATGTTATATAAAGGTAGCACCTAAAATGGGAATGAAAGTTTTAACTAGTAAATGTAAGAGTTTGCAATAAGTGAATTCATGGAGAAAAAGTTTGTAAAAGAAAATTTTAAAAGAATTTTTAGATATTAATTAAACCTGTTTGTCAGAATATTTAGAGAAGATGAAATTGATAATGAAGTGAAAATTAAATTAAGCAACTACATAAAGATTATTCTTCAGGTATCATGGTAAAAGGATCAGATCCAATATTTATTGGCAGAACAAGGCCAAGCACATACATTTGTTTATTTATGAAATCAAGAACATCCTGACTGAAAATGAATTACATATATCCAATAAATTGAAAATGATGAGGTAAATAAAAAGAAAAATCAGTTCATATCTGTATATTTGAATCATTTGAACATTGGATTTGTAAATATTTACCTCTTTAGGGTAGACACAGGATCATTAACCCTTTTACTGTTCCTATATGACAATCCCACAGATTAATCTATATATTTTATTGAATCATACATAAAATATAATTTCTTTAATCTAGACAGTTTAGCTCAGACATTAATTTTCAAAAGCTATAGTCAAATATTTATGCTGATTTTTACTATCAAAGGAATGACCACAAAACAGATTTGTTTGCAAGTTTCCATTTTATAATTTCATTATTTACTTCATATTCATTGTACCTACATCTGTTTAAATGTGAAAAATTTTAAACTTAAAATATCTGTAGTTAAAAATAAATCTTATATTCATTTAAAAATTTCTAATGGGAAATTTGGACTTGGAGAGGTGGTTTTATTACTATAGGGTAATTTTTTCTATTATCAGCAGTAGAGTAATAAAATTAAAATGATGTCCAAATAGAAAAGTTGTGAAGTCGCTTGGCACATAATATAATACCATAACAGACACAATGAATCTCTTAAGTAGTGATGTAAGGACAATTAGATGTTCACTCATAATATAACTAAGAGTGGTTTACAGCTGATGATGGGAATATTTGCTTCAAAATGTATTTGATGTAGCTAGGGGCAAGAGGTAATTGATACAAATATAGCCAGTTACAACAGCAAATATCTATTTCTTTTGCCTTTGCAAGTATATTTGTCCAGAACAGCTTAGCATACAATAAGGATATTCACCAAAAGCAGCTAAAAAGTTAAAAGCACCTATATGATTTAATTAACAGTCCATAAGTACATTTTTGACAGGAAACATGTGTGTGACTGGTTGTAACTTATTTCAGTTAAGTACAGTCTTGTATCAAATATTAAGTAACATAAATGTGACATTGGAATCATTTATCTCTATGACATCAAACGTAGTAAGGTAATTAAAACTTGGACTTTTACTCCGCGAAATAAGTGAGTAACAATTAGGTAACTAAACTAAAGACTTTTTTTTGTGGGGGCACTTACCTTGTCCCACGGACTGCTCTTAATGCTGGCCAAAGATCGGGCTAAATGCATAACTGTCTTGTGGAAAAATAGTTTGTCGTCTTTCATCATGATTGCAAATAGCCTTATTTTGCTTTATATAATTGTTTAAACAGAATGAATAAACTTTTATTTCAAACTTTTCATCACAGCTGAAAAACGAACATAAATTACAACATCAAAACAAAAGTTACTGTCACTGTCATCATCGGTGGTTAATGTCATTATGACATTCTGTAGAGGGTCGTTTGTTTCACGTAAAGATCAATAGGGATGTATTAGTTATTAAGTCTAGCATAATTAATAAATTATTTATTTCATTTTTATTTTTAATATATCATTGTATTTTTTATTGTACATAAACGTAAGGCACTGTAAATTTTTAACATAAAGCGTTAAACAACGTCGAAGTTGCCGAAGTCGGGAGTGGGATGGAGATTTCGCTTCTGAGTCCTACCCCATGCCTACAATTGGCGGTTAGCTACAGATGGCAACAGTCGCACATATCTGTCAATTTCTGTTTGCTGTTGCTATTACCGATTTACCGTTAATGTAAAAGTAACCGTAAAGACATTTAGGTAGGGAAGGGAGAGAACGTAATTTTGCCTTTTTGATAGATGATTTAGGACGCAAGGGCAGTTCGCGTCCTTCAAATCAACGCGTTTTTCTGAAAACAATTTTAAAAAAACGCTATTTTGCTGTAATTTTTCGGTAAGTTCACCACCGGAACCACCTGTATCGATTAGGGAAAGCCGGCTTGCTTGATCGGTTCAAAGAAAACAAAAGGAAGGTTAGGAGGCTACGTTCATTTTGTTTTTTCCTTAGGCTTGCTAGACAATAGAATGTCGACGTCCATTAAAAGAAAGAAGGCGCCTCCGAAGAAGCTGAATGCCAAAAGGGCCAAACGCAAAGATGAGACTGATGAGTCGGATTTAAGTGATAGTAGAGATGGGGATGCTCCCCAACCTGATGAAGTGCTTATTGTTGGTAAGTTGCCTTGTTTCCCCTTCTCTAATCATTCTCGATTTCGGGAAACAGTTCAACAGTGAAATAGAGAGCCAAGTTGATAGTAATTTGTTTTATATGCAGTTCTCTGTTGCTTGTGGTTTGATATCAGTTGATGCTAAAACTTAAGGCCTTCAATTTCAATTATTTTATGCCTATTACCATCGTGCACCCTCCTATTCCAACTTATTAAGAAGGCTAACTTGCCATCGAAAGTGAATGTTTGTCCCTTGTGTAAATAAACCTCCCTTTTTTATTATTTCTTCAGAAATTTATTCATGAAATCAGTTGGTTTTATGCTGTCTTTAAGCTTCCAGAACTGGTATATAAAATTTCAAGTTCATTGTCAGTTTTAGCAACTATTGTTTATAAACAAATTTAGAGTTAACGAGAATGTTAAAGAATCAATTATTTATAAACGCATAGCAAGCAAGGCGGGTTATAATGATTTGAATCTTACTGCAAAACAGCTGGCTGCTTCAAAAAACTAACTTGAGACATTTGCTATTGTTTCCCCCCTGGACAAAAAAGATGAGTTATGTAACAGCAATGCCTGGCTGCAAAATGTTGCTATGCTCAAATTAGACTTTAGCAAGTACCATGAATTTTTGGACAAAAGTAAAAAGAACTTTTCATAAATTTCTTCACAACTCTCCTGAGGGCAGACAAAACTGAAAAAAAGGGTGTAGAACCAAAATTAAAAAAAAATTAGAACCAAAGCATGAAATAGTTTACCATTTTTTGCTTGAACACAAAGAGCCTCCCTAACAAAACCTGGAATTAGAAGCTCTGCACTAGCTGGACAAACCATTTATATATTAAATGACAAGCCTTCAGGAGAATACATTATAGAATGTTTACTTTAAAAATTTTAATCTAAGTGACTATTCAGCGAGTAATCTAAGTAGCCATTCAGCAAGAATAGGAGGTAGGGGTGGAGGGACAGCAATTTTTATCAAATGTAACATAAACGTCAAATACTTGAAAATGAAAATAGGATTGATTCAAAGTCTTTGTGCGTTTTATGTCTCAGAGTTTCTAATATGTAATAGAAAGTTTGTAATTGCCACAATTTATGGAGCACCTTGTAGCTACTAGGGGCTTCAATGTTAATCTTCTCAGGTATAATTCGTGGAGAGAAAATATTGTTTCAAAACTAATATTAATGATATCGCTCGGCTGACACCGATGATCGTGTTACGGAGTTGGATGACAATGTGATAATCTTTCCAAGAGGATCTGATCAGATATTAAATATACATTACTGAGATTTCAGGCTGTAATGGTCAAATAATTACATTTAGGATTTCTGAGCGAACCTTAAAGATTGGCAGAGCATTGGGCAACAGTCTACGCGGCGGAGAATATAAATTACAAATATACTGCATATCAAAATATTTTCCTATAGCACAGCGAATTTTTGTTTGCTCTCTTTTTTCGTTTGTACATCTACATCAAACGTTCGCGGGACATCTGTGTATTGGATAAATAGAAAAATTAAACAGTAATCTGCGTATATCAACCATGTATATATGCGTTATACGCAAACATCTCAAATTGCGATATAAGTATCACAAAACCAATAGACAAATTACCGGAAAATATACAGGGTGTTCTTGAAGTGACATGTACCACATGACATGACAATGTAAAATGCTTGCCCAAAAATTCCCGAATCAAAAATAGGGCGTTAAGGCAAACTTACCTATATCCAATGTGGCTTTATTTTACCGCTACACTGCCCCAAAGTATTTAAGTTAATATCGTTTTTTTGAAATTATTGCTAAACGCTTTTATAGATTTTTACTAATTTTGGAACTAAGTGCTACTACATAAATTGGCGTGTTTTGATGTGAGCGAGATCTTTTTTTTAATGCGTAGAAATATTAAAAATGGAGCGTGGTTCGCAAATAAAAGTTGTATTATTGTTACCGCCTGTAAAATAATCTGCAGCGTTGAAAATTCTTTGCAGTAGCTCAGCTTCCGTAGCAGGAGAAGCATATACTGTTGATTTAATAGCTATCAGGAAAAAGTCTAGAGGCGTTAAATGAAAAATGCACGGTAGTCTGTTCCGATCCTTCTATTAGGATATGCTTCATTTAAAGATCTACGAACATTTACAATAAAGTGGGGTGATGCCCCGCAGTACATAAACCACATTCCGTTACGAAGTTATAATGGAAGAGCCTCCAATAAATGGGGTAAAGTGTTTTGCAAGAAGAGTAAATAGTTGTCCCTATTTCACCGATTTTACATTACAACTGATCCAATTAATCTAAGAAAACAAAAAAATGTAGTATTAATATTAAAAAAAAAAATTAATCTGCGAAACAGTTCGAGTCTTGAATTAATTTCGACTAGAAGCAGACATGTATACAGTTGAAACCTAAAACACAAAAAAAATCAATATCCTTGAAAAAATTTAATGTTTTCTTCTTGAAAAAAGTTCAATAGTAACTCATGAAAAAAAATCTTTAAAACAGTTAAAGTTTCGAATTTATTTCGACTCGAAGCAGAGGCATACGCAGTTGAGACATGAATCACAAAAAAAACAGTATTAATTCCTGAAAAATGTTTTTAAAATCTTCGAAACAGCTCAAGTTGCGATATCATTCTTCGGCCACGTCCAAAGATAGTCTCGAGTACCTTCCATAGGAGCTAAAATTGTAAATAATTTCGGCTTTAAACGGAAATTTTAATACGTCGTTCTCGACCTGACAAAACTTAAATGTAAACTACAAGAAATAACAATCAGACCCCACCCCTGAACACCTAAAGCGTGAGCCAGAATCACTTCAGGAACGTTCCGTTTCACTCACAAAATGGCAGTTAAACACTGCTCACTTTTATTCACTAAGATATACTAACACAAGCCTTTAGAACAAAAGAAAACTCGTTTATTTCAATTATAAGCACAGGGCGCATTGCCAATACCTTATTCATCCTCGCATTACCATTCGAATGAATTACCTACAAAATGACATCGCTACGAAAACTTATAAAAAAATTTGCAACCTGCCTTCTGTGAAGCTAAAATGGGGGAAAAGTTGCGAATTCGAGGCAATAGTTTCATTATGCAAACATACCCCGACGGAATAAAAAAATACATTTCCTATTGCAAAGAAATTGGCAAACTTAAGGAGCTTATAGGGGACTGCGGTGAACAATTTTTGCATAGAAACTTCTAGTCAGAAATGAGCCGTTTTGGCTCGAGAGTCATTTTTATTCAAAAGATTTCGATAGTTAAGTGAGTAAAATAAAAATAAATGAAATAAACACTTTTTTTATCTTTTGGTGCAATATGGGCTGATCACAATCCTCAAGCCGCGTGGATCAGAGCTCATTAAAACTTTTTAGTTGATCCGTTCCTGCTTCTACCTTGGCTAACTGGTAACACCTATCTAAATTTTCTGCAAGGCATACTTTCAGAGCTATTAGCTACTGCACACGTTCCTCTGGGTATGCGGGATAGAACGTGGTTCCATCAAGACGGTACACTTGCACATTTTGCTTGTACTGTGCAGGATCATATAAATAAATATTTTTGTGAGTAATGGATCGGAATAGGTGGGGTTATCAGGTGGCCAGCATGAAGTCTCGATTTAAGCCCAGTGGATATTTTTCTCTGAGATTACATCAAGTCGTTGATGTATAAAACTCCTGTAGCCACCCAAGAGGAACTTTTGGGAAGAGTGATGGTAGCCTCTCTCTTTGAAGAGCAAGATCCTCACACCTTACAACGGGTGCGCGATTTAATGATTCAAAGAACAAATTTATACAACTAACTTGGTTAGTTGTCATTTTGAATCTTTGTTATAATTTTTTTTTGCGTTATCTTTAATAAAAATGAATTAAATACCGAGTCTAAAAAAGTAAAAAACAAAATGACACATCTCTCCGCGATTAGTCGAACCAGCTTCAGTGCATAATACGTACAACAGGCACCACGACTTGGTCATGCAAAAGGGAGGGGGGATATCCCTATGATGTTCCTGGTACTGATGAATGCTCAGCAGATGTTTAGAGTTTGAGTCTCCGAAACAAGTAGTGAAGGGTAATGAATAATGTTCCGGTGGACATTCTGAAATACATAGGTAAGGTGGTCTGCGATATTGTTTCGTACAAGATAAATTGTAGTATTCCCTCCGGGTAATTACCCACAAAAACTAAACAACCTAAGTCAATATTCGTATATGAAAAGGATGATAAACAGGTCTCTCAAAACTAAAGACCAATATCAATGCTTAGCTTAAAAATATTTGAGAAAACAATGTATTCAAAAATAATTGCGTTCTTAATTGACAATAATGTCTTGGTTACTTTACAAGGGTCAATTTCATTCGTTTCAATATTAAGGTCATGGGGATGTTCTGGACGATATGAGCCCTTTACCGAAAGAATTGCTTAATACCCTCCTCAAACCAGTGGGACAATTGCTCATTTTTGGAGGCGTGAATTGGGATGCGGCCGGAAAACGAGACTTTAAGGGCATCAAAATGGTTCCCAACCTCTGGTCTCCTCACCGATTTGGTGATTGGAAGGTGAGTTTTTAAGACCTCACTGGTTGTTTCTACTTCAAATTTAGTTGCACCCAAATCCCTCAAAAGTAGGGGGTTGGAGGCCAAATGTTTGTTTCTATTTATGTTAACTATTTAAGTTATAGAAAAGGGTGTGTTATTTTCATGATTCACTGGTTTGGTTTACTTGGTTGGAATCAATGGTTGAAATTATTATAAGCGTTGAAATAACTGTTCTTGGAATAGTTTAGGAGGTAGTATAGCAGAAGTTGTGTGGTCTAATCAAGTAGTTTGGTAGTTTGGTTCTATCTGTTAATAAACCTTATAGGTGTTGGCTCAATGTCGCCCTGGAGGTTTAAAAGCCGCTCCTTAATAGGTACGCTTAGCAGTAAGCGGCTGTACGTCTGCTCACAATGTCCTGGTAGATGGTGAAGGTAAGACTTATACCTTTGGCCGCAACCCTCAAGGCCAATTGGGACTGGACAACACCACGTCTGTATCCAAGCCAACTTTGGTACCAGCACTGGAGAAAATGAACGTTATTAGTGCGGCTTGCGGAAGACATCACACGCTGTTTTTAACTGATACTGGTTAGTATAAACTTAACATTAGTCTTATAACAAAGACATACATTAATTATATTCATTAGGAACGGTGTACGCATGCGGGGACAATAAATCCGGCCAATGCGGGGTGGGAAATTTGCAGCCTCAAATCCTTACCCCAACGCGCATCAATTACCGTGGCCCCCCTATCGTGAAAATCGGGTGTGGAGCCGAATTTTCCGTCATCCTCGACGTCAAAGGGGGGCTTTACACCTTCGGCTTGCCAGAATACGGTCAGTTGGGCCACAACACTGATGGAAAGTACTTCAAGACGGCCACAAAGTTGTGCTTCAATTTCGAGACCAGTCCCAAGAGGGTCGTTTTGTATATCGAGAAAAGTAAGGACGGGCACGTGTCTCCTGTAGACGTCACGGAGATTGTGGATTTCGGTTGCGGCCCTAATCACACAGTGGC
The DNA here is from genome assembly GCF_039881205.1 of Euwallacea similis. NCBI lineage: Eukaryota > Metazoa > Arthropoda > Insecta > Coleoptera > Curculionidae > Euwallacea > Euwallacea similis. The sequence goes on along the minus strand of NC_089643.1, from coordinate 627,862 downwards.
CATTGATAGCCGTAAGAGGGCGTTCTCTTGGGGATTTGGAGGGTTCGGGAGACTGGGACATGCGGAACAAAAGGACGAAATGGTAAGATCTGGAGATAAACCAATTTCTGAATAATAAAAGCAGTCTAATCAGATATTTTAAGTGACAATATCTAGGATGCTTATATTATAAAAGGACCTAAAACTAATCAAGAGGTTTATAATGGTTAAATAAAAATAGAATCATAAGATATTAAAAAGGGACGAGCGAAAAGAAGCACATGACAAAAAGAAATAAAAAAAGTTTATATAAAAATGTTGTGATTATAGACAAAGTTATTTTTGCTAAACTTCCATTATACATTATACGACGGGGGAACAAACTTTGTCGTATATTCTGTCATCTTTTCAAATATCTGACTAGACGTATACAGGATATTGCTAAAAAGTTGTTTACAAGCTTCTAGGGTAGATTCGCACCAAGTTTCATCAATATTTTTAATATGTAACAGAATGTTTGTTGTTGTGACCATAGGAAAGTAAAATGAGGTCTGACCCAAATACACTTATCACTCTGTAGGTTGTCAATATCAATTAGGTCGTATTTTTTCCGCTAAGTTCTATCTAATCATATTATTTGTGTCTTTAAGAATAGAATTTAGATTCTACACCAAATTGGAACCAAATTGGAACTAAACAAACTCTAAAAGCTGTAAAGAAAAGATTCGGAATCATTTTCAATATTTAGTTTTATTTGTAAGGAAGTTTTTGGGATATGTAAACGTAGCTAATGTCCTAGTATTCTGTGAACAACCTTTTGTATAACGCTGTATAGGCAGTGATTACAGCATCATTCTAGTCAAATAATGGAATTCAAATACTTATTTACAGGTACCTCGACTGATTAAATATTTTGATAGTCAATCTAGAGGGGTGCGTTCGGTGCATTGCGGATCCACCTACACTCTCGCAATAACAGAGCACAACGGATTATTCCTTTTTGGTCAGACCAAGCGTACTGGTGACGTAAGTTATTCGACCACAAACATCTTTGATGGTTTCTAGTGTTTTTAAGTGCAAGATTTTCTAAGATCATTGTTTTTAAACTCTTTTTTTTTTCAGGCTAATATGTACCCGAAACCTGTTCAAGATTTAGCGGGTTGGACCATCAGTCACGTCGGCACCAGCTACACTTCAATAGTGATTGCGGCTGACGAGACTTGCATAGCGTGGGGAGCTTCTCCTACTTACGGTGAGCTGGGTTTGGGTGATATGCAGAAGAGCAGCACCACTCCCAAAGAAGTAAGAAACATTCCCTAAACTAGTATACACTGTTTTATATTGGTTCTTAACCAGGTCACCCGCATGCAAGGAGTTAAGGTAACCGGCTTGAGCATGGGTTATTGGCATACTTTGGTCATCGCTTCTGAGGACACACCCGAGCATAAAGCCAAAGTTGAGTCCATGAAAATTTACGAACCTTAAGTCTCTTTGTACGTTTCGCTATTTCATTTCATTTCGAGATCGAACCAGCTCCATTCATATTCAAATATAGAAATAATTTTTGTCAGAACCACTATTCTTTATAAAGATCATTACATATTTGGTTAATAATTGCGTGATTTTTGTCTCTGTTCAAGGCTCAAGGTTGTTATTATATTTTTGTCAGAATAACACTGCGTATGCCTGGATTTAACATCTATAATTAATAATCTGAGTTTGAATAATAATTCATTTATGTGAGAATGTATCATACATCATACATATGGATAATATTTAGGTATAACAATCCTCGACTATGTACTGCTCTGTAGGTTTAAGCGTTTAGATTTAGCCCGATCGGATTTTAACGGTTTACAGTATTTTCGTTTTTAACTTAAATGTATTTTTAGTTCGTAATTTATAACTGGTGTTTGTGCATTAAATGGCAGAAGCAGGACTTTCCACGCGTTTGTCTCCTTTCTACATAATGTAAGTACTGTTTTTTGTTTTTTCCAAGGAATTTTTCAGGTAAATAAATTAATAAACAATTTGTATGAAGTAAGCTGATGGTTTTATATGTCAAATTCCTGCTTAGGTAGTCGAGATTTCCACTGATTTCAAGATAGCTGAAGTTTAATAGTCTCAAATTTAACCACATGACATTTCTTTGAGAGCATAAAATTCGATGCCGTTCTAAAATAAATGGGGGACTCCATTCTTGAAGAAAATTTAAAAGTTTTACCCTTTACGTAATATGAAGAGAACAAAGAAAATAAAATTTCTATTTTCAAGATAGTGCCACTTTTGGTTATGAAAGCTGTTTACACCAGGCCTCCGACATTTGATGGTAAATTTTTTTTCATATATTTTATTTCTTGGTACTTAGTGTGATAAAAACAACTCTAAATTGCACAATACGTATTGAAAAAAATTATGTCTACGACGAAAGACAAAAAGGGAATCAAATCGGCAAAACACAACCAACAATCATTAATAATCTTTAATTCTATTCTTGAAAATTTGGAAATCTCACGATAGTTTTCTGGATCTAGGCACATTGTTTCCGATCTGATGAGATCCTTCAAACATAGAGCATAGCAATTCCAAGAGCTTGCACCTTTCTGACCAGGAGCCTATTAGAGAATCGAGCAAAGACCTTTGTGGAATCCTTTTAGATCGCCACAGCTACCTATGAGTCAGTTTCGACACTTCACAATGCGGTTCTTAATCACTCCTAGATTCGTTCCAGTCTACATACTCTGAAAGAATTCATGCTAACCAGGAGATACCCGCAATTGACGGTTTCAAAAAGGTCGTGTAATTATTAATTGAAATAGCTTTATCAAAATCAAAAGCAATAAAAGCTTTTTATGATTTTTAATATTCTTTTTAGATCCAGACTTAAAAATTGGGACAATCCAAGAACGTTTCCAGGCAGAAGGAAAATCATCTTTCTTAAGCTGGAAAATGTGACATAATTGACCAAGCCGTGAGCCTTCACAATTTTTAAGAAATGTCAAAGACAATCCAATTAAGACCAGAGCTCTTGTTCCTATTAACTGGAGTGAAGTGATGTTTCCCGATAACTTCAAAGAACAAAAAAGTGTATAGAAGAAGATTGGATTCAGGTCGCTCACGATGTTCTCTGGATAGTCACTGTTATAGTTCTCGAAATAACCGCAATAGCACTCGCGATTTCTCTCTGAGGTTTTAGCTAGAGTCAGACCTTTTAGAGCTCTCCTAAAGTTCAGTCAGTTTGGGCCTCAATTCTTAACATCCTTGAAATAGACATTGCCCCCCATTAACCAGATTTTGTGTAATGCAAGATGAGCCAGTCACCCTTAGAGCTGACTCATGATGAATGAATTAATAAAGAAAAATGTTGACTTAAGATACTCTATGTACAAAATGTGGAAACTGTACAATACTTTCTATATATTTCGCAACTGCCAGTAACATGGGCTCACTTAAATTTCTTCCTATAAGCTGAAGACTAATAGGAAGTCCCTCGCTTGACAATTTTATTGGAACCGATACTGCTGGAACCCCTATAAAATTAAATTTTACAAAATGTCATACCATATGTATACCATATACAAAAACCATAGTTTTTACAACACAAGCACAATTTTACCTGCCATATTTGCGGGTTGCGTGCAGTAATCCTGCAAAGCACACTGATCACGATTAGTTTTCTGCACAAAATCTTTATAATAAGGTGCAGTGGTTAGTGTAGTGGGAGTCAATAAAATCTGAACATCTTCCCAAGCTTTGTGGAAATCATCAGATATCAGTCTTCTGACTTTTAAGGCTTGATTGAAATATTTCTCATAATTTCTGATAAATAAATTTTAGATCAAATTTTAAACTAAAAATGATTAGATATTCTTTTCATTGCACACAAATCTTTACCTGCCCAAAAGAAAATAATTCCCAGTAAGAATTCTATTGCGCACCACCTCATTAAACCCTAAACTCCTGCTGGTAGCAAATAATTTTTCTGTTGATGTATTTTCATTAGCCCTAAACCCAAATTCTATACCATCATATCTGGCCATATTGCTGGCTACTTCACACTGATTCAGAACTGAATAGCATACAATACTGTGCTCTGTATTAGGCAATGAGACCTATTTGAAAATTTTCAATAGAGAAAATTTCTCAAATTAGTACACAGACCTGTTTGACTATGGCCCCATCTCCCTCTAAGACATTTGCAATTTCATTCCAAGCCTGGTGTACTTCAGAACTTAAAAGACCATTAAAATATTCAACAGGGATGCCAATTTTTAGGTCTTTTATTGACATTTGATTAGCTCCAGGAAGTCTGCAGTTTCAAAAATTACTTACACATAGTATTAATCATACAAATAAGTACCTAATTTTTTTATAGGGCTTTGTAAGCGATGTGGAATCCTTGCTATCAAATCCTGCCACTGCATTTAATATACTAACACAATCATCAACAGTACGAGTTAAGATTCCAGGCACATCCATTGAATTTACAAGAGGTATTAGACCCCACCTTGACACAAGCCCATAAGTTGGCTTAAGGCCTATTAGTCCACAATATGAAGCAGGGTTTCTTGTGGATCCCCCCGTGTCTGACCCTATTGCCCTGAAATCATTAGGATCATCACACATTACATGAATTTAGATAGTAACTACCCAAAACATATTCCTGCAGCTACAGCCACAGCACTCCCCCCACTACTTCCACCTACAATTCGAAAATGATCTTCACTATCATAGCCCCAAACATTCCTTGTGGGTCCAAATATTGAGTCCACAGTACCAGACCCCATAGCAAATTGGTCTAAATTAGTTTTTCCTATTAAAACTGCCCCAGCATTTTCAAGTCTCTCAACCACAGTAGCATTGTAATGTGGTTGAAAATTTTCCAACATCTTTGCAGCACACGTCGTTTTGCTGTGCTTTGTGCAAAAATTGTCTTTGATTGCAATGGGGACTCCATCAAGTTCAGATAAAGGTTCGCTGTCATTGTAACGTTTCAAAGACTGGTCGGCCTGGGCTTCAGCTAGAGTTTCAGTTAATGTTATGAAGGCATTGTAGTTTTGGAAGGTTTTAGCGCGGTTTAGAGCGGCGTCTGCGAGAGTTGGGGACGTTATTATGTTGTTGGTTAATAATTTGTAGACCTGATGGTAATATTACTTAATATAGTAAACAAAAAGAAACGGTTTGTGCTGTGCATTGTACAGAAATACCTACGTTTTTAATACTGGTATTTAATACTTTTTCCATTTAAAACAATGCAATGGGGTTCCAAGTTGGGGGGTACAATCTACTATTTTTGTATTAAAACTAACAATTAACTCTCGATACAGTACAGGGCATGGGTGTGTATATGTACGAGTGTTATAATTACTTTTATTCCTATTAACTTTTTGTATTTAATTTAATATAAAATTCAATAATTCAAAAACAAGGTTAAATCCCAAAACGTTTATTTTCCTAATTGGTAGACAATGATCGTAGACACTCCCGACTTTCCATGTCCGTGAAGTTGACTTTGACAGCGTAAAAACCACGTCCAACGGGCGCCTAGAAACTTCCTTCGATATAAATTAAAATACTTTCGTATTTCTCAAATATCATGAGCAAATGTATTGATATCATAAAACTTCGATAGATACGCGTTCGAATCCCTGCATACTCCAGCAGAAACACACATTTCTCCGTGATTTATCACCGGCTTTTTCCTCGTGTTTTTAGTTGTCAAATCAGCAACCAAAAATGGCGGACCCTAACTACAAGAGTCGTTTGCAAAATTTCAAGAACAAAGGCAAAGACCAAGATGTAAGTGCACCTTTTCTTTATCAAATATCTCAAGATGATGTACTTTATCATTTTAAATAGTTTACAGGACATATGTCCCTGCTTCAGGGCGTTGGTCTGAGGGTCACAAAGACCTGGTTAATTGCATCAGGTTACTTAGGTCACATAATTTAAGTACATTGTTCCATAACTTCACCGAAGGTCTAATGTTATTCCCAATGGAGTTATTTTTTCTTAATTCGGTGTAGCATTTCATCACCATAGTTATGCAGCCGTACACATTTTATTTAGCAATATTGAGTCTCCAATTCAGGGTCAAGGTTTATCAAAAGTTTGCCTCAATTTCCTATTTAATTTAGTTCCCCCTGACTGGTGAGGATTTACCCTGACCAATTATTATACAATGGTTGATGTTAACTTCTTTTCAACCTTTTTTTGTAGTGTGGCTAACTACTTAATTGAAATACAGAACATCAAAAATAGTGAATGATAAGGGTTACTTTGCCTTATATTTAGCTAATGATTTCACTATAGTTATCAAAAATTCTACAGAAATTAGGAGAAAAATATTCCAAATTCAGTTTGGGCAGATTTAGGTGATTTTTAAATTTTTGTTGATCTAATAATCAAATTCCTTACTATCGCATACTAAATCAATTGTTTTTTTATTGCATTCATAAGTTAATAATGAATTGAAAACTACATTGAAAATTATAACTATTGTTTAATTTCCTTAAATCAGTTGTTGAGATTCGTTTATAAACCAAAGTTGTAAAGTACATTATTATGGCCCAAATGTAAAGTTTAAGTACCAAAACACTCAGACCTAAAGGACTGATGAGATATGAGGGACATAGGTACTTTACAACCACAATTAGTTGATTAATTTTGGATAAAGGTGCTCAATTTTAATTGATAGTTTTGCCAATACTTTTCTCAGTATCCACGAAAAACTGAAGTTTTATTTTCCATTTCTTGTTTGTAAATCAGAAGTGGCATATTATTTTAACAGGATTTAACTAAAATATTCCAAGGAGCCTTTTCAGAGTGCTTTTAAACAGTTGTCATGTTTTTCTATGGCACCAAGTTTCCAGTATTGAAGTTCAACTTTAGTTTTTCTTATTGCTACCATGTTTGATTGTTACATATTTGAGTAAGCATACTTTTTCTAAATTTGTTGATATGACATATATCATAGTTTATGTTTTCATAGTAATTAAAACAAAAAATTTCCCTTTTTGCTAAAATTGCCACGCAGCAAAGTAAAAAAAACCGTTTGATCGTCTAGTTTTTCACAGTTTGATTACAGATTTGTCGTTTCTAAAATTAAAAATAAACAACTGCATTTGCCAACCAGTTACAGAATTTTTCTGGGAAAGGTCAAAAGATGTTATGATTTGGAATTTTAAAAACATCAATTCTGTAACTAAGAGGTTGAAAACTAGAGAGTGAAACATTTTTTGATTTTGTCGCTTTATGACAATCTTGCCAAAAGAGAAAATTTCTTGTTTTAACTAATATGAAAACATAGTAAATATTATTCTCAGTGAATTTAGAATAAGTAGAATTAGCCAAAAACTAAAGTTGAACTTCATGTGTTGGAAAATTAATGCAATAAAAGAAAACTGACCATACTGTTAAAAAATTCTCCGAAATGGTCCTTTTGATTGTTCTGGTTAAACCAATTAACAATGTGCTATTTCTAATTTATAAACCAAAAAAGAAAAAAAATTGATTTTTTCATCGATATTGAGAAAAGTATTGACAACACTGCCAATGTAAAAATGTAGCCTTATTAAGCTTAAATTTGCGCAACTTTGCCCTAATTCAATCGACCTTTGTGTCTCTTAAGATAACCAAGATTCCAATAATGAGACTCGTAAAACGGGCACCCTGTACCCAATTTTTTTAACTATTGGATTTGATAAAACTGATATAAGCTTACCCAAATTAAGTATAAATTAAGTAAGGTCAAAAAGGCAATGCATCTTTCCTTTTTACATTTGTTTCCATGGTAATCATAAATAAGACAATATTGAAGATGAAGACGTCATTAAGACGAACTTCTCATTAGCTCTAGGTAAATAATGAATCATATACGTGCAATTTTAAACCTTATTTTCAACTGTTTTAGAAAAAATGTAAGAAACTACACTCCACAGTCCTTCAACATGCCCAATAATGGTGTGTTTTAAATCTAGTAGTGGAATAAACGATTTATGCATATTCACGTCCGTTTTTAACCAGCGTCAATGAACTATGACAATAAACTATTGAAATTTGCACGAAACTTAATACCAATGGATGAAAGTAAAAAAAATTAACATTTGTCAAATTGAAAAATTATTCTTTCAGGTAGATTTTGAAAAGATAAGATTTTTCTGAAAAATTTTTTGTCCTAACTTTTAGTTATTATTAATTATGTACCATGAGACAGTATTAACACTTTGAGTAAAATTTTGAGGGTGATCATTAGAAATATCCTCAAGTACATTTTGAAATATCAGATGCATAACATGTCTTGGTCAAGTTCATATGTTATCTTTTGACGGTGAGATATTTGATAGTAACTGGCAAAACGGCTTAATCAATGCCTTTTGTTTGCGGTTCACTGCGAATTGCGGTTTTTTTTTAATGATTACCCGCATTTCCAAGAAGGAACATGAACGTTCTTACGTTCCTTAATAATAAATGAATAGTGCATATTCACGGAGCTATGGGTTAGGCGGAAGTCATTCATGAATCCTGTATATAAAACTAGTTAATTCTCTATTCTGCGCAGATAATTCCATTGTTAAATAAAGGGTCAGGTGCTGTAAAAAGGAGGCAGCCTAAATGTGGGTGAAAAACTAAGACGTAGTTGTTTTTTTAATAAACTAAATATTAATGGATACCAAATAAGCCTATATCGTTACTTTAATAAATTAAGAATCTATTATATATCGAGCGGTTTTCAACGGCTGAAAACTTGAATTGCCAGGGTCAAGTCGATCAGACTAACTGTTCGCGTACGGAGCATGCTAATAAAGGCGGGGAACAATACAGAAAAAAATGATTATGTGGGAATTTTCTCTTAAAAAATAAATTTATTTATTTCAAGGTTTTATCCCACTACATCTCATATTTAACGGACAATGGCACTAATAGGAAAACCGATATCTTGCTTATAACTTCGGAGTCCCATTTTTGCCCAAACATCGTCTTCTGTAAAGTTAAATTAAATATTAGCGTGGGATAATGTCTTTACACGCACACGTGCGGTAAAAAGTGTTATAAAATTGTCAAATAGATTCGAACATTTTTGGCCCTGTCACATGACACATGTTAATTTGACATGAGCACGTTTAAAATTTTCACCGTTTATGCTCGGTAGAATCTTACTTTTAGTTCGCAAACACATGTGGCAAAGCCATTTTACCACAGGCTCGTAGCAAAAAAGGACTTGAAGGATCTACCGTGAATTGTTCATACAAAAAAAACACCTTTTAAATACTGTCTCGTTTTTATACCAGTTGATCCTGCATGTTTTGGTGCCAGCTGCAAAATTCTATAAAAGCCCTTCAAATGTAATAAAGTTATTTATATGTTTTAAAGAATGAATAATGTTTTTAACCCCATTCTTCCTTAATCTTTTCAACAAATTTTATTATTGTTTTTTTTTCCAAACTAGGAAATGCGTAGACGTCGCAACGAAGTCACCGTCGAATTGCGCAAAAACAAGCGCGAAGAGACGTTGCAGAAACGTCGTAACGTCCCAGTGGCGGACTCCACCGACGAGGATGAATTAGAGAAAAACCTGTCGAATACCAATTTGGAGCAATTGGTAGCCCAAGCGGCAGCTGTGGACAATCCAAATATGCAACTAATTGCAGTTCAGTCGGCCCGGAAGCTATTGTCCTCAGATAGAAATCCGCCCATAGACGCCCTGATCCTTAGCGGGGTTTTACCAATTTTAGTGCAGTGTTTGGAAAGACACGATAATCCACCTTTACAATTTGAAGCCGCATGGGCATTGACAAATATCGCTTCCGGCAAGATCTAATGATTTGCAATGGATTCATGAATAATTTTTTCCTCTTTACTAGGTACTTCCGCTCAAACCAACAAAGTAGTCTCTGCAGGAGCTGTCCCTCTGTTTCTAATGCTCTTGCACTCTCCTCATCAAAATGTCTGCGAACAGGCCGTATGGGCTTTAGGAAATATAATCGGCGACGGTCCAGTGCTGAGGGACTACGTTATTGAATTGGGCGTCGTTGAGCCACTGTTATCGTTCATTAAACCGGATATCCCGATTTCATTTTTGAGGAATGTCACGTGGGTTATCGTGAATTTATGTAGGAATAAGGATCCTCCTCCACCGATCCGCACAATAGAGGAGCTATTGCCTGCCCTGAGCGCTCTCATCCACCATACTGATATAAACGTAAATATTATATACTATTGAAAATTATTCTTCATACATAAAAAATGTGTGTGCAGATTTTGGTCGACACAGTGTGGGCATTAAGTTACCTAACGGACGGAGGAAACGAACAAATCCAAATGGTAATAGACAGTGGGGTAGTTCCCAAATTAATCCCATTGCTGAGTCACAAAGAAGTGAAGGTCCAAACAGCAGCCTTGAGGGCCGTGGGCAATATTGTGACGGGAACAGATGAACAGACTCAAGTAGTACTAAACTGCGACGCTCTATCACACTTTCCAGCTCTACTGGTTCATCCCAAAGATAAAATTTGCAAAGAAGCCGTGTGGTTCTTGTCGAACATTACGGCCGGTAATCAGCGGCAAGTTCAGGCGGTTATTAATGCTGGTATGATTGCCATCGTTCTAATAAAAGCGTACTTTAATAGTTACTTTATTGTTAGGTTTGTTGCCGAAAATTATCCATAATTTAAGTAAAGGCGACTTCCAAACACAGAAAGAGGCTGCTTGGGCGATTGCCAACCTTACTATCGGTGGAAACAAGGACCAAGTGGCTAAGCTGATTCAAGATGGCGTTATTCCCCCTTTTTGCGACTTACTCAATTGTAAAGATGCCACTGTTATTCAGGTCAGTTCCTGGGACGAGGTTAAGTACGGAGGTTTAGAGATGTGAGTGGCGAATGTTTCTAAATGAAGATTCCAAATGTTCGTGAAAATTTGATCATTGCTTTGCCCGAATATTTTGGAACTTTTAAATTGACTACCAAAAATACGGTCCATCCCAAAGTATATTTGATGTTTCTAAAAGACTTGTATAGTAACTCTTAGTTTTTTAATAATTGTATGTTTACAGGGTAGCCCTAATTGTTTCGGCATCCTCTATGTAGGGTCTGCATTCAACGTTATTCACCAGATCGATTGCAGTTAATAGTGCATAGCATCCAATTCTATGACAGCTCGCATTTGTTATTTTTAACAGGCCTCTTGTGTTGTTCTGAAGGGGTCCTAAAATATATGTCTGTGAATGGCAAGGCCCGGGCAGTCATTCCTTGATAAATGAGAGGAATATAAAAATAATGTATCTCGTAGAAGTGAAATCCAAAACTGTTGACATCAGCATTCACGAATGCTCCAAGCGGAGTAATTGTGTACGGGTCTAGTCGACGTCAAAAAACTAGTAATTTTTGATTCAGTACATGGTATGCAGTAGAAATGCGCCGCTAAACTGTTTCAACCTCTTGAAAGATTCTTATAGACAACTGAGATGTTTTACTTTCGACTTATTGAGAAGAATTGACATTACCCGTATATTGTCTAAAATGTATATGGTTCGCACAATAAGGCTTAAAATGTAAAATAATATTTACGCAAAGTGCATTTACTATCACCATTCTATGAAATATCGGTACCGAGATTATTTTCCACTATTTTTTTCATCATTGTATTTTATATCTCCCTTTCAGGTAGTCCTGGATGGTATAAACAACATGCTGAAAATGGCCGGCCCTCAGGTGGAGCAAATTTGCACGATGATCGAGGAATGCAGTGGCCTTGACAAAATCGAAGCTCTGCAGAACCATGATAACATCGAGATTTACAAGCTCGCTTACGATATCATCGAGCAATATTTCAGTGGCGATGTAAGTGATTGTTTTTGTTAGTTTAAACAAAGATGGATAAAATGGGGTGATTTAGGCTGAAGATGATCCTAACCTGGTCCCATCAGCGAGCGAAGGTGAATTCAATTTCGATCCCTCGACGAACGTCCCGAACGAAGGATTTAAATTTTGATCGGTAGGCGCTTGAGCAATCGCAGCAAATTTCGCTTCCCCCTTATTAGGATCCACAAGTGTACGTTCATTTTAACAGATTTTTTAATACATACAGAGCACGTCAGAGTTGCCTCCTACCTCCGTTCAGGCCAGCTTCGTTAATTGCTTAAAGAAATAAGCATCTAGTGGAGGGTGTGGACAACTCTTTAGACTATCACTGTATTTTTCTTCTGTATATATCTAGGTATTTTAAACAGTGTCCCCAAGCGAAGGTTTTACGACGGATATTTATTTAATTTGACACATTTATTGAGGCTGTACCTACTCCTTGTATTTTATATTGTTAAGACTGCCGGTTAAGACAAAATGTGCTCGGAAATTGAATTAGGTAAATATCTGATGACGCACGCACGGAGGTTGACTATTTTTTTTGTATATAAGAGGCTTTCGGGCATGTTTAAAATGACCGTACAACCTCATAATTTATAACTAATGAAATCTGGGCGTGGCTACTTCGAAAATAAGTGCCGTGTCGAACATAATACAAATTTCTTTTTAAGAAAAATTGAAATTGCGTAATTTGAGATGGGAGATGTTTATAATTTTTATTTGGTTAGAGTTCCAAGCAGTGGCCATGTGCAGACCTCTTTTTAGGATCTGTCAATATAATTTATAATGAGTATACACTTAGATTTATCTCATTTTTGTGAAATAACTGACATCTGTAATAAACAAAAAACGTTTCCCAAACAATCAAAAAGGGTATCGCTGTTTACTAATTTCCATAAATAAACACACAGGTTTCTGCCTCATTACGTCCGTGATTGGAAGAATGACATTGTATAGGTAATTGTACTCCAAAGATTTGGATGGTGCGAACATTAAATGTTTTCGTTGTTACTGCTGAAAAGAGTAATTTATTGTCGGACTAACCTTATAATTATTACACATTATATGACATTGTCGTTACCGAGATTTTTTAGGATATTATGATTTTTTTAACCTTTCATTTTGAATAGATAAGCTCGTCATTGGCGTGAACGGTGATTAATATCGGTTGGCTTCGTCAAATACATTTATTTTGGAATTTATTGAGCATTTTTATTTAGGGAATTAACCTCTAATAAACATAAAAATCAAGAAGGAATACTGTTGCTCAAGACCCACTTACTGTATAGCTAATCGTACTTTTCACACTTTGGACATTTTTTAGGCTAATTGTAGCTTAATTTCTCGAGATATAAAAGGAGTTTTACATCTTGTCGACAAAGCTAACAATTAAAACTAGTGAATTAGATATTCACAACAAATAAAAACTAGTCAACTACAATTAAATTAGGCTATCAAAACGTTGAAAATAGTAAATAATACATAATATATAGCTGCAGGCACTATTACTATCTCCGAAACAGCAAGTTGCAAAATCGGTTAAATGGAGGAAGAAAGACAGTATTGGCGTTCAGCTATTTTATTTGTTGTATTGTCTTTATATTTTACGAATAGTATTTTATTTTTTCTAATGTTCGTGGATTAAAAATGCAAATTAGCATCATTGTTGATAATAATCAGAACGTGTGAATTGTAGTTCAACGTTTTATCAAAAGAAAATTAGAAAGTAATGATGTTTTTAGTGATCTACTTCAATGAATGCTTAAAACAATATCAAAGTAATAACGAGAATGTCTTTATGTTTGCAGAGTTATGGATTCAGTAAGGCCAAAAACGAATAATTAGGCTATACATTTTAATAAGGTGGTTTGAAACAATAAAAATTCTGATTATGTTTAATTAACTAGTGATTAATTAAGTAGATGTGTTGTTCTGCATATGCAAGATGTTTATCAAATACCAATACAGCACAACAAACGTATTTGTTATGATAATGCAAGACATTCTCTGAGAGGCTTAGATAGAAAAAGGGTTACGATTGTTAGATTTTAAAATGCGAAAGGAAAGGAAAAATACTAGGTAGATTTGTTCCCTCGTTTTGACCATCCGAATTCAATACCTATAAACCCGTCTATATTATAGAAAGAAAAGAACTCAATGCTGTCAGAAAAATGCTTTCTTAAGTAATGTTTCGCCAGTGTAAAACCTACTATTGGCGCGTCGTAGCCACTTCGAGTACCTGAATCCGCCTAATATCTCATATTTCTGGAAGACTCAAACTCACCGTCAAACGTAACTGATTTTCCCTTTTCCACCTTACTTTAATAACATGAAATAGTCATCATGTTTTCGCAGTTTCTTTCTTCTCATCATCAGTACGGTAGCAATTTGCTTCTGTTTTGGCCTCTCACAACGCTGTTTGTAGATCCGATACAGGTAGCTCCAACTAAGGGTATATTGATGCTCCCCCGCTTCGTTTCTCCATCTAACACATCTCCTGCAAGGGCTATAAGCATGTCGTCATCCTCCATTACCATATATTCGCTCATGTACTCCGCCATCCCAACATATCTGAAATCACTCTTTATCAATATAATTAAGTTAGTCATTTCCGCCTGTATAAATCAATTCTCTCATTGCACAGGTCCAAAGACTATTATTGTAGGATCCTTGCACGAGTCATCCATAACATGTTGAAAGAAATTTCCTGATAATTGTACGGTAGATAACCAGAGTGGTCCACCGAAGTTTTCTGTCTTATGATGTAAAAAACACGAAAACACTCGGACCCAGCAACTTTAAGTTCGAGGGGGCTATATTTCTTTGATAAAATCATTTTTCCCAGGTTTAACTTGAGGGGGGAGGGGGTTGACTTTCACCCTAAAAAATCTTAAATGGAAAGGGGTATCATGTTATACTCTAAGCACTAGAAAATTATCAGATGTGTAAGGTGTTCGGCGTACAACTACCCAGAGGGATTTAAAGTTACATAAATTTCACCTTTATAAAATTAAGTTAGTTCAAGAACTAACCGAAGATGATAGGGATCGAATTTTGGAATTTTATGAGATCACTAGTCGCCAAATTATTAACAATTAAGCATATTTTTATAATATTTGTTTTTCTGGTGAGTGTTCGTTCCTCCTAAATAGCGAAGTGAACTGCTATAACTGCCGTTGTTGGTCGTCCAACAATCCAAGACTTTTTTGTAAAATTCACACCCAACATCCAGAGGAATCAAATATTTCCCTAGAAATTTTTGGAGATTATATTATTGATCCATTATTTTTATCTGGAAATCTGAACGGAAAAATCTACTTGGATTTATTAGAAAATGTCACTGACCCAGCATTAACAAAATAATTGAGTAAAATTACCGTAATCGCTCGGAAGACATCATTTTTCAACAAGATGGGGCTTCTCCGCGCTACGCGGCCCCTGTAAGGCAGTTTTTAGACGAAAGATTTCCTTAACAAGGGGTTGGGAGAAGAGGGCCTATTGAATGGCCTGCACATTCTCCAGATTTGCCTTCGTTGGACTTTTCCATGAGGCTATTCAAAATCGAAAATTTATGCAATACAACCTTCATCGCTTGAAAACTTGCAGCGACGTGTTATACACGAATGTAATCTTATAACTACAGAAATGCTCAGTATTGTCAGAAGTGCTTTAAACAATGTCTCTATCACTGTATGGAGGTCGGTTGTGGTCATTTTCACCATCTAATAAATTAAAATAATTTGTAAGTTAAACTGATAACATCGCTTTTAAACCTTAGTTTCTCAAGAACTGGTCATCCAAAATTTTAAAATAAGGTGACATTGAAAAGGTAATTGAATGTCCTTTAAAAGGATGATTAACATGATGTTTCTTTCCATTTTTAGAGTGAAAATTACCCCCGCTTAGAGGTTAACCTGTAAAAAATGATCATATCGAAGAAATATGATCCCCTTGAAGCTAAAGTTGACGGGTTCGAGCGTTTTCGTGTTTTCTAAATCATAAGGCAGAAAACTTCGTTGAAAAATTTTCGGTCGGTATTCGGCCCTATATAGGGTTTTTCTTAATTGATGGTAAAAAATGAAATGGGTGGATCGTGAATTTATTTTAAGATAAAAACTCCATATAAAGGCATGTCCTAAATTGCCTCCACTTTTATTTACAGGGTGTTGAAGTTTCATTTTTTTTTTCGATTTTCATTAATTTCTCTGTTAGCTGTAAAGATAATTAACTCAAAATTAGTAATATCGATCATTTTAGCATTACGAACAAAGTGAAATAACAATTATTTAAAATATTCCACAGAACGTTACATTTCTCGTGGTCGCTCTCAATATATTATATCAGAACTTTTTCTATGACATTTTTAGATTTTACTCAATAACTTCATTTAATCCTTTATGTCTTTTATTAACTTTTTTGCTTCTTCAGCTTTTTTATTAGGAACAATAGTTTAAGAGATGTTTTCAAAAGTATCTAACCATGTTCACCCCGATTGACCTACGACTTGTTGTCCTGCTGACCGTTGTCCTGCTACCGACAACGGCAAGCAGGACAACAGCAAGGTAGTGAATGCTCCAATTGGGCAAACTAAGCTGTAGAATTTTCAGTTGTTGTATTTGAATATTACTTTGACAGTTCTTCCATGTTTTCCATATTCCACAGCTTACTATACCTAATTGGAGCATTCATTACCTTGCCGTTGTCCTGCTTGCCGTTGCCTTGCTTGTCGTTGTCCTTAGGTCAATAGGGGTGAACATGGTTAGATACTTTTGAAAACATCTCTTAAACTATTGTTCCTAATAAAAAAGCTGAAGAAGCAAAAAAGTTAATAAAAGACATAAGGGATCAAATGAAGTTAATTCATTTCTGACTCACTCTGTACGATTTTCGCTGCAGTATGCGGTTAAATTCCAAAATAAATGCTGCGACATTAATTGGATTATAAGTTTTCAAAAAATCACCCGGTTTCAATTTCTATTTTCAATTATCCATTTTTAGCCTAAAAATCAGTATAGAGCGATCAACGGAGTACTCACTGGAGTGCGAGAAAACTGATCGTTCAATGGTACTTTCATTTTAACACGAGGTGTGTCGGTCAGAGAACCTCATCGCGCATTTTTGCCTGATTCATCAACAGTTTCCCTAATCTTATCTTATCTCAACAACCCACAAATGTACATTGTTTACCATGAAAGTTATATTTTCAACCGAGTGTTTGTTAAAAAATCCAGTAATGTAAAACCAACAAGTTCAAACCTATCGCCGCAAACATGGAAAGTGACTCCATTATACGGGAGAAAACCAAAACACTTTTCGGGTATGAACTAACACCTCGACAGAACCTACTTCTCAACCACCTCCTCCCATCTGTCCTGGCCTCATTACTCTTCATCTTCATCATAGCCGCAGATATTGGGGTCATTTTTCGACACTATAAAGATGATGACCCCATTTGGGCTTCGCTCACATTGTTCTGCATGTATCTTCCTGCTCTTGGAAGCTTAGTGATCATACTGACTGACGCGGACTACTGGCCTGACCCGGAAAATATGACCAAAGAAAATTTTGTTTGGATGATCAAGAAGATTTTAGGACATTTGTTGTTTCCTGTGTGGAGTATGTGGAGGTATATTGGCTAAGTTATTTTTTGTGTGTTTTTAAAAGGTTTTTTCTGCATGAAGATTTGCTGAGAGGATCTTTTGGACAATAGAAGCAGTTATGAATACCAACAACGATCAGCGCTTGGATGAGGCTTTAGGGAAACTCACAGAGCCACGCCTCATTGAATTATACGTATTTCTGCAAGCGTACCTGCATTCACTACCTCAAGTGCTGCTTCAGCTTCACATTCTTATGAGACACAACAGCGACATCGACAAAGAATCGAGTATGTATGTGAATTAAATACCGGTCAATGACCGCATATAAAACATTTTTCACTATTGCAGAAATCACCCAGACCTTGAGCATTTTAATAAATTTATCAAAAGTCGCGGTCACCACCACTTATTATCAAAGGTTTAAGGCTCAGAAGTTCACAGGATCGGAATATCCATGGCTGAAGCCTAAGAAAGTTATGCGCTCTAAGATGGGCTCAGAGGTGGATGGGCAAAATTTGTTGCTGAGAAGAACCATTTCGAGTCAGAAGAGGTTTGTAGTGAAAATGATATTTTAGATGTGTGTACCTGGTATTTTAGTACTTTTTACCGGCAGTCTCATAAAAAACGGGCGAAGCTATAGACCAGTTATTTATAAACGGATTTTGATGAACTAAAAACCGAATAATGATATTGTTCAGGCTACTAAAAGCGCCAAAGTTGATTTTTTTAACTCAACTTCTTGGGGGGTGACTCTCTTGGGTGTAACCTCAGAATTTTGAAATAGAACTCGTATTTTTTTCACATTTTTTGATAGCAAGTATTTTTTCTGAATTTGATGATGTATTACAAGTTAATGTTAAAGCAATTTTTACTCAAAAATAATTGAAAAATTTGAACAATGTGAGTTATGTAGCCATCTGTACCGTCATGGGGCCATCTGTGCTGCCTTGTGGTCATCCGCATTTCATCCCATCTTCTCCCATTGTATTATCCTGTGCAAAGGCGCCGGACGCCATGGACGAGCGGAGCCCATTAGACCCCAATGAAAGGGACAAGATAAGGCCGGATCGTTCACTGAACACTTATCCCCTGAATTTCTGGCCATGGGGCTACCTTCAAGATCAAATTTATGCTGCCCAGCCAGAAAATGTCGATGTTTTAAGAGAAAAAATCGTAAATGCTTGCCAGGAAATTGCACCAAATGCTGTTATAGATGCTACACATGGTGTGATCAGAAGATGTCAAGAATGTGTATGTCGAAGTAACATTAGACACGTTTTCCATGTTTAATCGAAGGTGTTCATTGATAGTAAAAAAAGAATGGAGAGGCAGATTAGCGAATTCACTACCCCACGACCGCTCCTCCTACCTATCTATTAACTGCCTGTTCTTTATCTCTGTTGTCTCAACTTTCCCAGTTCTGGAGGGTCCTTAGAAACCATGAGAAAAGTATCCGCTAGTTCCTGTTTAATGTTCCTTAAATAATTTGCACACATGGCCACTTAGGTGCGTCGTGGTATTGATGACTTCACTCGACAGTGCCTTATCTTAAGATGGCTCTGTAAGCCTGCTCCTCGCCTTCTTATCAGCTCTAATGTAACATTTAGAAAACTTAAGGACTAATAAATCTCCGACATGTACAACGCAGTGGTAGCCAATTTGAACAATATCTTTAGGAATAGTATTTTGTGAAAACTATGGAGAAACAGGTTGTTAGACGCAGAAGATAAATCCTATTTTAATATTCAAGACAATGTATTAGTACTCAAAGAAATCAAATTTTTCAATTTTTTCAGTTAAAAATTATTTTAACGTTAACTTGGCAAACATCATCAAATTCAGAAAAATACTTTCTATCAAAAAATGTTGAGTTCTGTTTAACATCCTGAAGTTACACCTGAAGCAGAAGTTGAATTTAAAAAAATCAACTTTGACGTTATTTAGTAGTGTGAACAATATAATTATATTTGGTCTTAAGTTCATAAAGAACTGAGTTATAGCTTCACCCGTTTTTCATGAGACAGTCCATTGGATATTTGGAGCAAAGTTTTTAACAAAAACTCACTTCACAAACAACATTCGGTGTAGAGGTACCTTTTCGTCATATATGTTCAAACAAACGAAAATAAAAAGGTTTTTCACCATTAAACTTATATTTTAGGGCCATTGAAAGTCGTCCAAATGACGACATCTCACATCTCTATGACATACAGCCGGCAATTAAAACAGAACGCAGGCGCAGTAGTGACATTTATCTAGAACCTGATCCCCTTATTGAGGACGATACAGTGGTGCGGCGTCAAAACTCGACAAACCCTTGGGAAAGAAGCGTTTCATACATCTCCAGATTGTCTATTATGTTGCGCAATAAAGTGGAGCCCCATTTGGCCGTTGACGGCAGCTCCTCAGCGAATTTTAGAATAGCTCGTGTCAGCTATGTAAAAGGGCTTGAAGAGGATGATTTAGCTGGGAGAATAACAGCGTTTTTATGGTGGTTTACATTCCTGCTGAGTCGCGTTTTGGCGATATCCGCGTTTGCTTATTTCTTCTTTAGCACCTGTGTTGGCCTGCTGATTACCCATATACTTATTGTAATTGCGGCTCTAGTCTACGATGTGAAAACGGATAAAATCAGACGGGACAAATCTGCCTTTTTCGTCTTCATAGGGGTGGTGTACGTGTTCTGCATTATAGAATTTAAAATTCGATTTAAAAAAGTGAAATGGATTTATTTAGGGTACTTTGGACTTATGTACTTAGAAAACTTCGTTATGTGTCTGGTGTGGTATTGTAAAGAAATAGAGTCGTTGGAGAATGACTATTGGTATAGGTATATTTTCTATGTTATTGTGGCTTCGCATGTGCTCAGCTTATCGGCTATGATCTTTTATTACATTCTTACAAGACCTAAGTCAGTAGCTATAAGAGTTGCCTCTTAGATTACCTACTTTTAACTGTTTTCTTAACTAATGATTTATATTTATGTTTTTTGTATTGATTTAATAAAATGTTTTTCTAGTTAGAACCAGGTTTAGACATCAGATGCAGTTCTTAATTGCCCTGTGTTACGCACGACAATATACTTTACGTCCTTTATTCTTAAAAAATCTTAACTACTCTTAAAATCTTAGGATGCATGGATCGCATCATCGGCAACCTCTTCCTCTGGGTTTCTCTATTTTATTCACTATCATAACTAACTAAATAATTCTGTAACAGGATACTTATTGACCCCTAGTCATTTAGCATAAATGATTTATAATGGTTAATATAAATACAAAAAAGTAATGATAATCACTCGGTGTCCACAATATATGTATTGTTAAGTTTTAACACCTGGTTTAAATATAAAACCTCATAATTTAGCGCAATATTGCTGTATTGGCAATTTTTAGATTTTCTAATTTAAATTAATAGTTATAAGTTATGTTTAATAGATTTAAACTATTTCCTAAAATATCAAAAACTTTAGTAGTGGGTTCATACCCCATTGACAAAGATAAAACTCCTTTCTTTTTTATTATTTAAACTTTTATTTTCTTTAACTCTAATACTGAGAAAAATTATCTAAATTTCATTGTTATCCTTTCTTAATTAATAAAAAAAATAATTTAATTCAAATTAAACAGTTAGGTATTAATGTACAGAGTGATTCACTGTATTTGATCACATGAATATTTCTGTTATTATAGCTTCTATGAATTTTTAAATTAACTCATATTTTTCTCAAAATTGTCACTCTGATATTTCTGCGCAAATGCAAAGATCTTTTTCCCGATTTCAAAAAATGTAATAATTTATACATATATTTTCTCTAGTCGTTTTTTAGATATTAGACTAAATATTTGGTAAACAACGAATTAATAATTATCATTGAAGGTATAATTTCCTACCTGCTCAGGTCTGATAACGTGAATGTACAAATCTAAGCTTTTTGACTATTGCTAAGACTTTTTATATTTGATTCTCAAAGCATAGTGGAAAGCTAAGTTAACTTTAAAAAATTTTAGCATAAGCCCAAAGCTTAGATTTATACATCTACGTTATCAGACCTAAGCAGATAGGAAGCTATACTTTCAATAATAATTATTAATTCGTTACTTACCGAATGTTTAGATTTGATATCTGAGAAACAACTAGAGAAAATATATAAATGATTGTGCTTTTGAAAAAAGAAATATAGATCTTTTCAGCCAGCAAAAAGATATAGGTTAATCCATTGAAAAAACCAAATGTGCTGTCATTTTGACAGATTCGCGATGCTTATCTGTTCAATTTGATAATAGATTCTGAAGAATTGAAGAGAAATATGTTACTTTAATACTTTAAAAATGTTCGCAGGACGAAAGATCACTTGAAATTAGATTTCAAAGCAGTTTTCAAAGCCTAAAACGAAATCCGAATTGCGAGTAATTGATCTTTGGAAGTCGAACACGCGATTCACTCATCGAGTGATCTCGGATTGCCCGAGAGTAGTGAATGAACATTAATAATGAATCTCCTGAGCAAAGCGGCAATACTGGCAATCGTGTATGTTAATTTTTGTGGGAAAGACGTCGGCTTCTATCTTTATCTCATTCTATGGCTATATAAAAGACGAAGTATTACGAAGAGCAGGAAGTTTGATTTTATTATTGGAGAAAATATTTTTGTAGGTTATATTATTCTGACTGGAGTGCTGAGAAGGTTGATTTGATTTAACTTTCTTTAATTGATAAAGTTTTTTTCTGTGAAATAAGGTACCGCAAGTGGATGTGAAATAATCAATTACTGGAATAAATTATGGGAAGATACTCGAGCGATTCTGAAGACGACAAACGCTCTAATAAAACATCCAAAATCAAATCACGTCACAGGTATTTCTTCTAAAGAAAAACACAATCGAACCGCATTTCTCTACTTTTCTCTTAAAAAACTACCCTCATCTCCCAGATCATCATCTAGTGATTCAGCCGACTCAAGAAGGGCTCGTCGCTCCACCAAGAAATCCTACAGGAGGTCCAGAAGTAAAGAACATTATTCAAGATCTCGGTGAGTGAACATGAACTCCAATTTCATAATAATCCTTAAAACCTTTTAACCCGATAGACGGTCAAGAAGCAGTTCTTATACATCTAAATCGAAATCACGCAGATCAACATCTCGTGAAAGGTCAAAATACAGACAGAGTTCCTCTAGGGAAAGATATCGTAGGTCAAAGTCAAGGGATAGATACAGATCCAGAAGATCCAGATCTAAGTCATATATTAAAGAGTATGTTTCAAAGCCAAAGGCACGATCTTCATCTGTCAGTTCTAGTTCTGAGGGGAGTAACAGTAAAGATAAATGTAGGAAAGCTGATTTAAAAAACAAGTCAATTAGTAGCGGTAGGTTTTGACTAGTAGTATTTGACATGAAGTTGGACTCATAGTGGAGAATTCTAGCTGCAGCAAGGAGTAAAGGGAAGACTGATAAGCCATCAGAGGATAGTGGAGAAATTGTAGTAATTGATAGTAAAACACTAGAGTTAATAAATGAGGATAAATTTGTTTCAAAACCATTCTCTTCAAAAAAGGCAAACAAAGCTTTGGATAATATTGTGATTGATTTAAATAAGCAGATTATTAAGGTACCTGATGTTCCAGATATAGAGCCAGATGATAGTATTTTTCATCATACTGTAAGTTAGGCAAATTCAGTATAAGATGGGTGTTTACATTCCTTAATAATAATCTTATATTTCAGTTATTTATCAGCCAGGAGGCCCGCATGGAGAAATGGATTAAAGATTTATGCACTTACCGTCAGAAAGCTCTTCAACAAGGCACAAAAAACGAACCATGAGTTGGCGTGCTTTTCTCTGCTCGCTTCTGGTGATAGTTTTGTCTGTTTCGCTTGCCATTTTCATGAAAACTGCTTGGGATTTGAGTGAAATTGATACTTGTCCTTGGTGTTTTGGTTTGAACTATTGTGCAGAACTTCAAAACAATACAACTTTTCAGTATGACTCTTTAAATAAAGTTGTTTTTAATTTGTTCAGTGTTAAAAACGTATATTTTGCGCGAAGTGGGGAGACTGACGTGGTAATTAAAAAATTGATTGATAAAGGTGATGACTTCACTGGCATTAGGAGTGAAGTAAAAAGTGAAGATTTGATTGATTTCTTAGTAGATGAGAAATTGAGGAATTTCCAGGTTTGATTTTATGGAAAATTAAATTTTTACTTATTGTAACAAAATTCCAATGTTCTCCCAGGTATGCAGCCTTGAAACTGCCCAAATTTTTCTAAAAGACTTCTCCCACAAAATTTTTTCCCACCTCTGGACTCTTCTCAACACTAATGTAGAGCCTCTCTTACTGGAAATCTTCCCTAAACAAGAAAATTGGCCTGTGCCACATCTACTGGGTTACTGTGGGCGTACAGTCATAGAAGAAAATTGCGGAGCACATCTGAACGATATAGAAAATTTAAGTTGGCACGACCGTGCATATGTGGCTCTTCAACTGCTAGAAGTTTCACTTAAGTTCACCTTCGAGCATGCAAAGTATAGGCTATATTTGACTGATATTTCGCCAGATAATATTGCAGTGAATGTGTCCAGCTTAAAGGTATCTGTTGTGGACTTAGAAAATGCAGTTTTGCAGAGGAAGGTTGAAAGTAGGTTGAGACAGTTAGAGTATCAATAAAGTTCAAATATTTATTTTGTTTTTGTTGTCTTTCAAGGAATGGATACATTTCATTATACTCAACATAGTAGTTATGGAGAATATGCGTTTTCCAAGTCAGAAATATGTAGCAGAACTATTAGTGACCACAATATCTACTCCGTTTGTATGGTGAGTATATCATAGCAAGATAGGTTTTTTACTGAGAATCTAATTTATTATTTTTATATCAACGATTTAGTTACTGTTGTCTCCATCGGCTCCTTACCCGATGATGAGCGGAGGTCTCCTTCATTCACCCCCTTCAACAGTTGATGCTTCAAGATTATTTGCGCAGATCGAATTATGTGTGTACTCAACGAATCATGTTTCAAGATTTTTAATTGTTAAACAAATCGAGGAATTAATTACCTCACAGCTGCATAAAGTTGATTATTATAACAAACATTAACAATGTAAATTGGTAATAAATTGTGCATCTAGGGATTTGTTCCGTGTTTTGTACCTAATTATCCCCTTCCTCGGATTTTTTTAGCCACGTTTTTACAGTTATTTAAATATCTAATGAGTAATAGTGTACTTGATTAGTTCATTGAATTGTTGACTTTTCAATATAATTTTGCATTGAAAAGTCTAAAATTAATATTATTTATAATTAAAATTCTTCTATAATCATATTATATTTAAAGCATCTGTAAAAAAAATAACGATTGAAATGTGGGATTTCATGAACCAAACATCTATATTTAAAATTTTGATCTACTTATAACTGATTTAAATAGCCCGCCCTCATGACGGGTCAGCGGGTGGCGCGCTCATCCATCAATTCATGTCATCATGATCAATATTGCCAAGTTTTGCATTATTCCCCCTATCTTCAGAGAAATGCTTTAATAGCAGAGTGTTTATTGGTAATCTGAAAAGAATTTTTTGGAAAAAATACTACTAGGGCCTTAATAGAATTCCATATTTAACTTCTTTGGAGGTATTTTAAAGTTTAGATCGAACAAGAAATGTATAATGCAATACATGTCGCTCGCGGCTTGAAAACGTTTAGTGACAATCTCGCAACGTGTAGCACAAGCCATCGAAAATGGCAAGATGGAGTCGGGCCGACGATTATAGTGCGGTTTGTACGCGAATATTTCCGAAACAAAGTCGTTTAAATAATTGTTAGTTAACCAAAACGTAGACGAAAGTCCTATTCAGTGATTAATCAAAAATTCTTAAGCGAAAACGGTGCATTTTACGAAGAAATCGGTACGAAAGTTCGACTGCCCATGGTAAGTTGTTTGTTGATGTCGGCCCCTGTTTATCCAGGTGATAAGTCGGCAGAGTAACGTTTGACCGACTGTTCGTTGAGCTGTATGGAGGATGTTTCTTTTTCGCATATAGCCAATTTACGAAAAATGTAAAATAAATTTGGATAAAATACATCACCTGATTGGTCCTGTTCGGCGATGGTTAAATACCTAGCCGTATTCAATAATCAAATCAGCGCCAGGATCATATCCGTCCTTGTTTACCACGAGTAATTAGAAAAAGAACAAACTAGATCGAGGGCGACGTGCTGTTATTTTTGACCAATTAAAATGTGCCCGTCTCAAATAATTGCAGACATTTTGCTTCCGAATTTCAGGGATTCGTGGGATATATCGGCGAAATATCGATTAAAGTCCTAAAAACAGGTTTTCGCCCCGATATTTTAGGGGTTTGCCTCGTGTGTTGCTTTGAAACGTGATCCGTCTAAATTCGATTTGAAAAGCGGTGAGAATTAAAAGAATGGCGTCGCCAAAGTTCATTGTTCTCTCCGTGCTTTTAATTGCCTAGGTGCCTATCTTGGAGCAGTTTTATCGAGTTATGTGTATATTGATGGCGAACGGCTAATGAACGATCTTTTTAACAGTGTACGAAACGCTGCCAACATCTAATTGAAGATGCATGCACTGTCTAGAAGCCTCAAATATCCGTTTTCAATTATCCGTACGTTGTATGTATTAATATTGAAACAAAATTAATATTAATTGTTTGCGTACACTTTCCTCTCCAAATTTCCAATGTACGACTGTACAGACGTCTTTGGTTAGTATTGGGGACTGTAGTTATTATTACATAAGCAACGTAGCATAAGTTTGTAATGCAATTGTGTATCTCATACGGACAAAAACAACGAGGAAAAAATGTTACCCTCATAGCAATCTTCCTCTTGCATGCGCCTGGCAGGTATAGAGACCATCAAAATGTCTTAATTTTCAAGGCCAATATGACATTGTATTATCACATTATGGTCGCTCTTTAACAGAGAACTGAGCACATTCTCTATCCTCCCGACACAAGTATTTGCAAGAAGTCACTAATGCAGGCATACTGACAATATTTCTTACTGTTTCTAATATCAGAATTCAATGACTTCCTAGTTGATGGAATGAATCTGTGGATTGTTGAAATCCTACTTCTCTCCAGGTACAATATGAGAATTTAAGTATTAATTTCAGGTTTTGCTTTTATCACCCAATATAGGTATTTATCAGAATAGTTGATATGAGCAGATATGTGAAAGGAATAACTGTGTGACTACATTTTAGTCTTATCGAGAACATTCATTTATGCATTTTTTAATATTTCAAAATTAGTATTATTTATTATATATTATATTAGTATAATTCCATACATTTTTATCAGATATTTATTGGTAAACATCATTAAAGTTGATTAAACCTAAATCTTACTTTACAACACTAAAATATATACCTAGTTGAATGTGGGTTAAAGGATACGGCCTGATTTAGAAGTTTTTTTGGTTCAGAAGTCTGATTCAATCCATAGGGTGAGAAGTTGTACAGCTTATGGTATGAAGAACACATAAGCGTATAGCTTTTCCCCTTTGGCTTTGATCATAACTCATCGGAATGCAGCATTCTGTTAACATAAGAAGAAAATATCTGCCCAATTATGATATATTTTTTTAGATTGTGCATATTCTGTGAAAGTAATTTTTCTATTAAAATCAAACTTGACGGAAGTGTAGAGGGTGACTGTTAAGACTTTTTTCAGTATTTTTATGTAATGGGTAAAAAATTGTTTTATACCTGGTGATGTAGAGAATATGGCATAAGTAGTGTTCCTAGTTCTATTTAAAATATTTGTCTGAATTTGTTGATACCTAGGTGTTTTAAAGTAAAAATGCGCATAGTTATAACATATATTTTTATAATTTCGATTTTGTAACTTTCCCATTTCAACTTTCGTTAAAAATACAAATAGGGGGTGAAGCATTTTAATCTAAAATAGTTGAAGTGCTAAGCGCCTTTATTGGCTATATTTTGTTCTCAACAAAGAAACACTTTCCATCTGGATGTGTAATCTGCTATTTTGCTTTATCTGTTCAATTAAAGTCAAGAAACTAAAAAACCAGGTTATGAAAATTCAAATCTACCCAAATATATTCGAAAATAATCGGACCTCCTTTAATTTGAAAACATAATATGCTAGTGATCATTAAGGCCCACCTTTGTTCTATTTCTTCATTTATCTATCTCTTAAGATTTATGAGATCCCTGTAGAATACCTCCTTATCCGGGACAGCTTGTATAATGGAGCTATAATTTTGACTTTGCCACAATTGTTTTTAGTGTAACTGCACCGCCATTTGAAATCTGAATATCAGAGGGCGATACTTTATTGAAAAGGTTATTTTGTATCCATCTTCAAATATTTAGGGGATGCATAGTACCTTGTAATTCACAAATACTTACCTAGATCTATTAGCAAATATAATATAGAAATAAATAAGTTTGTTCACCTTTTAAAAGCCAGTAAATAGGACCCTGCAAAATCTAAAAGTACAAAAACTTATACTCCACACTAAATCAAGATTGATCTATTCGTAGGTTTTATTAGTTACTTAGTCAGGATGATGATTATTGAATTTCTTAATAAACTTTCAATGCATTTTCCTACCTTATTCAAGTCAATTGATTTGCGTTTCTATAAAAGTACGACTTATATGGTACTCTCTTTACTTTAGCCCTCAAGTACCTTACTTTAGCCGTCAAGGTATCATATTTAGCGCCTCGGAATAATATCGACCTGTTTGTATTTCACATCAACTTTCTTCTTTTAAATGGAACGCTCGGTAGTATTGCAGTTTTGAATTACTCTCAATAGAATATTCCATTGAATTAAATCGAATGGTTTTATTCAATGTACCAACTAGTTACTGAGTGTTTTACGTGGGATGAACTATACCTTGATGCATTTACTTCTACATTGGAGATCTGTTTTATTTAAAGTATTTGTTGTAACATTAGCCCTACTTTCATCCCAACAGTAGACGTGCGTTGTCTTTTAGTAGACCCGAATGGAGAAACTGCTAAATAATTGTTTATTTTGTAATAATTTGGAGGAGTAAGTGGACGTTCAATAAACATGGTTTGTATAAGAAAGTTCCTTACTTTTCTGTTTATATTTGTTTGGGCTCTCTCATAATATGAATTCAGGTTTTCGTGTTCCTGCTGAATCGGTGAACTAACTTAATCGAGGATTAGACACTTCACCTGGGTCACTAATTGAAATAACAGTTACGTTTTTAAGTGGGACCACATCTGGATTAGTAGTGTTACTAACCCCATGGTTTAAGTGTAACTATACCTTTCTACCTACAAAAAGTATCTATTTATTGACCAAAAAACAAGGACCATACAGACTGACATTGAAATGGTCGTCAAATTTTATGTGCATGTAGTAGAGTTGTTTCTTTTATAGTCGTACACAGCTACATCCACGGTTTATATCCATTTCTTTTGGTGCAGCCCAAAAAGACTTGTTTGGATGATCTCTACTCCACTGCTGTTCACACAGCATGGGATAACATACTTTTTATATTTTTACCCATAATACGATCTATTTACTGAACTTTAATTTCAAATGCGACATTAAATCTAAAGAAAAAGAATTTATATCTTTAAGGAATTTTATGAAAATTAGTGGTAACATTTCTTGCTTAGCAACAGAGCCAATATGCAGTAATCCCGAAAAAGCTTTCAGCTATTCGGTTTCCCTCAGGTGATATTTACCGTTTTTACTACGAAGAGTGATAACCAGAGGCTGAGGGCTATTACGTCACAAAATTGCAGAGGTATTGGGTGCCTCGAATAAAGGACATTTCTTATTATTATTTTCTCATATAAAAATGAATGTAATGTAAAATAGTGTAATATGTAGTAGTGTAAAAACGGAGAAACACGTCAAGCGAATTTGTGGTAATACTAAAAGCTAACATAGTTTTCATAAAATTGTGGAGAACTTCATTTTATGAATATTTTACTTACATACTTTATATATTCTAATGCCCTACTCTTTGATATACTATAGAGATGTATAAAATATGAGATTTAAGCGGTCTTAACGCTAAAATTTGCTGTGGATGCATCTTGTCATAATAAGCTGCAATGATTACTTTAAAACTGACAAAAAAATCAGCACAAATGATAAGTCACCATTTATTTCACTTGCTTTTAATATTTAGATAGAGATGTATTGTACATACCACTCCAGGCAAGTATCCTCGAAAGGTGGTTACTTTGTATAGTAAGCTGCACGTCAAAGTAAGGCAGTAAGCTAACAAAAGAGTTCTTTGGAAAATTTATAGTAGAAATGAGGAATACACATTTGTTTTTCTCAATGCTCAACAGTCTCCTTTATTGTTAGGACAGTTTAAATTAAACTATAACAATGTGAACAGAATACAAAAATATAATCTAATTTGAGATTGAAATTCCTAAAATTAAAAAAATTTAAAGTACAGGGTGGTCCAAATTCGAGACGTGTCATTGGGATCTCAGAAAGTATAAGACATACGAGGTCACTCAAATTGGGGCAAAGTCACACAATTTAGTGCTCAAGTAAATGTTATTTCGAGCTCGGAAAAATTCCGAATACTTTCGGAGATACCTAGAAAAAACCGAAATTTTGCTATATAATTTTTATTTTCTTCAAACTATTTCTGTCTAAAAACGATACATGGGAGAGTGATAGATAAATGCATTTTTTAAGAAGGCATTTTTATCATATCTACTACTTTTTTTTTGGTGGTTGTTGTACGTCATTGTTATTAAAAAGTAGGGCGAAAGGTAATAGAAGGCAAGATAAAAAATCCAGGTCCGTATTAAAAAAAATGAGTTGGTGGTGACTCAAAGACGAAATGTCGGATTTCAATATTCACAACGTCATCTTATAGGGATGGAAAAGTGGTGATAATGAAGCGACATTTGTTTTGAAATATCTCTTTAAAATAAGCCAGGAAAAAGTAAAAATTATTTTAGTTTTAGAGAAGCAAAATTTTAGTTTTTCCTGAATATCTCCGAAAGTATTTAGATTTTTTCCGAGTTCGAAGTGGCATTTTCTTGAACAGTAAATTATGCAACTTTTTTCCAATTTGAGCGACCTCGAATCTTATAGTTTCTGAGATTCTAATGATGCCCTTCGAATTTGGACCACTCTGTACAATGAATTATTATTCTCTACGATAGAAATAGTTCATATGTAGTACATTACATTCATGTAGTACCCATTCACATCAAAAATGTATTTAATTTAATTTTTCTTGAAATATGGATATTGAACCTATTTAATAAACTCCCTATTCGAATTAAAATCAGTAAAATACCCTCTTCAGAGCGCATCTAATTACAGCCTTTCTGAGAACATTAAGAATCAAGAGAAGCTGCACAAAATACAGGGGGGCAGTGTTATTAGCTGTAAGTCTTGGATCTACCTCCTACAAAACGCGCTCTAGGGTGTAAACAAGAGTTCTTCTGATCAGATGTTTCTAAAATATAGAAATTCAAGTTGCATCCGGCGATGAGCCCTAAAAGGAAATTCCGTAACTTGTTGCGGACTGTGCATGAGAAAGATAATAAACAAATAGGCAGTGCAGTGACATGCTATATTTAATACAAAGGCAGCATATTCTATTCAACTTCAAGTTGAGTTTGTTTGTGTTTCTCCTACTTTCAACAGGGGTCTAGGTGGACCCCAAACAACTTTACACATTTTGCAACAAAACTAGAGGTACCCAATCAGCTCGCTACCTTCCCATTCAGAAAACAATATCGGGCTGGTCTTCTGAGGAATTAACTGCAGTTACGAAGACGAATCATCTCGGAAAAGGTCATTCACGTATATGATAAATAAAAGTCTTAAACTGTTCGGAACTGTTCTTGAAGTTACAAAACTGTTTTCTATATGAATATAAATATCTCAAAAACGGTAGAAAATGGGGATAGCGTTTTTTATGTAATTTTTTTAGGATTACAAGGCAAATCCATCAATGCAATAATATACGGAGCGTTTCATTTGAATTAAGAACATTGTTTAGAAAACATTACAAAGTTGCTGAGAGTTATGAAGTATCATTAAGGCGCTACTCTCTTTTATCAAACTTTGCATTGCATCTTAGGAAATATTTTGCTACATATTTAGATTTCCTATAAAACATGTCTTAATGCCCTAGTTTCTTTTTGCCAGAATGAGTAAATTTTATAACAATTATGGAATATGAAATTGGAAATGTCCAATTTTATGTCAATATGTTCGAAAGTAATCGAAGTTTTTACAATCTTAAAATGGATTCTACGTACGTTGATCCTATATCCATATATCTTATGGTTTAGAAGATTCCCGTACATTTCCGTAAATTTGTAGCACCCTGTGAACATATACTCAAACACTGTTGTTTTTAGTGAGAAAAAAACAAAAAAATATGCTCAAAAGATTATTGAAACATTTATTGTTCACAAT
The DNA here is from genome assembly GCF_039881205.1 of Euwallacea similis. NCBI lineage: Eukaryota > Metazoa > Arthropoda > Insecta > Coleoptera > Curculionidae > Euwallacea > Euwallacea similis. The sequence goes on along the minus strand of NC_089643.1, from coordinate 595,977 downwards.
TTGAATATATTGTTTTGATTATCATAAGCACTATTAATTTTCAGAGATGGTCCTATGAGATGAGCATCAAAGAAACGCTATGTCCCACCTAAAGCGATGGACTCATACGACTTGTTCGGCGAAGATGGAACTGGTGGCATGTTGGAAAATTTGCCCGAGTTGGGCGCGGTACACCTCGATCCGGCGGTGACTGGTGACAGAAATGCGCCAACGGCTTACTCTCAGCCAATTTACTCACATCAGGAGACTCCTCTTCAAAAATTGGCCTCATTCGGTTCAAATACTACCTCGTTTTCCCACATGGATCCCAATAACCCTCAAAACGTGTACGCGCAAGGTTACGGTACACCCGCCGACGGTCGTCCCCCGATGGGTCCGCCCGGAGGCGCCTACGGCCACCCTCGACAAGTACCCAGGCCGCCTGTAGCGCCGCCAACACCGAATCAGTACTCCTATCAGCCGACTGCTGACACCATGTATTCTATGAGTGACATGCAACAAGTACCTATGAATGACGCTAATGCCATGCAGGCCGGCTGGGGGCAGCACTATCCGGCAATGCATCGCTACCCGCAAATGAGTCAGTATAGACAGCAGCCCATGGCAGGATACCCGGAGCAGAAGCAACAGCAATTCCCTGGGATAATGCAACAAACGCATCAAACTCCATACCAAATTCCTCAGAGGCACGCCCCGCATCCTCACGGGTATCCCCAGGCTCCTAGCTATCCAACTACGGCTCCCAATCAAGGGTATGGGGGTTACATGCACCAAAGAATGCCTCACCAGTATCCTCAAAGTCATCATCAGCTGGATCCAATGCAGAGTCAACAGTACGGACAAATGGGACATCAATCTCTTCCTCATCCAGGGAGCGTTCCTAGTTCAGGCCATATGGGCCAAGGCCATTCAGTGCCTCATCCACCTCAACAGCAGCAACAGCAACAGCAGCAGCAACAACAACCGCAACCTCCGACTCAGAACCCTATTGCGCAGCATCCTGCTGGAATTGTTGGATATAATCAATCTCACCAACAGCAACAATATGGGGCAAAGCACCCCAGTCAATTAGGGGGCAATTCAAGTCCCCAATATAGGGCTCCATTCCCCCAATTATCACCACAAATGTCTCCAAGGCCTCAAATGTCTCCAAGACCCCAAGGGCCTCAAGTTTCTCCTAGGCCCGTAGTGTCTCCTGCCAAACCAAATATGTCTCCGCATCAACAGCATCCGCAGATGCAGCAGAGCAACATGAGTCCTCGGCCTGCAGCTAGTTTACCGAGTTTACCTCCGAAAAACGCAGCACCGGGACCAATGCCGTCATATTCGCAACAAAGTACCTTACAGGCTTTAGAGCAAATGGTGATGCCCCCCTTGAATACGGGAATGGCTGAGTACCCGTCATACCAGTCTCGAAACTCATTAGGTCTGCCTCAAACCCCTTCTATGGGAAATGTCATGAGGAATCAGCAGCTATCTGAACAGTGGCCGCCACCTCAATCACCGAGACCCCATTTAACAAATTTAGGAGGAATCAACATAATGGATCAGGTCACTAATAATGCTTCTATTCCAGCCAGTCAGTCATTAATGCCATCTCAACTACCAACATCAGCTGCTACTACTATACCTAATCCTGTAAACATGTATGGAGAAGAGCCCCCTCCTACTAAACAAATTAATGAGAAAATTGAGGAGCACAGAGTAATGGTTGAGCAAAACACCCAGGAAATCTCACATAACCTGCCGTCAAGACCTCAGTCGGAATTTCCACCGATTCAGTCTCCAACTACTAGTATGCCTGACAAAATTCCTAGTAGCACTACTAACGTGGAACCTACCCATCTCCCTATAGGGCAACCGACTGTATCTCATCCCTCGACACCTACTCCCACTTCCACTACTGATGATAATTTACCTAATGCTATTCAAGAACACAATTTACAGCCTCTTAGTAGAGAGAGTGGAGAACCTAATATGGCTAATTCCACTTCGAACCCTCATACTCCTACTCAAAGTAGGCCCTTTGATTCTGGAAACTTCGTTCGTACCACAACACCTACTTATCCAGGGCAAAGTCGACCGGAGACTCCTAAAGGATTTAAAATAGATGATCTGACTCAGCCTAGTGTTTTTACCTACAATCAAGAAAACTCATTATCGCAGGAGTCAGTGGCTGAGTCGAATCATTCAGAATCTAGTCCTAATTTCCAGAATCTTGGTTACTCTTTCTCGAAACCTGCGCAAGAAGGTGAAGTTAAAATAACTGAAGAGAAGTCACCATCATCTCCGACGCAATCTCATTCTTTAACGAGTCTGAATGTGAACCAAGTGGAGTCAAATATGGTCAACTTGGATCAGGCTGTGAATTCCCCCTCAAGCACACCTCAGCCGCCAAGCGCAAGGCAGGTAGAACCAGCTGTCAGTTTACCTTCAACAGAACACAATACAACAGATCTGCATTCAATTTCCAATATAATGGGAAACTCCAACAATCAGAACTCTCAAGATGGTTTAAACAACAGTTTCACTGAAACGGTGGCTTCTCACTCCAATCAGACCCCAGTACCAATAGGTGGCACTGCACCTCCCACTCAACAACCATCAATTCCGAATCAATACCCGATGGTTACTCCTAATGTACAAAATGTTCAGGTTAGTTCAAATATGCCCTATGAGCAGCACAGTTACCCGCGACAAGTACCCCACGCTGGTATTCCAATGATGCAGAATTTAAACCACATGGGAATTATGCCTAATCAAGACATGAGTGCGTATCAGCCCCCTATAAGCCATCAACAGGAAAGGGCGGCATTGCAGCAGCAATTGCAGGAATTATACTGCATGCCTCCAGCTCCGGAATTGCAGGAAAAGATTATAAATCTTCAAGAAAAATTGAACATTCTTAGCCAACATGAGGCTAGTGATCAGTGCAACGGTGGTTCTGCGTGCATTCTCCAAAGCCCGATGTTTTCCTCATCGGCTATGATTGATAGCCCTCAAGTTACAAGTACTACTGGTAGAGGGAGAGGCAAAAGTGCAGGGAAACCTAGAAAACCTCGATCGAAGAAGGGGGAAAAGGGCGCTTATGCTGAAATAACTCAATCACCCCTAACACCTCAACCGCAACAATTGCTACCTGTTTCTGAAGATTTCGTCACACCAGGTGCTGGATTAAACAGCGAAATGTCAGAATTCACCGATTTCGCTTTGGAACAAGTGGTCGAGGAAAAGAAGAGGGGTAGGAAGCCCAAAGATTCAAAGAAGCCCAAAGAGCGCAAGAAGAGGGAGGCTAAAGACTCTCCCGACCAACCAAGAGTAAAACGGAAGTATGTCAGGAAGAAAAAGCTGCTGGAGGAGCAAGACGATGGTTTCCTGGAAGAATCGATTCTTAAGTCAGCTGATAGTTCTCACGATTCTTTTTCTCATGAGAATAGATCTTCCGAGGAAGCTGAGGCTAAGGCAGAAGCTGGTGACGAGCCAGAGTCTTCCACTCCGGAAAAAAATTTGAAAAGCGAGGAGAAAGATGAACCTCAGGAGATGCAGGCAGACTCACAGACTCCTGCTGATGGACCCCCTTTGCCCGAATCCAGTGACGAGACGAAAAAAGACGAATATGCCTTTGACGAGTCTCAAGTGGACGAGGAAATTGGGGAAATGCCTAAGAAGATTAAAAGACCACGAGCAGCTCCAAAGAAAACAGTTTCTGCTGCAAATAAACCCCGAGGTAGATCAGGGTCTAAACGTGGACGTAAAAAAGCCGCTCAAAATGAATCGGATGGAGAAGGTGAAGATTTCATCACCACTCCACCTCCTTCGCCTCCGGAGGATGATAACTCAAACAAGCGAAGGTCTGCGAGGAATACTCAACGAAAGAAATATATCGATGACGTAATGCTCAGATTCTCAGACGATGATGCCCCACCAACCCCAAGAAGCAGAAAACCTTTAGTTCCTGATAAACCCATTTTACCTATACCAACACTAGGCGCACAAGCATCTTCATCATCAACCCCTCATGAGACCGAATCAGAAGATTTACCCTCTCATGGAGCTGGAGATTCAGCCAAAGGAATGAATTATGTCTATGTTAACACCACAGATGATGATTCAATGGTAGTTCAATATGTCCTTGCTTCAAGAATTGTGAAGAAGGAGGTGAAAGTTGAAGGTGTCAAGAAGGAAGAGGAGGATAATGAAGAAGAAGAGGAGGAAAAAGACAAAGTGAAAGAAGAGGAGAAAGAGGGAGAGGACAAGAATGTTGCGGAGGAGAAAGTTAAAGAGGAGGAAGAAAAAACGGAGTTGGTTGAAATCGAAGAGTATTTCGTTAAATATCGGAATTTTTCTTATTTGCACTGTGAGTGGAAGACTGAAGATGAGTTGTTCAAAGGAGATAAGCGTATTGGGAATAAGATAAAGCGCTTCAAGCAGAAGCAATCTCAGATGCTTAATATCTTTGAAACTCTCGATGAAGAGCCGTTTAACCCCGATTACGTCGAGGTGGATAGAGTATTGGATGTTTCGGAACACATGGATCCAGCCACAGAGGAAACTGTAAGACATTACTTGGTGAAGTGGCGTTCTCTTCAATATGAGGATTGCACTTGGGAACTTGAAGAAGACGTCGATCCCATCAAAATTGAACAGTACGAGAAATTTGCTAAAATACCTTCAAAAGATAAATGGAAACCTAAGAAGAGACCTACCCCAGAGGCCTGGTGTAAATTAGATGAATCTCCTGTGTACAAAGGGAGTAATAGCCTAAGAGAGTATCAGCTGGAAGGTTTAAATTGGCTTCTCTTTTCTTGGTACAATGGACGGAATTGTATTTTGGCAGATGAGATGGGATTGGGCAAAACTATACAAAGTTTGACTTTTATCCATTCAGTTTGGGAGTACGGAATCAGGGGACCTTTTTTGGTAATTGCTCCACTCTCCACTATTCCCAACTGGCAGAGAGAAATAGAAAGCTGGACTGATATGAATGTGATTGTTTACCATGGCTCTGCCACCAGCAGAAACATGATTCAAGAGTATGAAATGTATTATAAAAACGATAAAGGTCAACATATAAGGGATCTCACAAAGTTCAATATCCTAATCACAACCTTTGAGATTATCGTCAACGATTTTGCCGATTTAAAAGGTTTTAGTTGGAGGTTGTGCGTCATTGACGAAGCGCACAGACTTAAGAACCGCAATTGCAAACTTCTGGAAGGCTTACGGCAACTGTCTTTGGAGCACCGAGTGCTCCTATCTGGAACCCCACTGCAGAATAATGTGAATGAATTGTTTTCGTTGCTAAACTTTTTGGAACCTACTCAGTTTTCAAAATCAGATGTGTTTTTGAAGGAATTTGGGTCTTTGAAGACCGAACAAGAAGTGCACAAATTACAGTGTTTGTTGAAGCCCATGATGCTTAGAAGGCTTAAAGAGGATGTTGAAAAATCCTTAGCTCCCAAGGAGGAGACTGTGGTTGAAGTTGAACTGACTAATATCCAGAAGAAGTACTATAGAGGAATTTTGGAGAGAAACTTTTCTTTTCTCACTAAAGGAACTACTTACTCAAACATTCCTAATTTGATGAATACAATGATGGAGTTGAGGAAATGTTGTATCCATCCTTACTTGCTCAATGGAGCTGAGGATCAAATCCAGTATGACTTCAAACAGCAGAATGGAGAAGATCCAGATGCGTATTACAAGGCGTTGATAAATTCAAGTGGTAAGATGGTGCTAATCGATAAACTGCTAGCCAAATTGAAGGCCAATGGCCATAGAGTTTTGGTTTTCAGTCAGATGGTTAAATGTCTAGACATCCTGGAGGATTACCTTATGTATCGAAAGTATCCCTATGAGAGAATTGATGGGAGGATTAGGGGAAATCTTAGACAAGCTGCAATTGATCGTTTCTCAAAACCCGATTCTGATAGATTTGTGTTCTTATTATGCACTAAAGCTGGAGGTTTGGGAATTAACCTCACAGCAGCGGACACAGTAATTATATACGACAGTGACTGGAACCCGCAGAACGACTTGCAAGCCCAGGCAAGATGTCATAGGATAGGCCAACAGAAGATGGTTAAAATTTACAGATTGTTATGTAGAAATACCTACGAGCGGGAAATGTTTGATAAAGCATCTTTGAAGCTCGGGCTAGATAAAGCTGTTTTGCAGAGCATGAATACTAGTCAAGGGGATAAAGGATCGGGTCATAGACAGTTGAGTAAAAAAGAGATTGAAGATTTGCTTAAAAAGGGAGCTTATGGGGCTTTACTTGATGAAGAAAATGATGGAGATAAATTTTGCGAAGAAGACATTGATGTGATTCTAGCGAGAAGGACTCAAGTTATAACAATGGAGTCTGAGAAAGGGTCAACTTTTTCCAAAGCTAGCTTCGCTTCCAGCGCCAGCAGATCAGATATTGACTTGGATGATCCAGATTTCTGGAACAAGTGGGCGAGGAAGGCTGATATAGATACAACAGAAAAGGACGAGACGGAAGATTTAGTGATTGCTGAGCCGCGACGCAGAACCCAAATCAAGAGATATGGGCATGATGAGAGTGCCTTGGATATGTCAGAATTGGAAAGCTCCTCTGATTCCGATCCTGAGAATGACCCTATGGGTTTGAGGAGTAAGAGAAACAAACTTAGGAAAAAGAGACTGAGAGGTGATGATTATTACCCGAGGGAAGGGGAGAAAGGGGAGATGGTGTATGGAAGTTGGTCCAGAAGGGAATGTTTTATGGTTGAGCGGGGATTATTGACCTTTGGCTGGGGACGTTGGACGGAGATTCTTCAAAATTCGCAATTGAGGAAAGGATGGAGAGAGCAAGATATTGAGGATTGCGCCAGAGTGATTGTAAGTATCTTTTAGCAATGGTCAAAAACTACAAGTTGTCCGAAATCGCACTGTTGGAACTTTATTCATTTATACACTTCTATAAATTAGAGCTCTAACAACTATAAATACTCGAACGATCTATAATTTTTATGAAAAAACCGTTCCTTAATGCTACTTCTAGATCTTTAGAACTCATCTAAATCTAACAACACAAACAACATAATGAATTTAAAATACATTATTCCAACATTCTATAATTTGTTTAAACCATTATATAAATGAACCTGTTTAGGTGGGTTTGTTTGCATACAAGAAATCGTTAAAGTAATTGAAATTTCATGATATTTGAAACAATTGGGTAATGGTTGCTAGTGTCACAAAATCGAGACTTAATGCTTAATGCTTCAAGACAAACAAATGCCTGAAGGTATAATTTGTCAGCATGTCTCCTGAAAATGTAAGAGAAATGTAGCAGGTGACTTTAATTCGGTTTTGTTACTTATTGGGATATCACTTGAGATATCATTAGAAATTGCAGAGGTCAGAAATACAAATATTCGCAACAAGAACTTGACCACCGATAATCATTGAAAGTAAGAGGGCTAATTCTGATCAAAAAGTAGAAAGTACAGAGGGGGATTTTTTTCAACATATTTAAGTAATATGGAGTTCAGAATCGGGCACAAATGTACCTGTTAAATGTTACTGGTAGCGAATATACAGATCCCCATATGAATTTTGCAAGATAATTATAATTGAAGGTAAAGAACCATAATATGGACTCAGAAAGCTTACAGATATGTAAATTAAGCATACTATTTGATAATTTTCGATATTTCGATGAATACAAAAATCATTTGTCACTGAAAGGCACTTTCTCTTTGAGAATTCTGTGAACAACAGCAGTGACTCTTTATTGACCGAAATAGCGAAAACTGTCTTTAAGTCCTGTGAATTGGTTTTGGACTCATTAATCATCTTTACCTTGCAAAATTCATATCCAGGCCTATGTACTTACTGCCGGTAACTTTCGCCAGGCGCATTTGTGCCTGATTCCAAATTTCAATTGTTGCTTAAATATATCTTAAAGTACTTTTCTGACCGCCAAAGAATTGACGTTGGAAATCTTCGTAGGCATAGCAAGTGGATTTAACAGTACGCCACCAGACTCACTACTTGATACTGCTAAAGCATGAGAAATTGAAATAATAATCAACTGGATTCACAACATGTTTGAAATCCATAATGAGTGTTGACACTCTGCATGGAGGCACAGTTAAATTTAGGGCGGCCAGGAATATTCCGCAGGGGGATTCTTTTCCTTTTCACCCCTTGTGGCTGACCTATTGGTTGACCATTCTTGCTTTATAGGAAGTAAAAGTGCAAGCCTATGCAGGCGACATAGTACTAGTTTTAAGTACCATTTAGGAGGCGTTGGATAACAGTAGTGTGCAACTGGCGCGAAAAAGAAAACCTGGCAATTGATCTCAAGAAATAGTTATTGTTGCGTTTAGCAAAAAAAAAGAAACTGGACCTCCTGAACTAGCTTTTCCTTTTTGGTGTTGTAATTCCGTTTTCAACAGAAGTAAAGCACCTAGGACTTATCATATTCGCTCATATTGAACATCCACATGACTAACACGGTCCGGAAGGCACTATTTTCTCTATGGCAGTATAAAAATATGTGAGACCAGATTGTACCTGATAGGGGTACCAAACCGTTAGTAGTGTAGAAACAGTAGTGTATTTGAGCAGGCAGATTCTATTACTTTTCGTGATTGTCTGTGATTATTCCAAGTTTTTGTCATGATTATTTATATTTCTGATCTCTTTGTGGAATCTTTATCCTGTTTGATTTCCAGAATTAACATGCAATATGTGTGTGTCAACATTCCATTCTACATTTTCCAGTATATCGAGTTTAACGTCTCTTAACTAACTTGTGAACGTGTGACCCTATAAATTAAGTCCGAATTAAATAACCTCTAACACCCTATATCTCAGTAACGAAGCATTTTCAGAGCTGTGTTGATATTCGGAACTTTTTATTGTATTTAGACACATGGAATATTGGATTGTGGACAAGTAGAATGTCCCGTAATTATGGAGAACTAATTTCGGGACTCCCTCAGTATATATTTTTTTAATTTACAGCTGCTCTTCTGTCTAAGATTCTATAGAGGGGATGAGAAAATTCGCAACTTCATTTGGGACTTGATTGCTCCCACTGAAGGTGGCGAGCAAAAAATATCTAGGAATCATCAAGGTCTGAAAGATCCTGTTCCCAGAGGAATTCGGAATAAACACAAAAGAAAACCGAGCAAAGATACTAGGCACGCCGCCTTAACCGATCCGAATCATTGGAGCAAAGACGAGAAGTACGATGGGGACATATTTTTAGAGAACAATTATAAAAAGCATTTGGGCAGGCACGCCAACAAGTAAGTTTCTGGTTTGATTTCGTCGAATACATTGAATTCAGTTTTAATGATGATTTTCATGCTAATTTAGAGAATACGTAGGTATTCAATGAGAAAAACAACTTCTCAAACTCTGATTTATTTGGAGATTTACGTATTATTTTATTTCTTTTGAAGCGACGTTTGAAGATTTTGTTTTTAATTCCAGGGTGCTTCTTCGAGTTCGCATGCTGTATTACATTAAGCATGAAATCATTGGAGACTTGGTCCAGCACATTACTGACGGAGTGCAAGCCAGGTGAGTCTTTAACTAGTTGCTGCAATTTTGTCTCATCATAAGTAGCCTTTGGTCACTTTGTTTTTATCATTTTTTACTCAACTTATTAATCTTTAACCTAAAATAAGAGGCAAAGGAAATATAACTAATTGCCTAAGTCTTAAGGTAAGAGTTTCTGTTTCATGTTCTATTTTTTATATTTATAAGCATTTATTTAATCTCCAAGGTTGGGATTCCAGCTTACCTTAAATTCGTTTATCCGGAATGCAGTGGATTTGAAATATTTTCTATTAAAACAGTACCGCTGCATTCCAGATGACCTTCCAGTATATTTATGCATGATGCTTCCCGAGGTCATGCCAGACAGCTTTTTGCATCCAGACTATTTTAACTCGTATCATTACCCTTTTATCACAGCTTATCGCTTTTACATTCTCGTTTTAACACTAATATATATTGTGGGTCCCAACGCCCCTACCCCCCTTTATATATGAGAATGAAGTTTTTCAAAAATAATAATTGACTTAGTGCCGAGCGCGTTTGACTCGCCCATCGCGTCACATTCTGATTCGTTTTTGAGGGTTCTTCGGTGGAAGTAGCTTAACCGTGCTTGACACTAGACACTGTAGGACGCTCAAAAATTACGTTGAAGGTTCATTCTCATATGTAAGAGTGAAAATGTAAGCGGTACGGCACTCGAAACCAAATTATTATTTTTGAGAAACTCTTCAATTGAGCTTTTGTAGACACTTTAGGTGGACTTGTCGATGCCAGTAAATGAGAGAAAAAAGAAATTTTGCCATTTGACGGGATTTGGTAAATATTTTTCAGGCCGAGACTTTTTAAATCATCAAATTTGGTGCCTTGTTTTGAGTGATAAAGGTCATCTTTGGATTATTTGAAGTTGCTAACAGGATATTGGGCAATTCTTGATGTTTAAATGGAATTATGTAAATGAAAAGGACTTTCACACACTCATGATTAACAATCGTATAGTTCTGAAGAAAACACCTGAAAACGCAGGATAATAGATTTAAATCTAACCTACTCACCTAAAATAATAATGCAAATTGAGTAAATAGAAGACAAAGTGGCTACACCGCTCACCCCGCAACACCCGGTGTTATATAATTTTTTGCAGCCTGTAAGATGCACAAATTTTTTGTTTTATGGGTGCCATATTTATTTTCACGTGTCGGAGTCAGCAGGAAAGGGCTTTTTTTAAAGACAAATTCTATTAAATTTTCGCAAGGTCAAAAAATGTCATGTTCTCACATCGGACCTTCATGGAAAATCAATAAACGAGTAGAAAATTAAAAAAATTTCAGAAAGAACTCTTATCAAAAGAAGAAGGGTCTTCGAACGCAGATCTCCTAAGCAATTGACGGTTGGCATATATTAGAGATCATATATTTTTGCAAACCGCGTTCACAATTTAATTTAATATCTGAGATATTGCTTTTATCCATTACAAAGTACTTTGATGTGAACTTGTGGCACCCTATTTAGGTCCGTATAGTACGGTTTTTATAAAGTCATCAACTGAAATACCCAAAGAACCTATTGATTAAATTTTAGACAGATTCTTGTCCACCTGAAGTTCACTCAAGCTCGCGATGATACTGTTCAAAGAAAGAAACAATAGCAAATCAAAGAAAGCATTACCAATCAAAATTAACAATTGGCGAATTAATTCCATGTGTGTGCGCGCGCGCCTACCGACACAGTGCCCTGCCGATATACCCCCCGGTTACGGAGCAATTGCCCGCCCCCTGGTGGGACTCGGAGTTCGACAAGTCGTTGCTGATCGGAACTTGGAAACACGGCTACGAGAATTACACCGCGATGCGCCAGGATCCGGCCCTGTGTTTCCTGGCTCGGTGCGGGCCCCCCTCTGACAAGGAGATTCTGATGCATATGCAACCCGCAACCCCCAGTCAAGGGCACAAGTAAGTACTTTGAGCGTCACTTTTTGCCAGGCCAGGGCTTACGGTAGAGTTAGGTTTGTTTTTTTAACTCTTTTATGTGCTTAACGAGGGTGTCGCGCATGCTTCGGCATTCGCGGCACTTTTGCTGCTTGTATTTTATATTATCTATTGCTGGGATTTTCATCATTTTTTTTATTGCGGCCATAATGCCACGCATCACCTCCTGTTGCAGGGTTTAACCTCATATTTTTGTCGTCCATAATGCTCCCAGCAGAACCGGTTAGGAACCTACGTTAGGAACATACGGGGCTTTCATATCAAAGCAAACCACATTTAAATAACTTTTGAGTCTGTGAAAGATTTTATTTGAGAAAAAAAAACACGTCTATCGAGATTTGGAGAGAGAAAAGGAAAGTTTATGCAGTTTACAAAAATGAAATGTTCGATTCTTAGTTTGACACCACTAGCAGAACAACAAAAGGTGAGTAAGAAAATTCTGTTACGTGGACTTAAATTGGACGGTTTTTTCTCAAAACAAATTTTAAACACAATTAAAAAGACATTTAGGGTGGTTGATTTTGAAATGAAACCTCCGTATAAAATTCAGTCATCAAACACTTATTGCTTTCCGAACTTCTTTCCTATCGAACAAAAATTTTTTCGCAGCAACGAGGACGACATGGACGATGAGGATACCAACGAGGAATCCAGCCTCAAATCGCGCAATCGGGACAATTCGGAAGTTAATTCAGAGGTGGCAGAGCCTTCTCCGGGGCCTTCTGCTTGTTCCGAAAGTCAACAGCTCGAAGAGGGCGACATGAAGGATGATACTGGAGACGATAAGACGTGGCCCACTATCACTGACTTGAATACGCGGCTTAGACGAGTCATTACGTCGTATCAAAGAAATTACCGAAAAGAAGAGCAGAAGTTGCAGGCAAGCAAAGCAAAGGTATGTTCAAGTAAAATAATACAAAAGTATATTCATTGTACTGTTTATTATTGTGTTTTTTGTCAGTATCTACCCCCCTTACACCCCTCTCTTAATCGCGCACTCCCTTTGCATGCAGGTTCGGATTGAGTTTGGAAATTGCGTGTTTGTTCTATTTTCTCTTGTTAATTTCCAAAATGCGTGAGGAAAAATGTTTTATCTCAGGATAATCCGATCCTGATCGCATGTGGGTCGTGGTTGTTGGTGGGTAGATTAGAATTTGTATGTGTCTCTATAGCAACAGCAGCAACAGCAACTGGAGGCTTCCACCCTGAGTAGCCTCACTTCTCCCCTAGCTGCTCTCGCACAAGTGTCGCAACAATTCGACTCCCGAGACCCAACGGCCGCCATGGGGTTGCAAGGATGGGATTTGCAACAGTTAGCTCTCTATTTATTGGTAAGTTATCATTTCCGTCAGGCATGATTTATTTCGTTATTTGACCCTCCTGCATTAATTTTTGTCAGGTTGATGTTTTAGTATACACGACAATTTTTTTTGTCTGTTACATTCCATGTGTGGCGTCAATACCAAATATGTTTAGGGGCATATATTATATGTATTTTAACCCATGGACTACCGGGCTTATGTGAAAAGGTATTATAAAGTCATAAATACAAAACATTTGTATTTTTAACATTTTTTTAAAATGGAAAACTGTTAAATATATTAATACATCTGTATACATATTAGTAAATTTTCGGAAAGATCTTTTTTTTTTTTTCAAATATGTATACTTTTATATATTTGTTATATGGATTTAAAAGTTACAAAATTTGTATTGAATCATAGGATGAGGTAGCCGTGAATATGTAGAAAGTGACTATCAGAGAGTACAGTAGTATATGCAGTTTTAAAATTGTTTAAATTGTAATAATGACACAGCGGCTAATTGGAAAGAAGCAGAACTATTTATATTGGAATTTAGAAATTGAAATATTTTCGAATATATAATAATATACAGGGTGTTCCATTAAAAATATGTCAGTAATGCAAAAATATTGCATTTTCGATAAAAAAATTTTAATGTGATGTTTTTTAAGGAAAATCTAGTTAAAAATACAAATATTTTTTATTTGCGACTTTTTAATGTCTTCGAATAAGATCGGTAGCACATAAGTCAATATATAATGACTGTAGATTACAAAGCCATCCCCATAAAAGCTATGTTAATGCTAAATATGTGAGGAAGGCACCCCAAAAAATAAACAAGCGTGAACTCAATTGTTGTTTAAGGTCAGTTTTGAGGTAATTCTTCTCCTGGATAAATTCATTTGCACATGTGCAAAATTTGTCCTTTTTCTAATTTTTTGACAGGTTCTCAGATCTCTTTGAAGTTCTTTGAAAATTCTCAAACATCTTTCAAAATGCCTATCAAAAATTAAAAAAATAAATGTTAATCGAGGTAGTAACATAACAAATCAAATGAAGCATTAGCATATACTGTTGTGTTTCATCAGGGATTGATAAAATAGTGAATTTTTCAAGTTTGATCGAAAAAATCCATCCTCAGAACCAATTTGGACCAAAAAGTTATGAATTTCATTATCTAGAAGATTAAAACACATTTCAAATGTAGTAATCGCGCATGCGCATTTGGAGATTTTCCAAGTTAATTTCCACTGTTTTATTCCGTGTTAACCTATTAGGGAAAATCTAAAGTTCACTTTAGATTTCACTTTGAATTAAATTTGCCTCTCGACCTTAACCCAAAGGCAAAACTTAAATTTTCATGTTTCAGAAGATGGAACGTCAAGGCAAGCAAGCTTTAGAACAAGCCTTAAAGGATTCCTCAAAGTCCTACGAACGACCCACCATTTCCAAACGCTGGACCAAGCGAGAAGAGAGCGATTTCTTCCGCGTTACTTCGTCATTCGGGATTATTTACAACCGAAAAACCAAAAAATACGATTGGTCCAAGTTTAAACAGCTTGCCAAGCTGGAGAAGAAGTCCGACGAAGAACTTACCGAATATTACAAACATTTCGTAATAATGTGCAAGAAACAAACTGGGACGAACGTTGAAGATGGCAGTTACGACTCGACGATAGAGCATATAAATGAAGAGAAAGCCCGGCGAACTCTGGAGAGGTTGGAGTTGTTGTCTAGAATTCGTGAAGAAATTTTAACGCACCCCAAACTGGAAGAAAGGCTTCAATTGTGTGTGACGTCGGCAGATATGCCAGATTGGTGGGTACCCGGGAAACACGACCGGGAGTTACTCATTGGAGTAGCCAAATATGGACTAGGCAAAACTGACCATTGTCTGTTAAATGACCCTGAATTTTCATTTCACGAGATTCTACGCAAGAAAGTTAATTCTGAACCACCGGAATCGAAAGACGCTATTAAGCTGGAAAGTCACGAGGATATTTTGAAGTTTGATAAAGACGAGATTTTGGTCAAATTGGAAAAAGGAGAGGGCACTTTGAAGATCGAGAAGGTTATTCCTAAGAAGGAAAACATTGAAACTGAGAAGAAGGTTTCGCCTGTGTGTGACGACACTGCCGAGAAAGTTGACAGCAAGCCTGTTCACACGGAAGAAGAGAAAAAGGATAAAGATCTGAAAGAAGAAGTTAAAGAAGAGAGTGTTGTGAAAGAAATTAAAGAGGCGCCTCTGGCGCAGAGTGAAGCAGTTCCTGAAGAGATTAAAGAAACTGAGGCTCCAGCTACTAAAGAGGAAGTTGAAGAAGAAGTGAAAAAAGAACCTGAGCCGGTTAAAAAGGAGAAGGAACCTTCTCCGAAGTTATCAGAAGAAGAGTTGTCAGCCAACAAGCAGGCCGCGCAGCTCAAAGCCATGTTTCCGGATCTAGAAGTGATTCAACCCTTATCTCGACTTTCCCAAGTAGACACCTTCGTCCTTAAAGATAAACCCGCATCAGGACAAGCTTTAGATTTCAGCGAGACCACGGTTGCCCAACTATTCAATAACGTAGTTAAATGGCCTAAGGAATACGCCATACAAGTTCGTTTGCAACACATCATATTTGCAGTTGAGTCCAACGAATGGCCGGCACCAAAATCATTTTCCGCTTATGCCACTGGAATCGGAAACGAGTTTGATGTGCCCATTCACGAGCTGCCCAATGATCCTCCCAAACGCGAGGTCTCAACCCCCGATATTGACATTTCCCTGGGGAAAAAAATGGACAAACGCAAAAGACATATAGCCATTGATGTGGAGACGGAAAGAGCCAAGTTACACGCTTTGTTAAATAGCAGTCACATGGGTGCTTCGATGAAAGGTCAGTGGGAGGACGATTCAGAAGATTCCAGGCGATCTACTCCTCAGGGAAGCTTGCAGCCGCCTCCGGCTCATCAACACAGGGCTTCCTCGTTGAGTAGCATGGGAATGGGGATGCCGTTTGATTTTTCGAGCAAATATCAGTCATCCATGACGCCCAAAACTATAGGCCAGACCACTGTGATTCCTGGCACAAGCAGCACTTTGACACCTATTGATTTGAGTTCTGGGTAAGTGTTCTTTTCGTGTGTTGTGAGTCTATTGCGGTTTAATTTTTACCTCATTAATTCGTTGAACTCGAAATTGAAAGAAATGTAGGATATTCTTGAGAGGATGGATCTAAAATTTACTTTGTAGTGAAGAAAGTGAAAACATTGGATATAATTTTCCTAAATCTGTATACAATTCTAAAAAATGACAACGCAGGTGGTACGTTCTGATATGCGTTTCTCAATGTGCAGCCATGATAATCTTAAAACGAAAGAACAACGTAACGTTACCATTTTTGTTCGTTGAGGTATTGCGTGCTGTAAAATCTGTCTATGTGCCTCATCAGGAGAATGGGTGAAGTCTGATTTTGATAGTTTTTTTATATGAAATTACGCAATCTCTAGATAAATAGGTACAATATTACTATAATATGATCTATGTACGTATATAGTGTGTTTAAGATAAGTTAAGATGTGGAAACGTTGTTGCATTGTTTTCAATAAAGCCATGTGCAAAATGTAATTAATTAGGATATCCTGATCAATAGCAGAAATTAAATGATAAAGATGCCATTAATTTGAGATTAAATCTATCTTAAAACAAAATATCTTTATAGCTCAAGAAGTTGAAAGCTTTTATTGTACGAAACTACAGTTCGGGTCTGCATTACTGTACGTGTGCATTTTTTTTGTTCAATATACATCCTATAAGAGTTGCTTTAAATGAATTGTCATAAGCGTATATTTCAATGTGTTTTCTCTTTTACTCCAGCATATCCAAACCTCAGGACAAACTTTCAATTGACATTCAAAATGAAGTTCAAGACTTCTCAATCAAGAAATCTTCAGTGTCAATGGGTTCATCAAAGGCAGGCACCAAACTTGATGATACGTTGTCAAAGCTGATGAAAAGGAAAAATTGCGTAAGTATGGAACTCACTTATGCAATTCCACATTTATAAGTGGTTGTGATAGAATAAATAAATAGGATATGATTTTCAGCCTGAACCAGAGCCTGTAATTGGCAAAGAAAAGAAGAGACGCAAACTTGACGAGATAGTTCTCGGCCTGTCGGCTGCAAAGGAACAATCGCTTTTCCCTGAACCCATCACCAAAAAGCAACCCGTGACACCCAGCGTCACAGTAACTCCCACTTCTGCGCCCGTGACTACTTCGCATGGTCCATCGCAAAAACCATTCACGATAACCGTAACTTCGGTTCCGTCCAGCTCTCAAAGCCAAAGTAGCCGGGCAAATAACCCTTTGAGTGGTCTTTTGCCGGGAATGTCGTCCAAAGACAGTTTTTCCAGTTTCTTGGCGCAGGCGGAACAGCAGAATTTGTTGCTGAAAAAACAGCAACAGCAGCAGCAACAACAGCAAAGAAAGAGTTACGAGGTAAGCTTTGTTTGTAGTAAATATTGATAGTTTGACAATTCAAATTTAAAAGTAATAATGAAAGAATCATTGTAATAGTTTACGGATAAATTCACAAATGCAAACCATCCTTTATATAATAAATCCCTGGTAGAAGAAGTCCAATAAAAGGCCAATAAAAGGAAAATAGTTCGGAAACTTTTTTAACCGAGCAAGGCGACTGATAAGAATATCGATCGATTCTCGAGGAGTATAATACAGCAATTGGGAAGGCTAAGAGAGAGTTCTGAAAATTATTCTGCGATAAAGTCACAAATATGCCAAGCAAGTAGTGGGAGATATTCAGATGATAAAATGAACCGATGGTTCGTATACAGCCTTAAGCAATGAAATGTTGGACAGGAAAAAGGACGAAAAATAATGCATGCTTCCAAAAAAGTCATCATTGTAAGTGCACATTTCGAGACAGGCCATTGTCACATCAACCTTCATCTTTCCATGATATATTGACATCGCGCAGCACCCTCATCAAATTTAATAATAAAATTAACTGTTTTCCCTTTAAATCTCTGATTTTCTTTCTTCTAGGCAATGATAGCAGACATTGGCTCCAAAGTATCTAATGCTTACTCCCACGAGGCGAAAGTGAACAAATGGCTGGCAGAACAGAACATTGCATTAGCTGAGCAGCCATTAGGGGCAGATTATCTCTCTACACGTAGACGCAGACCACGTGTTGACCCCACTTTACTCGATTGGAAAAAATTGACTGGAGACGAGAATGTGTCGGTTGTTCATCGGGTAACTGGGAAGAAGCTCACGGGGCCTAAAGCCCCCACTTTGAAAAGATTAGGTCCCTGGCTTATGGAGAACCCCATGTACGACATCGACCCAAAATGGTCGGAATTGGTGAAGGAGCGGGGCAACTTGGGGTCCGAGCTGCATAAGAGGGTGCAGACTAGCGGTAAGTAATTTTGATTGTCACGTAATAATTCCGTGATTCCTTATGTTCTTTTGTTCACGGTTCTATAAAAATGTAGCAATTTTGCATCTGTTTCCACATACACGATAAGGCTTATTAGTACCAGTAATTCAACAAATGATATCGAACGTGAGAGAATGTGTATTTATTACGCTCTAATAGTGACTATAATAAACAAGGATAAAAATAAAGTTGATGACGGTAATCTGTTGGTCAGATAGATGTACCAATTGTACTTGACAAAATACAAGGCTCCTGCAAAAGTTACTGGATAGAGAAGTTTTATATAGAATGTAATTCAAGGTGCACGATTTGATAGGATAAACTATTTATGTATAACAGACATGGATCTACTGGGATAGGTTGTAAGGCTTTTAGCAGAACAATCTATCGAAAGGGTAACGTAAGCATTTGTAATAATTGCTTCGCCTTACATCTAAATTACTTACATATTAATTAATTTAATTGATCTTTTCTTAATAAAAATGTTCCTAAATACCCTGCGATATCAAATGGTATCAGTATTTTATTGTAACACTAAAATGGGCATACTTGCAATATATTTATTACAATATTTCTAATTTCCGTGAAATTATAAAAAAAAACGAATAAAAGTTTTAAAAATGTCTCGACGCTCATGGGTTAAATAAAGTCTGAGAAAAATGAAAATATTTTACCAAATGTTAAAATATCATTTTGCTAGACTTTAAAATACATCATTTATCATTTCCAAAACCGTCATGCTGTTTATTCTTAGATGGGTCATGCTGTGTAATGTATAATATCAGTATTTTCTAATTTTCCAGGATCTGGTCTCTCAGGATTATCCAGCAGCAGTGTTTTAGCCGGCGGCTCCAAACAAAAATCGGCTTCCTCCGGCAGGCCTCCAGTTCTGTCCAGTCCCACAGGATCCACGTCTAGTGTTAGCTCGGCCTCAGTGGTTACTTCCCTTCCCTCCAATATGTCGTTTCCATCATTATCAAATCTGAACAGTTCCTTGCTGTCCGGTTTGTCAAATCTCGGGCAGTTTGACCCCAAAACTAATCCCCTGTTGATGCCATTCGCTGGTTTGCCCATGAGTTCCATGGCTGGCTTAGGAAATCTCTCCAACATGAACTTATTTGCTAATCTAGCTGGGCTAGGATTACCCGGATTGGGCGGCATGGATCCAGCTGTCCTGGCCAGTGCCACAGCAGCGGCAGCTAGTTCTGGCCCGAAAAGCTCGAATACAAAATCGTCTTCTAGCTCTTCGAATGCGAAACACGCAGAGAAACCACAAGAAGCGCATGCCTCGACCAAGGGTTCATCCTCTTCGTCGTCTTCCATACCCACAACTAACTCGTTCCCATTTTTCTTCCCCAATCCGAGCTTGTTGTATACCCCGTTGGGTCTTGGGGGTTTAAACCCGTTTGCCCTCCAGCCGGGAATGTCGGCCTATGACAGTTTGGGTTTACTTAACGGCGGAGGTCTTGGAACGCAGAGTTCGGGCAAAATGAAGTCGGGCAGTGCTCCCAGCCCCAGACCTTCTTCTAGTAGCACTACAACGACATCATCCAGTGGTATGGTTTCTAGTAGTATGAAACACCAAAGCAGGCCGTCGAGCAAGGATGCCCATAGCGCCGCTTTACTTTTGCCCCCTGACACGCAGATTTTGGAGGGAATCTCTAAAGGTTTGGATATGGGGATGAAAGACAGGGGGAAGTTCGATAAGAAAGAAGACAAACGGAAGGCGTTGGAGAGTTTGAGAGGTTTGTACAATTTAAATTTGTCATTTGAAATTTATTCACAATCTTTTATTCTAATTTCGAAACATTCTGCATAATAGTCTTATGTATTATTAAGTATTAAATTTATACAATATCGCTAATGAATGTTTTAACGGTCCAATACAACAAAAGCAATAATGAAAAATTTCGTGATTCTCAGGTATTGGACCGTTAACAACTTATCAGTAACACTTTATCACTATTTTGCTGATAGGGTGGAAGAATATCTATTCTCTTAATTATCAATGTTTAATGATCTAGGAATGCTTCCTACTGATTTCACCTCAAAAGACAAGCGCACCCCATCTCTACCTGGTCTAGCTGATTTCACGAAGCTTCTGGAAGCCCAAGTGACTCAAGTGACGAAAAAATCTCAGGAACATTTAGAAAAAAGTCCTTTGGAGCACCTAACCAAATCGAACGCTGATTTGGTGGCCAAAGCGCTGGCTGAGGAAAAGGCCCGTCTGCATATGCCTACGGGGTTGAGTAGTACTCCCATCATTTCCAGTAAACGGGCCAGAGAGTCTGTTGAGTCGGACGTTAGCTTGGAGAAGGTGGAGGAACGTGAAGAACTTTCGGCAAAGAAGGGAAAGGTGGAGATGGGAAAAGAAGAATTGGCAGGGGGGGAGAATGAAGTGCAGCCGACTCCGGGGGAACCAGAAGTAGCTGAAAAAGGACCTTCTGAGAATGTAAGTGTATGATTTAAATTGTGATGTTCCTGAAGAGACGCGTTGTAAATTGCGATTGTTTTGAAACGAAGATATAAAATATTCGTGAATAATGGATAATTGTTTCGCGTCAATATTACGAGTTTTAGAATTGTCCACAAATACGCTTTCTCCGAAGTGTCTTCAAATTAAAACAATTCAGGATGAGCAGCTTATAGACTCGATTAGCACCATCAAAACTGTTTCAAACAAATATATCTATTAAAAGCTTTTGTTATTATTTATTTATTTCAATCATAGATTAATAGTACATACTTGGGTTTTTATAACCAGATTAAGTCATTTTTTGATTATCTGTAAACCATATTCCTTCAAATCAAGATATCGGCCCTTCCAATGATGCCATGTGTTTATTTTTTAAATATAGGAAGGAGTAGACATCGAAACCCTGCTGCCATCCTCAGTGGTGACTTCTGGATCGACTCCTGAAAAGGGCGAATCTACGGAAACATTGGAGGAAATTGCCTCTACAGATAATGCCTCCACCGCCGCCGAAGAAATGACTGTGTCTGAGGCACCTACATCCAAAGACGAAGCCACCAAAGACGGCGAAGGTGAAAGTGCCGATGCCGCACCAAAGAAAAGTACGAAGCGGAGAGGTAAGTAAAAACTATTCTCTGAAGAAAGACCATTGAATGTAATTTTTGACATTTTTCTCGATACAGGGAAACGAAAATCCGGTGAAATCTTGTTGGATCCTGAAGCAGTGATGGAAAAGAAGAATTTGCGTTCGAGCGCAAGTCGGTCCGCCGCAGCTGCCGCTGCACGGCATCAACGAGAGGCCGAAAACGCACAAAAAGAAAACAGTGAAAACGCATCTTAAATTAAAAGAAAGGACTGATAAATGCATACGCAACGAGTATTAAAATTCGGTGAACTGTGATACAAATATCTACTAATTAAAGAAATGAAAATGACAGGACATGTTTGTGCCGATGGTTTTGGAAGTGTAAAAAATACATGGTCGCATAATGTATACATTTTATTGGAACTGATTTATATTACGCTTTTATTTGATGTATAGGGTGTCTTGTTTCCGAGATATGTTATTGAGTAATTGTATCAAATGAGGGACAACACATGAGAATAATTACACTGGTTAAAACTTAATCTAGACACCCAGTACATTATTAAATTTAACTCTTTAAGGACTGTCGTTTTTAAGCTTAACTGTTGTTTGATAACATATACGTATAAGCGATTATGAGTTAAAAAGACTCGAATTAACAATTATGTAGTTGTTTAATAAGTATAAAACATTAGCCTTAAGTAAAAAAAAATCGTTTCTCCGGCAAATTGCCCTTTTACGAAGTTTTTAATTAAGTGTTTTAAGTATTTAAAAACATGTACATACAGCAAACCCTGTAGAGTGTCTTTCTTGTACGTTTGTCTGTAAATAGCCTATTATATTACCAATTATACTTTTTTATTTTCTGTTTATTTTGTTCTTCGATTCGCGTAGACTAATACCGGACTAAAGTTTAAATGTTAGTCGTATTGTAACCAATGACGACGCCAATTGTAATCGTGTATATGGTAGCTCTCTCTCACTCTCATTTATTATTATTATGGCGTTATTATAAGTGATAAATATAAAAGTACTGAAGAAATTTGGGTTTTCATAAATCTCCCCATTTTAGAAACAATTTACATCACCTGAAAACATGCTTTAATTCAATTAAAGCCTAATCCCCGTGTGTAGAAGGTTGTTAACGAGTGCAAGGAATAATGCCTAATCAGATTATAGGATGAATCCTTAGAAAATCCCATATATAAGAAAAATTGGAGAAGCTCTGCATTCAGAATTTTACATTTAAACACTGATTTAAGTGCTTCTAAATAATCAAAATGGTTTTCAATTTGAGAGTTTTCAAGAAACAATCGCCAAATGGCAAACTTACCATGTATTTGGGTAAGAGGGACTTCGTGGACCATATTTCAGGAGTTGAACCTATCGGTAAGGAAGGAAATTGTGGTATTTAATTATAGTAAAGAGTCAAAAGTTACTAATTAGGGTTGTAGTTATTTGTCAAAATATTTCATTGCGGTTTTAGTACAGCCTACAACATTAAGACTACCGCCATTACATCTAATCCTCAAAGCATTAAAATTCTCTTCATAGATGGTGTGGTAGCCATAGACGAAGACTACAGAGACCGCAAAATCTTCGGTCAAGTGGTTTGCAGCTTTCGCTACGGACGCGAAGAGGACGAGGTGATGGGCCTCAATTTCCAGAAGGATCTTTACCTTGCTTCCCAGCAGGTATATCCCCCTCCAGAAAAACTTGAAACAACCAAACTGCAGGACCGTCTTCAAAGAAAACTGGGCCGCAATTGCTATCCCTTTAGGTTCGTTTTAGCACCGAGTGCACCAGCTTCTGTTTCTCTTCAACCAGGTATAATTTACTCTTTCGTAATTACCCAAAATTTTTTAACTAGAATCAAAACTTTATAGGACAAGAGGATGAGGGTCAACCTTGCGGAGTTCACTACTACATCAAATTATTCGTGGGTGATAACGAAACTGATCGAACTCACAAGAGAAGCACTATATCTATGGGTATAAGAAAGGTGCAATATGCACCTTCGAAACAGGGCAGGCAACCTTGCACTGTTGTGCGCAAGGATTTCATGATGAGTCCTGGGGAATTGGAACTGGAGGTTACTTTGGATAAACAGGTTTAACCATAGCTAGTCTTCCACCACTAATTTTTGGAAATAAAATATTTTTAGGTGTACCATCATGGTGAGAAAATTGCCGTGAATATTTGCGTACGGAATAACAGCAATAAAGTGGTGAAGAAAATTAAAGGGATGGTGCAACAAGGCGTCGATGTGGTTCTCTTCCAGAATGGGCAATATAGAACCACTGTGGCTAGTTTGGAAACTCAGTAGAAGTTATTTAAACGCTGTTTGTGATTATTAATAGAAGCTGGACATTTTTCGTAGGGAGGGTTGTCCTATAAATCCAGGTTCAAGCCTACAAAAGGTTATTCATTTAATGCCATTATTGTCATCAAATAAAGATAGAAGAGGAATAGCTTTGGATGGTCAGATTAAAAAGCAGGACACCAATTTAGCTTCCACTACTTTGTAAGTGCCGGTTTTAAGCTCACCTAATTTGTTAGTTACGATTAAACATTCAGGTTGGCTACCCCTGACCAAAGAGACGCTTTCGGGATAATCGTTTCCTATGCAGTGAAAGTGAAGCTTTATCTTGGAGCTTTAGGAGGGGAGCTAAGCGCGGAATTGCCTTTCGTTTTAATGCACCCCAAGGTAGCTAAACAAAAATTATGTATTTTAATAGCTTATAGCTTGTAATGTTTAGCCGAGTGGGAAAAAATTGGTGCAAGCAGACAGTCAAGCTGAGGTAGAAACCTTCAGGCAAGACACTATCGATCCAGACATTGATAATTATAAATACGATTAAACTGGTTATACAAAATTTATCATTAACAACTTTGTGGAAAACTTCAACGAATATTCAAGGAAAAATAAAACTATAAAAACTATTTCGCATGACTTTTACTTATAAAATCATAGTACGCTATAAGTATTATGAAACTTTAATCTGAAGTAGGTCAGCTCCATAATACGAGTATTGGGTTCAAAGCCGCACAATGCCTCTGATTACATTTGAGTTTAAGAATATGAATTATTTTATACATACGACTTTTAGCGGGTATAGGTATTTGGATCTGTAAATTTATGTATTTTTACTCAATTCACTGCTGGATTCATAAACAAAAATAACTTTCAGACGTTTGAAACGTCATATAAAGGATTCTCTTGACTAAAATTAATGTGTTTCTTTTAGGACGGGAACTGTTTACTTAAAGATACATCTTACCCTTGACTTGAAGCCTTAATTAGCACAGTAATCATTTCGAGAATACAAGGTGTATATGAACGACAAAGCAGGAGAAGCTCACATGCTGGAAAATTGCAATAAGCAACATTAAAAAACTGAGTATAATTATCATACTGATTTCTTCGTTAATTCACACCTTGTATTTGGAAGCACATACAGGGACTGACAGTGATGTTTCCTTATTAAAACCACCCCGCCATTGATTTACATTCACATGCTTTAAAAGTCAACTAACAAAAATTCGACATCCTTACCGAACTAGTATTGGAAATAATTCAGATTCTTTAGATCCTTATCTTATGATTTATGCCTTAACTACGAAAATAATAACTTATGGATTATTTACAAAAATGAACAAAACTCTGTATAAGTATGACCAGATATACATTAGTAAAATACGGGAAAATGCCAAAGATGTTCAAATTTTTCTCAATTAAGTAATCCCTACTTAAATTTCAGATCAACACTGAGACGTTGTAATTCACTAATTAACAAATTGTATTGCAATAATGTTGGCAGAGCAGAAATAAATATGACAAAAGAAAATATAACGAACAAAACAGGCATTTTAAATTTATAATGGGTGATCATTAAAAAAAAACTTACAATAGCACAAAGCTTTTAAATAATATACAAATAACATTAATTCCTAACAATAGATCGAATGTGTGTCAGTTGGTCAGGGAAATTTCGCAAAAGGTAAAAAACACTTTTGCGATACATTTTTACTGAATACGATAAACTCTTTCAAAAATGACTTATGTGTTGACGTCGATTAATCAGATTAGATACAGGCTCAATTAGCCTGGGTTACATAGTGATTAACATACAAAGTTTACTTTATAGTTATACCTATTACCGTTTATGCAGCACATAACATTTACATAGAAAATAGCATAGAAAGTTCGTATCTTTAACTTTCTATGAAATTTTTATGCGTTATAACCTGTATAAACGCGTTAAGTTATGTACTATACATTTTTTTTAATGCTCACCCTTTATAAACAGACAGACAGATTTTACAGAAGTAATGTAGTGTTTACAAACCAAATAAAACTATTTTTATCAATAAATTCAACGTTATGGAAACAAAAGGGAAGTCATGTTGCTAGACTGACCTTTTTACAAAAGTTCAAATATTATTCATCCTAAACTCACTCGATTCTATTTTTGTCATTGGCATTTTCCTCAAACTCACTTCCTCCTTCTACTTATCATAAATTACTCAAAATCACTCGCAATTTTAAAAAGAAAACGAATAACACTCACACGCCATATTATCTACCTATAATGTAAATGATGGTTGTTCCGGAGGTTTCACTGAAAAACCAATTTCCCCGGGAAGAAAAGCCAATTTTTTTACAATCAAAGAGAAAGCAGAGAAAAGCTTATTTTGTTTTGGGTAGAGGTCGGACGAGATAGAGCTTCTCGCCCTGTTTGTTCGTGTAAATGGGCGCCCTCTGGTAATGGTCGACCAGTTGGTCCAGAGTGTGGAATTTTCGTTGTCCGATGCAGTAGAGGGCACCCTCTACGTGCACCCTAAAGTGTTTGTTTCGGCCCGGAGCTTTGAGAGAAACAGAGTAGTCTCCCACCTATTGAAAACAATAAATTCAAAATTACAAAAATACAATCCTGGCATCTGTTCATTGGTATGCTATTCTATAGGATACATGTGAGAGTGCGAATGAAACTTTTGTCCAACTAAATTGGTTAATAATTTTTTTGATGTGTCTGGAGATAGTCTGTCTGATGCAGTGTGACCAGCTTTTTAATATCCTTGGCATATTTTGTAAATACTCTGTAACTTACTTTGCAAAAATAAAAAGAACTATATGAAGAAATTAAGATATTTATATATACATATATAATTATGTGTCATTCGTTTTTAATTACCTCTTTAAATAACCTCAATAAAGAAAAGAAAAGTTTTTTACGGATATCTCCTCAAGTAATCGAATTTTTTCAAATTTTGAAAAGGCATTTTATTTGGCGCAACTTTGCCCCAATTTAACCGACCTCGTACCTCTTATGATTACTGAGATCGCAGTGATGAACGTCGATATATATATATATATATATACTTCTGTATTAATTTTAGTTTCAAGAAATTTTGCCCGCAATACTTACTCATGATTTATAAATTGAAATTCTAATTTTGTTCAGAAATTGTACTAATTTGGCTTATTTCTCGACGTTTTGGTGAATGCACTCAAAGACACTACCCACACAACATCTTATATTGAATTTGTAGACTTGTTGTAATTTATAACTTGCCATCCCTCTAACATTCCAGGCAGATTAAAAACCCTTAGGACAACTCCTTTTCTTTTATTAAAAAAATCACTTACATTTGTCTCACTATCTCTGATCAGGAAATCCCCGTCATGGCCGTATTGGTTCAATAAATTATCACAAACGCTGCGCGTGATGCATCCGTAGTACCAGGGTCTGTCGATTAAGTGTGGTTTGTCGATCATCGAGACCTGAAATCCATGTTATGAACCTTCTAAAATTCTAATACCGTTATCTGTTGAGAAAATTAATACAAAAATAATTGTAATTGTGCAAAAGTGTTATTATTCCTATCTATTAAAAATAGTGAGGCAGTTAGTTTTACACTAAATTTGCCAATAGAAAACAGTATAAAGTTATTTAAACAGGAAACTTACTTGAGAGCTAACCATTGACGACTCCAGCCTTTCCGACTTGGCCTTATCCTGGAACGGCCTATCCATATAATCCGAGAGTTCTTGCAAGTAGTTCCTCGGTACCAGTCCTATTTGTCCTTGTGCGTTCCTTGCTTTATACCTTCATAATCATGAAAATTATTAATTGTTACAAATCATTTTTATCTAAAACTGACCATTCTGGATCACTTGGCGGCCTATCCAAAATTTCTAGTCTATCTCCTTTCTCAAACGACAATTCCTGTTCGTTTGAACTGGAAAACGAGTATAAAGCTACCACAATATCCAGTACATTTTCGGCCATAGCATAGGTGTGCATGGTATCATCTAAATCCCCCTCTTCTTGGGTGTAGTTTGAAGGAAACCACCCTGTTATGTTGCTGCTTTGTCCCCTCCACCACCCGTCATTGCTCTTTTCCAGAATCAAAATTCTGGAACCTTTTACTAGCGACAGTTCATCCGGTTGTTGCGCCTGGTAGTTGTATTTGACCACTGCTACACCGATAGCTTCGGACGGGTCAGGGGCGGCTCGCCGCGCCATGCTAGGTGAGTCGGTGTTGCGCGAGGGAGAGGTGTTTGAGGGGAGCGTTTTGGAACCCGAGCCTTTTTTTACCTAATATGGAATCACAAATAACTAAATTCAGAAAATCGAAGATCATCCCGAACTTGCCTTTTTCTTTATGCTATCGAAAAGAGATGGTTTCTCTTTTTTGACGTAATTGCTGGGAACATATCCGGCCTGATTGCGCGAATTCTGTACTTTCCACCAGTGCTTCGAATCGTCTAGAAGGACGTAACGTTCGTTTTTGCGTAAATCTAACTCTTGCGGGCCTTGGTGCTCGTAGTCGTACTTGGCGACCACGTAGCAAACGTCATCTTGATTGGCTTTGCCTGCAGTGAAATGCATTCACAATAGGTACTCAAATTCCCTCACAAGTCTTATGTGAAATATTTAAACCTGAGGGGTAAACCGCAGAAGTATTTGTACATATGGATATGTAATGTATTGTACATACGAGTATATGTAATTATGAGCAAATTAGAAATACAGAACTGAGATAAACGATAACAGGTAGATATAGGGTGATTCAAAGTCGAAGCTCATCATTGGGATCTCAGAAACTATAACAGACACAGTTTTGGTTAAATTGTTGCCAAGTCGTTATAACCTGCCGTGTGTAATTTTTGAGAATTTTTTATCCGGTAAAATTCAAATTACAGAATTTGGTTTTCTGTCTCTGTTGTGCCCCAATTTAATTATTCTCTAGGGTTTTTGATTTTCTGGACCCAAAATTTATATTCTAGCACTATAGTTTCCTGCACTCGTCCAAAGGTTTACACATCAAACAAGCTGCAATGGTAGGGCGCATCCTTAACACGTACCAATATACGCACACCAGAGCGAAAAACTGATTGATTTGGAACTGCAAAATAATCTAATTGGGAAAATTGCACAACATCTGAAAAATTCCTATATATTGAACGGGCGTTCAATAACGTTCTTCTTGTTTTTCTCCACAATGCACTTGGTGCAAGAGGGTTGGAACAGAGGATCTGTGGCATAGGATAGATGGGTTGAGGCACGCTTACAGAGCGGCACTGGGCACCATTTCCTTATAAAATATTATGGTCTGTAGTAGTCGATGATTTGCCAAGTGTGAATAAACTGTAGGAGGTAGTTGCTCAGGTCTATGCCAACAACCTCGCCATCCTTTTTCGTAGATCCCATGGTGAGTGAAAGGAAATCAATTTACTCGAGGAGATACTTGGTACCAAATATAAATGGTTCTTCGGGGAGCAGTTGTCTGTGAACTCTGGCAAAACAGTAATAGTCCTCTTTACAAAACAAAGAAAAACTGGATCATTTAGAGCGATCATTACTTCCGAGCAAGATTATTATATTTACAACAGAGGCTAAAAATTTATGTATAACCCTGGATAAAAGACCAAGTGTGCAGTGAAACACATCCTTGAAAAAAATGATCAACAAAGTGAAGCTATTCTTTTGGACATGCAAACACCTCGCTAAAAATTGGTTTTATATTGCGGCAAAAAAATTTAGGTCCAAGTTTGTGCCAGAAATCACACCCTAGTGAATCTAAGTGGACTCTATGGCCTTAAAGCAAAACCCCACATGTCAATAGGCCTCCCTATTGATAATCGGATTTCGCATTAGTACCATAAAATTGTTATGGATATTGAGGTGAAATAGATCTTAGAGGTTGCGATGCAAGGGCCATTTCAGGCCCAATCATGATAAACATAATCTCTTATAGTTTCTGAGATAACATCTACTAATTGACATATCATTTGGCTCCACGTGATTTAAAAACTTTTATTAACACAAGTCGTTCGTTTTATTAAGAAAAAAAAAAGATCACAAATTCTGGTCCAGCATCATATTTTCATACTTTCCCAGATATTTTAAAAACCACTCAAAACTTGGCATTTCAGATGAGCCCCCAAAGGTAACATTTTCTAAAGTGGTCTCAACCTGAGCATTAAAGCAATTAGTTGTAATATTTTTAGGTATTCTGTTCTTGATCTGCAATTTACACCTCAATTAAACTCAACCAACCAACATACCATATCGATAACTAGGTGCGGCCATTTGTTCGGAAGTGATCTTAGTTGCGTAACCACTGCTAGTTTGCCAAGGGCTGCGTGGTAATGGTCGCACAGACTGAGTCTCCAACATGACCACAAACCACAACACTACCAAGTGCAGCTAGCCAACACACATGCTTCTACACTATAACAATAAGTCTTGGAATAAATTTACATGAGAGGAGTTTTTGTTACAAACATTTACATGCTGTTATGAGACGTAAAATCAATGAGTCAATAATGAGCTAATGAGTAATAAACTACCTATAAAGGGACCTTAATTAGAAATGTATTTTTTGTATTTATATTTTTATTGACATACAGGGTGTTTCTTAAGCACATATTGCACAACATCAAGAGGCTATTCCTCGTGTCACGATAGGAAAAAAGTTAATATAAACATATGTCTGAAATCATTCCATTTTCTAAATACAGGGAGTTAAAAAACCACCCTGATGTTTTCAAGAGTTTGACAGTCACTTAGAAGTAGTTTCAATTAATGTATCCAATTTGGTGGTAGTCACTTTAAATCATTTTTGTGGATTTTAAAAGGCGATTTCTTTTTATTTTTATAAGTTGAGTTGTACTACATTTATTCAGGTATGTACAAGAATTAAAACACTAATTTAATTCTTGAAACTGAAATAAGATACAAGAAAACATTAATGGACAAAAAAGTTGTATTTTTAGTTAATCAATCTTAAATAATTATGCAAGTAGAAAAAATCTATTGCATGATACCATTTTTGTGTACTATGGTGTATTTGAAAAACCTGGCTCTGTGGGTATGCCCCTGAAATTTCTGAACAAACTTTGATATACCTAAAAAACATTTCAAAATATTGTCATTAAATAATGGAAATTGTAATTATTTTTTACAAATTGAAATATGCAAAAAATAATTTAAAAACTTTTTTTAAACTTCGACACTCTAAAATTTGGAAATGAAGTGATTTCAGACATATGTTTGTAAGACCCCTTTTCTTATATTAATACAAGAAATATCTGTTTGAAATTATGTTATATGTTTAAGAAACACCCTTTATATGATATATGACCAAATAGGGATTTACCTTCACAAAAAATATTAGGGAAATGGCAATCTTGTGGAAATCACATATTATGGTTGTTGGCGAAGAGAAAGAAAAGAGATATTTAAAATATATTAGGTAAGAACAGTTAAAATAATAATGAAAATAACATTACATATGACAGCAGAAAACTTATGACAAGGCATAAGAATAATGTAACTGAAAAATTGGATAATTTTCCCTCAATTTGAACTCTGTTTTTGGCAGATAGTTGCAGGGATATACATACTGCATAGGATATATCTAAGAAAGACATTTTGACTCCTCCCCAATTTGACTGAAAAACATAATTTATCTTTACCTTAACTTTCCAAACATTATGAAGCAGTTTACTTATCTTTTGGGCAAACTATATATGGTTCTATACAAAAATAAACACATCTTATTTAAGGTCTCTTGCATTTTGTAAACACAAGGACCTACAATGGTTTCTTTCGCAACATCACACTGGTTAAGACACCTGATTTTAGGCTAATTATCTATTTAATTAGAATAAAGTTGAATGACTGCCATTGTTTCATGATATGCATGAAATTATGTGGAAATTGCTATGTGGATTTCTTGAGGAAAGTTATCCCAAAAGAAACTTACTTAAATATTTAAAGTCCTTGGCATATTTGGAACTGTGGAAATCAGGAAATTGGTATTTAATACAGAAAAACAAAGAGCAATATTTACCTAAACACTATAAAAACTTTATTTTAAAAATGGGCTAATTTACCTTATGGGAAAAAATATGAGTGCTCAAAGAGTTGGATTTTATATTAAATAGGAAATTTGCTCTCTTTGAGCTGTAAATAGCTGTGATAGATTATTATGAGGTTACTTAAAAAAAGCAAGTTTATAGATTTGAAGCTACAAAACTGTCATCTGTGAGTCTCCATAAGACTTTTTGGGAAAGTCACTTAGATTTACTAGAAAACTAGTGAATTTTGGGATGTTGGTTTACTCAAATTTAAAATGTACGAAGATGAGTAACCTGAAACGACTAACACACTGACAATTATTCACTTAAGTGATTCAAATAACTTTCTAGAAAAGTCTAAAGAATTCCACTTGAACTGACTTTTTGAGAAAATTATATGGGGTATAGAGCAATATGAAATACTTGGGGTCAGTTGGGGATTATACTGGGAGCATCTATATGGAAAACTCCATAAAATGAATCACATTCATTCTGGAAATAGTCTAAAATGACACTTCTCATGCATTTCAAACCACTAAATCGAAAATAATAAACTAATGAATATTCCTGGAACACAAATAACGATACCCACAGGCAGATCTTCACCTGGGGGTGGGACCACTGTAACACATCCAGGATTAATGGCCTATAAAACGCCAAACTTACCAGTTTTTAGGCTAGACATATTCTTAAATCAACCATAAGTAAATATATGAGCACCATAAATCACTAAATACAGGAAAATGGGAGGTTTTGATTGAATTTTTATTAAAAATGTCTTGGGATATTTACTAATTTTATTGAAAACGGAAAGCGAATAAAGCGCAATGTCAATGTCAAAATTGCATTATGGGAATTTAAGGTGGCGCTGCAAAATCTAACTTTATTATTATACAAACCATATTGAACAACATGGCAACGTCGAGGCCAGATGAGCTCTCATATTGTACGAAGTAAAGCCAAATCCAAATTTTCAAATATACAAAGTGCGAAAGTTTCAGATTTTTAAAGTTTTTATTTACAGATCTTTCTCAATATTATCCTAATAATTATATGTTTCCTTCCAAAAGCCCGTTATCTATAATTCTTCCCAAGTTATTTTAGATCGCCCTACTGCCTAACGGTTATGTTGCCATTACTTGATTTGAAGAGCAATTATTGTTTTATAGGTATGTGTCACATGTATATATGTCATATGTCATATCATTATAGTGGGCAGCCATTTTCTTTTTACTTTCCTTCCTACAAATTTCTGCATTAGGATTTTTGATAAATTTTCCCTTTGTGGTTTGTGAGTGGTTTTGTGATAAACATTTAATTACAGTTATATACATTGTTCACCTAAACCCTAGTGATATCTTCAATATGGGACGATCTAGATCTAGAAGCAGAACTCCCAAAAAGCATCATAAAAGCAAACATCACAAAAGAAGCAAATCGAGAGATAGGACTGAAGTGAGTTCTCATAAAAGACATAGAGACAAGAGTTCGGAAAGAATCAAAGAGAAAATACCCAAAAGTCGGTAAGTACCTAATCTAAACATGAACTCAATCTCAATATTACAATGCTGCAATTATTTAATAAATTTCAGTAAACGCTCAGCTTCCTTGTCTTCCAACTCAGGTAGTGATGTCTTAGTTGATAGAATAGAGAAACACTCATCCCGCAAACATAAGCATAGAAAAATGGATGAAGTGGAAAGACTGGCAGAAATGGAGAGACAGAGACGACTGCGGGAGGCAGAACAGAGAATAATTAAAGAAGAGACTGCAAAACGGATAGAAGATTTAGTTAAAAAAAGAGTGGAAGAGGAACTGGAAAAACGAAGAGAAGAAATTGAACGTGAAGTGGCAAAAAGAGTGGAGGAAGCCAAGCAAATAATGGAGAAAGAACTGATGGAGGATTTGGAAAGGAGAAGGGAGAAGCAGAAGGAAGAGGAGCGCAAGAGGCAGGTAAGAGTCAAGTCTGATCCAGGATATTATTTGTTTTTTTATCAATAAATAAAACTTCAGTGAGTGTATATTTGAATGTTATTAGAATGGAATAGATAATATGATTAAGTGATTTCAAGCTTTGTTTCAATTAATTTTTAGTTATTGAATGTATTTATTTCAATCAGAATCATAGATGTTGAACAAAAGGGCCTGCATTTGCTACCACTGCTAAGTTTCAGCTTCAGTTTGATTATTGTGTAAATTTGCAAAAAATAATTTGTAAAACAAGATTTTCCAATGGTTTTTCAAGGGAATGAATATCAAATAGTTGATATTTATATAGCATACTGTATAACATTTTTCTAAGTCTTCCAATACAAACGCTTCATTATATTTATTGTATTGATTCCTTAAACTACATTTTTTCTTTTCTTCATTTAATATTCAACTAAACTTGTATGAAAAATTCAACCTGAGCTCCACACATGGCTAAAATCAGAGGTTCAATACCTCTCATAGCCCCCTAGATGTGGTAGCATGTAGATCAGACTTTCCTCAAGTTATGTTGTAAATTATATGCCATTAGCTGAAATATTAAGGCAGGCCACGCGCATGGCGACCGAAAGTGGGACCAGCTTTAGAGGACGCGCAGACCTCTTATGAGCAGGTATTATCCAACATTTTTTTTTAGTCAATTTTGTATTACTTTTATCCATTATGTCTACCCCCCTCCAATGTTGGGGACTGGGAGTGTTTTCATGCCCCCAAGGCCCTTTTTTTTGGTTGTCAAACTAGTTCCACCTGTGAATGCAGTAGAGATTTTTAACAGGTTGAAATAATTGGAGTTTAGGTAAAGGTTACTTTAGTAAAATTAGTAAAAATTGCATCTCCTTCTTCATTGCGTCTATGTAGTGGGAAACAGTATTAAAAATTGATGAATGTGTTATTTGATTTTAAAGGTATCGGTTCTTAGCCAGTGTGCTCTGTTATGTGTACCCACGTTAAACTCACGCCACTGATTTAATTCAATTATCCCTTCAGTTGTGCAGAAATAAAACTTCATTTTACTAGAGTAAATTTCTGTATGAAAGAGCAGTTTATTACTCTACTTAGGCTCAGTTGTATGAAAGTCAGTTCAGCTGTACTAGAACTGGTATATGAGATACCCTTAATACCTTAAAAATGCTATCACAGGCAAATTAATTTCATTTGGTGCACTTGGTTTAGTAACAACAATACTATACATTTACGTGATGGTTCAAGTTATACCAATTCTCATTCAGTTGAGTCGACTGTCATATAATTCAGTCTTAGTCAATTTATTTGTTATATTGCAATAAGTGTTTAGTCTTCCTTGCTCATCTCTATTGTTAAACCAATATCAATTATTCCATACTTATAAATGGAGAACTTAATGGAAAGCTGATTTGCTCCTTCATTAACTCTAAATTCTCAAGTTATTCAGAAAAAGTTGCATCCAACAAAATTAACACCAAATCTAGTTCATCATTAACAAGATTTGAACAAAAGCATTTGGACCAGATGCAGCTTTTTAATCCTTTTTTTATAGTGTGTGAATGTGAATTTAGGACTACTTTTACTTCTTGACATTTTTACAAATTAAATATAAAAACTATGTGATTATGGTGGTTTTACAAATAAATCATTACAAGAAGTAAAACTGGCCAAAATTATGTCTGCTTCTGAGGTGGAACTGGTGAAGAGCTGTGTTCAATTAGGTTATTAACTAAACCACATGGTTTATAGGAGGAAGAGAGGAGAAAGCATGAAGAGGTGCAGAGAATTCTAGAAGAGAACCAGAGGAAAATCGAAGAAGCCCAACGACGTTTGGTAAGTATCCCCTTTTTATGGTAACTGTTTCTCTAATCTATATAAATCCAATATAGTGCTAGATAGCTCAAATCCTCTATATTTATTATTTGATTATACAGGTATCACCAATTTAAATAGAAACATAAAGATTGTGCAAGTGGGAAAAGGAGCACATACGGTTTAATATGCCTTTGACAAAGAGCAATAACGAAATGAGCTGAGTCAGTCTGGCCAGCGTCTCTACTTCGATGTTTAGATTGATGTCGATTTCGCGATCTTTGTCGGAGGCATATTAAACCTTGTGTAGTCTTTCTTCCACTTGCATAATTCTTATGTTTTCACTTGAACTGGTGATACACTTCTTCGCGCTTTTGTCGCATCGTGATACCACATTTTAATATCCACTCCCCACAAAGTTATATATTATGAGTATCATTGATCGATTATCCATTCATTTTACTAGAGCTATATCTCCGTTTCCACTAGTCACTTCATCATGGGATTTTCTGTTTGTGTTCTAATAATAGAAGGTTTCTAAATATATTTACGCGGATTTTACCAGCATCAAAGATATTTTTGTAATTGAGAACCTGAAGGAGCTGATTAGAGAAAAAATAGTTATCAAAACATCATTTAGGATTCGGTCAGGTAGAGGAAGAACCTCTTGCTCTAAAACCAAAGGTTTTTAGATCATTTTGATCTAAGCCTGTGGACACACCTTGATATATGATAAAAGTATATGCAATACCAAACTAGATGGTACTATTTTGATATCATGAACCAGTTGTTGTCCTATGTATCTTTAGTTTTGGACCACCTTGTATAAACCGCCATGAAAGTTGTTACTTCTTGTCCTGCTTAAATGAATAAGAAATTGGGCGCTCTCCTTCGGTGGCGCCGTCAGGAACCTTTAGGATTGTACCACACCTGGGTCGTTCCAGTACTCCTGGAATATCAGCTCTATCAAGCCCTTCGAATTCAAGGATTGACCGATCTTTGCCGTTAAGTTTATGGAGTGTCAATTTAGTTGATTTGTTGCTCTGGTAGGCATACTGTTCGGCCCCACGGGAAGGGGCTCTGAAGCCTCCCACCGTTAGGTACCTATCCAGTAGCTTTGCCAAACTCTTTATAAGAAATTATAAACTTGATTGAAATATCTTGACTTATATGTATATGGATATGAGAGCTTTTAGGTCTTGTGTATAACGGTCAATTTTCAGAACATTGAAAATCTTCACTGAAGTCCATTCAAATGGAATATAGATGCAGGCTAAGTGTGCTCAAATTGGAACTATTGCTTATTTTCAAAATAAGATTTGATCTTTTTGAGAATTTTGATTAATGGTACCTACCAATTAACGACTAAAACTGAATTAGTCAAACTAGTATGCAAAGCATTGGAAAATTTTCAAGATACGTCCAAAATTAAATTTATAAGTCCCTACCATTCCAATGATTTTCAGATAAACCGTCATTTAAAATAGGTCCGATATGTTTTGGTCATCAAATTTAGGCAGACATTGGAATTTTAATTATTACTTAGTTCGATTTTATTGCCTTGAAGTCATTATTTAACGTTTTCTTATAGGCGGAAGAGCGTTTGGCGATGGTTGAAGAACAAAGGAAAATTGATGAAGAAAGGCGACGGTTGGAGAAAGAACAAGAACGAAGAATGAAGGAAGAGCAAAAAAAAATTTTGGGAAAAAACAATTCGAGACCGAAACTTTCGTTCTCGCTAAAACCAGTTTTGTAGTACATATTTTTAGTGCAAGTGACCAGTAACATTGATAATTAAAATTTATTATGATATAATTAAATCAACTATATATTTAGCACCAACAAAAGGATGAACCGACGTGGAATTAATAGTAGATAAGCTTTAAGAATTACGGTAGGTGAGGTATTCATTTACTATTCAAAGTAAAAACGGATGTATGTGTATATAATCAATACAATAGTACAAATGGCTTTGTTTTATTTATTCTTTTGTAGAATGTTGTTTGTTAATGAGGAAAACGTTAATTAATTTAAAAACGAGTCAATTTATTATCAATTTAGACATTATAACATAACATACTTATTTATAACTAATATGAGCCTTACTAACAAATAGAAATATCACTACTATACATTTAAAATTGCATGTAAATTCTACAATAATTGCACTCTCTTCTACGAGTGTTGGAGTAATAAAACGCAATTTTTAACGTTATTTAAGCATCAAGCCGAAGCCAAATTGCCTTCACCTTGTGGAGCAAATTTTTTTAACGGCGAGACAGAGGTTTAAAATGGATAATTAAAATTATCTATTATAGATATTTTTATTCTACTCGTAATTTCATATTATTAGTAGAGCTATAGCAAAAACAGATCATAGTAACCGGTGACCGTTTACAAAAAAAACATCGAAATAATAGGTGAACCGTAGGGCGTTGATCAAATCATTTACTATTTACCATCAAATATCTGACTCGTTAGATTAACAGAAGAATATATCTAGGACATACCCCTAATATTTCAACGTTTCCTTGAGTTTTGTTTATAATCACGCTTTACATACAATGTGTCCGCTTTAAGGACTTACCATCCTTATAAAATCTTTATTTCTTAGTCGATTTTGACGTGTTTTTTTTTTATTAATTAGCTATTCAAAATCGCATTTGTCTAGTAATAAGTATGATGACTCTTCACCTATATTCTTGGTCTACTGCGTGCATTTTTATGGGATCAAATTTCAAAAACTACTATTAGGGCTTTTTTAGCATGAAGATAAAGGCAAATTCTCAATTAGAATTACCTAAAACCCATCTGTACCGATTTTCAGTTTTCTGCTATACAGGGTGTTCAAGAAAATCAATAAAATATATATAAAAAGTGGTAAGAAACCTTTTAAACCCAAATTTATTCATACACTTGAAGTTGGAGATCAAAATCAGAATGAAGTTCTGTTTATGGCTGCAGGGTATGTATCAAGATCTTAACTTTTTAAAAAACATCTTATACACTGATGAAGCTACGTTTATAACAAGCGGTGTAGTGTCGGCACAAAATAGTAGAATATGGAACCCAAATTGGATAATTAAATTTAAAGAATAATACTCCTCAAAAGTAAATGTTTTCTGTGGTATTGTAAATCAAAAGATTATTGGACCGTATTTTTTCGACGTAAATTTGAATGTAGCTCGTTTTGTGAGATTTCTACAAAATGAGTTCAGTGACGCACTTGATGGAGCACCTATTTATAATGCAGTTAATGTAAAAAATTGGTTAAATGTTAATTATCTCAAACGCTGGATCGGATGAAATAGTCCTCTTATTCGTTGGCCGCCACAACGTTCGGGTATTACACCCATTGACTTTTTCCTTTGAGAAACAATAAAAAAATAAGGTTCATGCCACAAATCCTGAACCTACGTAAAGTTTTGTGCACGTATTAGAGAAGTTTGTCGAAGTATAAATTAACACCAACTAAGTGACGTATTGGGAAATAATCATCGACGTGTTAAAAATTGTATAAGAGAATTTGGTGGGTTAATTGAAAATACTAATATTTAACCCAAAAAACTGCTTTGTCTGTGTGAATTGAGTAAATCGAATTTAACATTAATTTATTGTAAAAAGGTTAAATTTTAATATTTTTAAATATTTCAAAGTTCTTCAATACTAGTAATACATTTTTTCTTGAATGACCGTCAATCAGTTTTATTGTTAAAATAATTTTTTTGCCAATTTTGAAACTTGTTTACAAAAAAAACATATTTTATTGATTTTCCCTAACACTTTATATGGTAGAAAAATGAAAATTGCTATAGATGAGCTTTAGGTTATTCTAATTGAGAATTTGCTTTTATCTTTATGTTAAAAAAGCCCTAATAGTAGTTTTTGAAATTTAATTCCATAAAAATGCACGCATTTGACCATGAGTATGAGTGAAGAGTCATTATACCTACTAGACAAATGCTCATTTTGAATGTCTAATTAGCAAAAAACAATGTCAAAATCAGCCAAGAAATAAAAATTTTACAAGGGTGGTAAATCCTTAACGCAAATATACTGCGAATGAGCTGATTTTGCAAGAAACATTCCCAGAAAACATGAAAAGTTCCTAATTAATAACTTCAATGTATTTAATATGATACACTTGACATTGAGAAGTTTATTTATTGAGAAGCGTGACCGCCACTGTATTGCTTTTCATAGTCAAGCACGTCATCTAAATTGACGATATCGAGCTCCCAAATGCCTTTACCGGCAAATTGGCCAAATTTCACCTCAGAGTCTGGATTAGCAGACCGTTTGGAAACTAAGAAAAAAAAATTGCAGAAAATTTACATATTAACTGAAACAAACTTACTTCCACCAACATATTTCTCCAATCGATATATTGGCATAGCTTGACATTCGGTGGCGATATATTGTCCAATATCAGTGGTGTCAGTAACAGGTGGAGTGACAACCCTCATGGTTTCTCGCACCACTTTAGTGTCAACCTTGTAGTAGCCGTCCCACATTTTGTGAACCAAATCAAAGAGGGAGCTGGGCGGTAGTACATTGCCCCTATTAAGAGGCATTACGAAGCACCTGCCTCCTAAAGGAGAGATGTAAATTGAAGTTTTTATCCTGTTTTTTTTTGTTTTTTTTAATTTTTATTGAAAATAATAGAGATACACTGAAGATTCCCAGCAATTATATAAAACATAGTTAATCTCATACCAGTAACGTCGATAATTCCAGTATAATTTGTATTGAAGTCATGAATGAACCTGCCATTGCGGCCGTTCTTGAAATCTGGGACATCGATTTTTTCGTATTTGTTGGCGGCGTCGATTTCAAAATTTTCTTGGAAGAATTTTCCGCTTAAGATTCTCTTCCAGCCTTCATTATCCATATTACCATTCCTAGAGTAAAGGAACAATTAATATATATAGAACAAAAGTTTTAAGAACAAATTTATTTTAAAACCGGGTTAACATTTTCAATCGTACACAAATTAAAATTCCTAAACCTATGTTAAATGAATAATTAAAAAAAGGTTCATTGTCCTTGCTGACCTCGCAGTTTATACGTAGTTAGTTCTAACTTGCGTTATAATGTTTTGGTTGGAGGCAACTTCAATTTTATTGATTATTTGGTAGATTTTGGTAGACATTACTGTGATCCAGTAAAGCCCAAATATGGAATACATATATGGAATATTCTAATAGTGCCTTATGATTGTAACTTAATGACATGATGTGATCTGCCAAAATTAGTTGATTTCATCAACCAGCATTGTGCCAATAATGAAATAGTTGTTTAGTCAGGCTTAACTTCTTGCCATTGTGCCAGAATCACAACGAACTGATTAGAACAGTAAATTGTCTAATATGTACAAAAAAGGTTAACATCACAAATATGTCTCAAACAAGATCCACTGAGAATTTTTGAGCTTTATCAAAATGCAGTATATCAAAGACAATAGACCTTTATCAATCATTCAATATAAGCTTATGAATTTTAATTCATGTGAATTAAGATGTCAAACTAGTTTTGAAATCAATTTATTCTTAAAATATATTGAATTTGTTGAAGATTGTCTCAAAAGTTTCATTACATATGCTATGTACCAGAAAAATATGTCCCATTGACTACTGACACTTTTTATGAGGTTCTTCAATTATTTGAGTTTCCCAGGCAGTGATTCATTTATTATTAAATTCAAAATGAACCTAAATAGGCTCTAGTAAGAGATGCTTCCCTGGAAAGTTATTTTTAAATGCATACTGGTCAAATATCTGGAAACATTTCATAAAAGTGTTACTAATTAAGTAAAATTAATTCCAACTTAACTCCAATTATATGGGTACATAATAAGAAGAGTATAAAATAGGTGACAATGTTTTCTTTTGGTTTATGCATAGATGACAAATTCTATAGTCACTCTAAACTTAGCTTATTAGTTTATCCAATAGTTGTCTCCAAGGTTATTACTTTCAATAATAAATTATTTAATAATAAACAGTATTTGCTTACCACTTCTTTAAATTATCATCACTTATCATTTTCATCGACACTTCATCATCCTCAGTAGAATCATAATCATTGTCATCCAAATCAGCACTAAAAAAATGAGTTTTATAAATTCACTAATTTCAATTACAGTGCGTTAAATGATGAACTAAACAGATATTGTTAAGTAGTGCGTGGAAGAGCGAAATAAACAAATTCTCGTTAAACTGTTTTTTTCAATTGCAAAAAAGTTTCCTTTTATTAACATAAAACAGGTTGTAAAGTATATTTTTTAATACTAATGCCACAAGCCCATACTTTTACTACCTGGGCATTAAAAGTGGCACTTTACAGTCTGTTTTATGTAGCCTTGTCAAATATAAACACCACCTTTCAGAAGTTGTTAAATGTTTTGATTATAACAGTTTTACATGCAGAAAAAATTGCTGA
Source organism: Euwallacea similis (assembly GCF_039881205.1). Lineage (NCBI taxonomy): Eukaryota > Metazoa > Arthropoda > Insecta > Coleoptera > Curculionidae > Euwallacea > Euwallacea similis. Next base: position 554,068 of record NC_089643.1, on the reverse strand, counting down.
ATTTATTGCATAAACCTTACATCTTTCAACTGATTTTAGAATATAAATTGTTAAACAATTAACTTAAATTGATATATTTTTGAACTATGACAAAAAAGTTTGTTAGCTGTGAAAACAAGAAATTAATCCATTCAGATTAAACATATCACTTTCAAGGTCTTAGCATTCTATAATGGTAAGTAACAGAGGTAGTTGCAACATAAGAGAGCATCATAAGTGTCATAATATAATTTGAAGGTTTCAATATAATTTATAAGGTGGAATGTCCAAAACTTTCAGTATATTGAAAAACTACATCCTTACTACAACAGCACATTTACTTACATGGGGATTCTCACCCAACCTTCAGATCTCTCATAAGGTTCATGCATCCTTCTGGTGACACTGAGATATTCATTGTAAAGGATTTTGCCCCCAATTATGCCTACACTGACCACTGCCAATGCAACAATCAACAGGCAGAGGATTGTAGAGGATGAAACTCTTCTGGCATGGCCTGGAAGAATGATAATCCGGCGATGGATGTTTTGAGACTCTACATCTCCTGATGGGGCAGATGCCTGAAAATTTCGCTCTGTTACTAAGTGATCTCATATCTACCTAATTAATGTTTATGTATGCAAATATAAGTTGGTATAATCAACTATTATAATAAACTGTTATCAAATTGCATTTGTGTTGCAAAACGTGAGTGGAAAACAAAACAACTTTTTTCTAGAATTTCTTAGATTTTTGATCCTCATGTCATTAACTACAAAAGGAAGCTTTCTTTCTTATGTTATTATGATAAAAAGGATTTAAAGATATCAGGAAAAACAGATAAAGTACCTGTCTGAGATAAATTTAGAATGGAATAGTGAATTGTCTGTAGTAGGGTCTAGATCAACCAAATTAGGGCTAAAATAGCCCTCAAGGCACTAAATAAATGTAGAATGAAAATCCCCATATTTATTGATTTTACTGCGACGAAAGACGGAACCCAAACATTGATGAAAGGTGCATTTAGTCAACTCTTACCTCCACATTTAATGCGTCATCGTGCACTAGGGGCACCACTAATTTGTCCTTTTTTTCGGAAAATGGCTTCGTGAGAATCGTCATTTTCCTTTAATGATTCTGGATTTTGTGGGCCGATTTTAACCCGTACACACTGATTTTTTTTCTAAATTGATACAAAAATCAATAGAAAGGACGAGGGAGGAATGGCAAGAAATGGTGAATCCGTCAAACACCTTTATGTTTTGACTTTGACATTGATAAAAGTGACAAAAGACCTTTTCGGAAACGATGATCAGGTTCAGATTAATCCCTACCAGCCGATTTTCAACCAATCAGATTAATCCTGATGACAGTCAACCAATCCGAATGGTTAAAAATCAGCCGAAAGACATCATTTTGATCCAGATCATTGTTTTCGAAAAAGCCTAAACATAACAATTCAAAATGACGAGAATGTGTTCTAAACCTTTTATTCAGAACATTTAGAACACATTTCATGTTCGGAGTTCGGAAAGAGGTTAGCGATTTATATAGACGAACTACTGTACTTTTAATGGAAATTTTAATTTTTTAACAAGAATTTAATACATAAAACTAGTTATTAAACATAATAAAACGTTTAATTAATTACTTAAACTGACATACATGAATTTGTTAGAAAATTTGCGCGACAAAAACTGTTATTTTCGCCCTAGTTGCGTGAAAAATCAAAAGTAAATAAATAGGTGATCCAATAAAAGTAGACTACCTACCTAGTGCAGTAGAAATGTATTGCTAATGCAAATACTTATGGACTTTTTTCTATACCTCTCAGCTCTACACCCCTCATCTGAAACTTCGAATAGGACAGACATGCAAAAAACTTATAACCAGTTTTATAACTCATAAGGCATATAATACAACACCTTTCAAACTCTGTCGGACAAATTTACACTTACTACATTTCTTACATAACATTACAATTCCTCTATGAAATATTTGGTGCAGTATCTTGGAGGTTTTCATGTGCTCCTTCTGCTAGCAATTTCTGCTCAATCAGCTTCTTCTGTTCGATGAATTGCGGTCTGCTTACAGCCATGTAAATGTAAAACCGGTAACCCAAATAAGCTGTTGATAGGACTGTCGCCCCCACACAGGTAAGGACAAAACTTTTGTGGAGAAGATCCAACACTGACTTGGTTTGTTTGCGACTTTTTTTCAGCATCTTGGTTGTTGAATAAGTTGTGATAGGTATTTTCTTGTAAAGGCAAGCGGTATCAATTTAATGTTTCATTGCATTGCATTAATAGGAGTTAAAACTTAACGAGATTAAGATTTTTTTTGTAGGATTTGAATTAGTAATGAAATTAACCTAAAAAAATCAGAACTTTTACGTATCTTTGTACTCTACATTTTCTACGACGTAATCAATGCTAGGAAGGCAATTGCCTGTCAATCAATCGACTTCAAAAGTCAATCAATATCATCGTATCCTCACAGATGTCGCTTATTTCAACGTAATTTTGAAGTTTCATGATAGAATACGTGAATTATAAAGAAAACGAACCCAACCCAAAACTTTAGAATTTCATTTTTTACAGCAACAACTCAGTTGCAATTTATTAATTATCCTGCTACAAGTACTGTTAGTGTTACAAAAGACATAATTTAAACCGCACACTGCTACAAGGTAGGTTTTTTTAACCCCTCGATTCGACTCTTAACAAACGTAAAAATGGCAGCAATACGATGAAAATAACTGCATAATAGGACCCAAATTATGCCACTTACGGTGTTTTTTACGTGTAATTATCTTCGCATTGCAGTAACACTTCACCTAGCATATTGCTTGAAGTAGTGGCTCAGATAGTCTACTTTAAATGTGGTGTTTTTAGGAGTCCTATTGAAGATGCAGACTATTAAGTGTGTGGTAGTCGGCGATGGTGCTGTCGGTAAAACTTGTTTGCTTATTAGGTAAGTTTTGATTAGCTTAAAAACAAATTTCTGAACAGTTATTATCAACATAGTTTTTGGGGACAAACCCATGTATTATTCATTAAGGAATTCTCATAAATCTGTTTATAATCAATTTATTTGCTTATTTCTAGTTACACAACAAATAAATTCCCTTCAGAATATGTGCCCACTGTGTTCGATAACTATGCTGTAACAGTAATGATTGGTGGAGAACCTTACACATTGGGATTATTTGATACTGCAGGTAATTTCCATTTCCATTTATACTTTTTGTTGACTTTTGAGGATGTGAAAATGCTGCTTCTACAGCCTCAAATTGAGGTTGTACAGATAGTATTACTCATAGAAAGAAAAAGTTATCTTTTCACATAAAATAATGTTTATACAGCAATAGGTCAGTGATAAGAGCTGGATATATGATTCATATAACATAGTATGGATTTACTTTTAGGAAGGTGTGATCTAGGCTTATGAGACCATAATAAGATGAATTATTAGATGATAATAAAGGTCTCATAAATATATAAGTAATGACTACCCAATTTGTTATTTTTCACTTAATCAACAAGCTTTTCCCTATGTATCAGGCTATTAAAGTATGGCCTAGTTAATTACTGTATATTTAGACTAATGGCATCAAACCCTTAAACTTTATTTAGAAGATATATCCAACATTATCTTCTGGGCAAATTCTTGTGTTTTAAATTGGGTAAAATTACCTTTTTGAACTGGAGAAATAAATAATTTAATTTTTTTAAATTGATACACTTAAGATAAAAAATTGTTTTCAATAAATATTAATAAGGATAAATATTAGAATGGAAAATGAAACAGCTAAATTTTCAGTGGGGTATCTTTGGCAATTCGTAGCAATTTTTGTTCATTTTAATGTTTTATCTTGTGCTGGTATTTGTAATGAAAATATTGCTGAAATTGTTATTCTTCCTAGATATTGAGACTTCTTAAAAGGTTCAGTGAGTTTGTCTTTTATTTGAAATTTCATCATTGTAAAGTAATTTTTACTAATTGAAATAGTCTTGAGATTATCTATTGACAGAGACATCACAGGGTTTTATGGTAATGAGCGGACTCTGGAAACTCTTATTATTTGCCCTAATAAGTAGAAAATATTAATATTTTGCAATTTTGCATCCCTGAAGGCAAAAGCATTACAGAGTGGGGTCACTTACATGGAATTAGGAAAAATTTCAATTGTTCAGTGGTGTTTTAGTAATTTTTCATGGTTTCATATTATTTCTTCATCTTAATGACATTTTGTGGAGCTGTTGGATGGGTAGGTCTTCAAAAGGCAAGAAAAACACCACAAGGAGTAGCTTGTCAACAAATCAATTATTTGTGTTCTATAAGATAATGTGTAAGTCCAATAAATCATCTTAATATCACATTTATTATATATAACTTAAGGTAAATTTGTTGTCCTACATATTAGTTTTGGAACACAAATACTAATAGTTTGAGTGAAAAAAATTTGCGATAATACTACAACACCCTATTCATATACTGGGTGGTATTTTAATAAATGTCCAATATTTCACAGGACGATTCCTCTCTCATGTTACAAATCCCCTAAGTACCAAATTTCGTCTAAATTCGATACTATTTCAAAAATTACTTAGAAAAAACAAATATAAAAAAATAATTTTTAACACCTTATAGCTCGATAAGGCCTTTCGCACCCATGCTTATATGGAATTTTTATCTAAAAAATACCCGAGGAATCGTCCTGGGAAATATCGGACATTTATTTAAAAAAACACCCTGTATTTGAAATCAACATAAAGAAGAATATTCCATTATAAAAATTGAAGTTTTATTACATTGTAGCCTTTTAGTTTGAAGTTGAATAATTTTTTAACATTATAGATTCTATGTCTAAAAGTATACCACATGGCTATTTTTAATTTAATTCTGGTGATGTTAAAAACAGTTTTCCCCTACCATAGAAAATTCTGTACAGTGTGTTAAGGTTTCTCCAGACGTTCCGTCAAAGTTTTGTATTTTTAAGGGCTTATGTAGTTTGACATGTCAAATAACCTTGGAAACTTTTTTGTTTACAGCTATAAACACAACATGCAACTGAGCTTGTTTAAATAATTCCATTTTATTTTCATTAAAATGTGGTTGTAAACAATAATATATTATACACCAAGGTTATGAAGTATATTATTATCAATTGAACGTCAAATTTAAATTGCGGTGTATCAATGGTTGTTTTTTTTTCACGATTAGATTACACTAGATTTTATAAAATTACAAATATTCATTTAAATTGAGCAGAATTAATTAAACATAATATAATTAAATTCAAAACAAAAACAACGCGCCTTGAATCTTAATGTCAAAAGTGACATTTCATTTGACATAGCATTTCTATAGCAACCATAATTAAAACAAAAGTGGGGTTTAGGTTTTTAATTTTTAGCGTTTATACAGAAGTAGATACAATTTAATGAAATTACAAAATGGAAATTTTCAATTTGAAGAAATTGTAGTACCAAGGATTAGATTTTGATTAAATGTGATATTCACGTAAACCACTTGATCAAGAAGCTATCATCGCTGTCAAAGTACTCTCTTTGATAGCGAAAATACTTCAAAGCGTTCAATTAAATCAAAACACATTACATTTCAGGAAAATTGTGAAGGATGTACAGACAGATGTACAGACTCATCATAAATTAAAAAAAGTTAGTTATATTCCAAATATACCATGCTGGGGCGCAGTGAATCATTTCATATAGCATTATTCCCTGGGGATCCAGTAGATGCTTACAATTTAAGGAATGATTCTTTAAAAGAAACTCGCAGTAGACAGTGAATTGTGAACGCAGGGCGTTGATTAGCCTGTTACTATTTAGCATTAAACATTTGACATCGACGATACTTAACAGATGAGTTGATACACGTGCCTGTAATGTTTCTACGTCTTCTTAACGTTTTTTTTTAAATGGTCTACCTTTATTTAATGGTTTAATTCTTTACTAATCGGAATATCACAAAAAAGGATTGACAGATGTTTAGTAATTTGTTAATATTAATTTGCTACACAGAAATGTATACTAAGTTTCACCTGAGAACTTCATGCAGACCCGACTTTAAACCTGTTAAACTTCTGACTAACATTTTTCCATCTCGTGTTTCTAGTAATATTTGTATAAAAACATTTTCATTAATTCACCCAGAATACATATCAAATTCATAACATTTTAATTTCCATTTAGGTCAGGAAGACTACGATAGACTCCGGCCCCTGAGCTACCCACAAACGGACGTTTTCCTTGTGTGTTTTTCAGTGGTCAGTCCATCGTCATTTGAAAACGTAAAAGAAAAGGTAACTTTCCATCATTCACTGTTCAAATACAGCTTTCAATGATAGTTTTAATGATGTTCAGTGGGTCCCTGAAATAACCCATCATTGTCAAAAGACACCGTTTCTGCTGGTGGGTACCCAAGTGGACTTGCGCGACGACGGCGCCACCGTTGAGAAACTAGCAAAAAACAAGCAAAAACCGATTTCGATAGAGGCGGGAGAAAAGCTGGCCAAAGAACTCAAAGCCGTCAAATACGTAGAGTGTTCGGCTTTGACTCAGAAAGGGCTAAAGAACGTGTTTGATGAGGCCATTTTGGCGGCCCTCGAACCGCCAGAACCGGTAAAGCGCAAAAAGTGCATCATTCTATAAATTTCAGAAAAATCACAAATGAAGGAAGTATTGCGACAACTAAACTGAGGAGGAGTGTGGAGCCGGAGCGGTTCGGATTTTCATTTGGCGGTCAATCTTAATTGTTTAGGTTTAAGAAAAATAGTTATTTTTTCACACTAATAATGTCGAAACCAGCCTGGTAAAAGGGTAATTTAAGCACTAAAATGTGAAATAAAAAGACTTTCGTCCGGTTTATTTGAGTCGAGATTTTGACACTGTTATAACGCCTTATTTTTCAGCATTAAGGGAAGCACGAGGACCACAAAATTCTTCTTTAATAACACTCAAAATGCGATGGAAAGACAAAAGTTTTGATGATTTCAAGCGAGGATGCTTTCTTATATTATGATATGAATAGAAATATCAACTTAAAAAGTCTTAATGGTCAGATGTAACAAGAGTTCCTTGATCATTATTGAAGAAGCAGCCAAAAACTCTAAATAGTCAAACTCTCGATGAACAACAATAATTCTCTGTTATCCATTTGAACAATTAACAACCCCTGTATATAGCCGCTATAACTACAGGGTGTGTCAAAAATTTTCTATGTTGCAAAACCCATAATCGCCAGACGATTTGTTTGACGCATCCTGTGCATGTATTGTTTAATATTAATAGTAATAACGATGAGAGAATGGAGGCAGATTTATTAAAGAATATGAAGTATTGTAAATGGCACAGCGAGGAAACTGCGATCGTCACAGAATATACTGGGTGATTAATGCTCGTCCTTTATAGTAAGTCTGGAGAGAAAGGGGTGACTGTCGGAGTTTTAATCACGAGGCCTACCTATATGTAAAGTGCATTTAAAGGGTATCCAAATTTACTTGGAAGTTTTATTTTTTACAACTTACTAACATTAATATCTGTTACTCCGTTTTTAAGCGTGTGTATAGAGAACTGAGTGTTTTTGTGATTGAGTTTTCAATTTATATACCTAATTTAATATTTAATACTAAAATAAAAGATATGTAAGCTCAATACTGGGTTTTATTTAAAGAGATTTCATATTCAGAAAAGTCAATTGAGTAACCGATTTCTGTAAGATCTTACAACGGTACGAACGCAGTTAATATTGCAAGAACTAAAGCTCGATTGTAGGCAACCCGTCATACATATGTCTGCTAGGAAGCTCAGTGTTATGTTGTCTAGGCTTATCTCCCTAATTTCTCAGTTTTTCTTGCTAAGTTTTCTTTTAAATTTAGCTAGAGTTTTTCTCGCTAAATTCTTAAAGCTGGGAATTTCCAGCCCTAAATAACTGCTTGTGGGAACATAATTGGATTTACAATTGATCCTGACGGAACATCACTAGATTGAAGGATATACCCAAGCGCGGAATATAGGTCTAATAGTTAACTAAAAAACTAAGCTGAACTATATAACGATAGAATCAAAAACGTTGGTCTAATAAGACTCAAGCCGTAACAAACTCAAAATAATGGAACTAATTCAAGATAAAGGTTTGCTTATTTTAGCATATCGTCGGTTAATAATATAAAACCTCTAACTTCAATTTTTGATCATTTTGTTAATTTCGCACCAAACGATTCCTTATTTAGTATTGTACCATCGGACCAAAGTCATACAATAGCAAACAAACACCAAAGGATAATAATAATTAACACATATTTTAAATATCACATTTTTGAAAAAACTAAGATTCCTGTGGTTATTAAGGAAAATAGTGATGAAGATTGATTATCCATAGTTGATTAAATTGTAAAATAGAATAATGTTTTGTATTAGTTTCCATTTTATACTCGTAACATTAATGAATACAAATCATTGATGACACGCTCTTCGTTTTTTATTTATTTGCATGTGTTGCGACACTTTTTAAAATTTGAACTGAAAACAGGAGGTGGTATTTGGACTATATTATGACATATCCTATTTTTCGGACTATAAGACGCACCTTTTTACATAGAAAAATGGACTCAAAATTTTGGGTGCGTTTTATGGTCCGAAGATAACATTAAAGTTTTTTTTTTCAATAAACCGTCTCTAAATTTGAAATGCGTCTTATCGTCCGATGCGTCTTATAGTCCGAAAAATACGATATATTAAATTTGTGATTGTCACTCAAAAACCGAAATGAAAAAATAGCACTTAAAAGTTTTTGAAAATATTGCGACCCTCTAAAAATTATAAAAAAATACATAAATATTCTCCAGAGTCTCAGTTACAAATTTGTTTTTGTATCTCTTTTAGTTCCTGAAATATTTGAGCTTAAAGTAATAAAGGTATTTACGCGACCTTTTCGACATATTTCAAGGCTGCTTTGAAAAATCTACCCAAAGTCAAAAGAAATGTTGTTTTATAACCGAATACATCTATTTTGTGCAAAAATATTTGAATTCCCATTTATAAGCCGATTCCATGCCATGCTTATCCTGCTGTACCCTTTTGTGCTTTCCTAGCATCATAGAATAGTGGATATTGTAACTTAGTCGTAGGTATCGGTTTGTGGGAAAGACTCGTCCGAAAATACGTGAAAAGTTATTTTCAATGCTATAGGATGGGTCGAAAAAGTAGTATGGAGAAATAGTGTAGTGGTATATTTGAACCATTGTTTAACTAAGTATATCTATTTTTGAGATTCTCCAAGTATGTTTTAGATTAATTCCTATTACTTGTACCGAATGGAGCGGACTGAACAGTCATACATAACGAACGGAAACCTACTGTGGGCCATTTAGTTTGACACGCCTGTTGCAAATTAGGACTGTAAAGTTAGGACAGTGATAAATCTGAACACTGAAAGAAAATATAGTATGTGACAATAAAAATTGTCAGAGCCATGTGGAAAACTCGTTTCACCAGATTTCTGATATCAGGATAGGTACTGACTGATAATCAGTACCTGTAAATAATTCAACCCGAGGGTCATCTAGGTGTTACCATGAAAAACCACAGGTGGATTCCACACGTGGCCCTCAGACCGTCCGGAGGTCTATTACGTTGACCAGGCCCTTGCAGTGGTTATTGTAATCAGACACTAATTGCGAAAACCTTTTAAGGTTTTAGTTTTCCCAAATTATTGACAAAAACAGAATCTTCGAGTGTGAGAATTTGCCTAGAAGTGTCTTCATTGGTGCACCCGAAAAAGGAGCCTGAGCCGTGAGTCTTAATCGCCTCCATACAAGACCTTTTTGGAGTCGGTCACTTTTTGAATCCGGCTGTGAACGCACATTCACTAACATACGTATATTTACCAGTTATTTGTAAGGCCGAAACTCCCTCGGACTTTATCCAGTTATTATAAAATAAAGGGTATATTTGTTTTAAATTTCTCGAAGTCTTTTATTTTACGAACCGTGTTCCTGGGTATGGACGGGTAGTTGTACTTCGGGGCAAAAAAATACTTATACTATTTTCCTATACTACTCACCATGTATGTACGTGGCGTCCAGAAGTTAGCAGAAAAAATTAGATGATAGGCAACTGAGGACAAACGAAAGACTAAATTATTGATTTACTTTATTTCGACGTAAAAATAAAATAAAAAATAAATAAAAGTATCTATTTAAGTACGTTAGTCTAAATAAATAATTATTGTAGTGAGGAACGAAAAGGAAACGTATAAAAAACAAGATAATTAATAAATAATTTGCTAATAACTGACGATCAGAAAATGTATGTACAACTGCTAACTATATAATAACCTAATCATATTCTAAACCTATATCACTGTTGACCCTTGTCTTGATTTCCAAAAAATGTAATACAGGGCATCCCAAACTGATTATAAATTATTTTTGAGACACCGTGATTTATTCAATACCGAGCTTAATAAGATTATTAATAGTGAATACACATATTCTAAACATGCTCTGTGTTATTGCAAAAACAACTCTTTTGCACTAGCACAACGTTTTAGGACCAAATTATGAACGTATTGAAAACCGTTTTCTGTGATTTTTCAGCTATAGAAATCTCGTCAGAACATTGGTAATTTGGCCCTAAAGTGTCTTATCATGGAATTACTCTGATCATGTTTCGACGATTAAAACCTGGTGGCCAGAGAAGTTACAGTAATAGTTAATGTGTGGTCCTCGCACTTATTTTAAGATTGCAGTTAGATCAATTTGCTAAATAAAGTGCTTTAAATTTAGCATTAAAAATAGTTTCCAGTGTCCAATTCACCATAAGTCGCTATGCTTTCTTTGAGCTGTTGGGCGGCTGTGTCGATTTTCTCTTTCAGGATTTGATAGATTTGCTTATAGGATTTTAGAGTGATGATTGGAACGTGGTCGTCTCTCCTCTGCAATAGGAATGTTGGTCAAATTCCCAGTTCACCGGGAGGTGGAAATATAGACTTACTTGGAATAAACACTCTCCCTCGAAGTCCACCAACTGATGTTTTCTAGCTCTGATCAACATTCCCACTACTTTATCGGAAATTCCCTGGTAAATCTGCAACGGAAAGAAGCAAATTATAGTTCAGATTACTTGTTCTGCAACCTGAAGCAGGGACTTACGGAGAAAAGATTTCCAAAACTAATCACTTTCCTGCCGTCATTGTCCTTCTCGTGGGGCAAAAACAGAGGTTCCCCACATTGCTCAATCACTTCGCACAACTGTAGCATTTCCTTACAAACTTGGATGGTAGCCTTGAATGCCCTTTGCTCGGAGAGGGATCCCTTAGCAGGCCTGATCCCGACTTTATTAGAACCGCTACTAATTAATACAGAGGAAGCCTTACCGTCCATAATCTTCTTTGGAGATTTTAGGCTTAGGTAGATTCGAAACACATTTGTCATTGGAAAAAGGATTGACTGCCTGTTTCTTGGTGTGGTTGTCGGCAAAGTTGTTGAAGAGGGCAACCTTGGACTTCAAGCCGGCCTCTTGCTGCAAGATTTGGCAATAGCAATGAGTTAAACGAAACAACTGGCTAAGGTCAGTCGGTGTAACTGACCTGCACCTGAGCTTAGTGCAACAATAGACAATGCCAGCCAATGAACCGGACTTGTTGATGAAATCTTTCGGTTTTCAGAAGGTGATCATTGACAGTGACCCGTGCTCCCGTTCTAACATTGAAAGTTTGATCTATTTTCAAAAGCTGGGGAATTTGCGAATTTGGATCGCGTCCAGACACTTGTCCCGTTTTCTATATAGGCGACGACTACGGGCGTCATAACGGTAAATATTTTTCAAAATATTCATCATTGCGAGCAATTTATAATCATCGAGTCTGAGTCAGGACCGGGGTATCATCAATCTGGGCGATTATTACAGGGAAATATTCGCGTAAATATGTAGGTGTCTTATGTAACACATTATTATTGCTATGAGAATCACGCTCCGTTATTGCGACAAAAAGGTTCTGATCCGTTTAATCTTTTGATGCGATTTTGACGCCTCTGACCTGATTGGGGCGCACTGCAGATATCTTGCAATCCTCAGAAAATTGTTGCATATTATTGCAAGTTTTACCTTATGAAAATACATGTAATGCAGAATTTAGCGAGTTCCATCTGTTGGATTTTTAATCAGCAATTCTTAACCTTGTTAAATTTTGGACTCTAGATTATAAAAGAAATTAATGAAAATTAAAATAATATTTATGGAATGAAAAGTAAGCTCAAACAATATCATCTCGAAGCCTAAGCGAGAAGTCCCAAGACTCATTGTGACATCACACTACCTAAAAGTCATTGGTATCCGTGACGTCTGCAATGACCCTTCTGACAAATTATTACCACTTTCGCGGAGTCCTGGAAACTTCACCACAACCATGAGCACGTCGAAATAAAGACACGGGATTGGTGAGTTTTCATGGAAATTCTTCCAGGTAAAGTTGCCAGTACAACGATCTAGTGGCCCTTATTAGCATTCAATTTAAACGACATGGAAATAACCAGATTAAGCGCGCTTTAGGTTTAAATGAAAGTTTTGAGAAACGGAAACTTTCTCACTAGTTGTAGGTTGTTAGGCTAATAATTATTCTTAGACAATTCTCAACATGTATTAAATTAAATATTCTTATCTTACCGGGCTATTAATAACCTGACGGCGAGTTAAAAATCACGAGAGCTTTTGAATGTCTCAAAACCAGAAATTGACCGCCATATTTAGGAATTTGTCACTACAGTGTTTTGCGACGTTGTCAGTTGACACTTGTTACATTTGTCGATATTTTTCTCCCGATTTAGTTAACATTTCATTAATTAGTGCCTTCTGATCATTTTTGGAGGTAATTCTTCGCGAAAAGGCCCATCATGTATGATTAGGACCTCATTAGAGTAGCAAAATGACGTACATAAATTAGCTTGAAGCAATTAGGCAACCCTGCCTCTGCCTTTGACAGTTCAACAATTCGCTTTACAAGGCTGTGACGCTAAGAACAGCTAAAGGGGTGAGTCCTAAAGAAGTCAAATTCGCTCATCGGAAGATTACGATTAGTTCCAAAGTAGCTGATAAAAGGTGAGAATGTTGTCAATTAATAATGGTTATCTTCAATTTTATGCGTATCGAAACGTTATGCCGATGATAAATAAATAAATTCTGAATAAAGTTTCGCCTAGAAACAACTATAACTACCTTAACTTTAAGACGTGTGTATGCAATAAAGTTCATATAAACATGCAAAAAGTTATACAATTCTGACGCGCTCAGTCGCGTAAAGTAGCATGAATGGGTGCCAAACCAGATATCACGAAAATAACATGTTTACGGAGTTTTTAACGTTCAAATTTGGCATTTTTTTAATGAAAAACTTTGGGCGGAATTCCGCACTCGAGAATTACAACTAATCACAATTGCAAAATGCTCTTAGATGCGCCACATTGTATCGTTATTAGGACACTTTCAAAATTGGAAATTATCACTTGATTGTTCATCTGAAATCGCACAAAATGCAATTAGTTGGCATGTTTAACAAACACTCAAAACTACCTATCACTTTCAAAGAATGGCGCTTGACCTGAAATTATCTCGTGTTTAAGTGGGCAGGTGCTTATGAATATGATTTTTCCATGTGCTTTATGTTTCGTTACAATATTCGGGTAAAATAAAATTTTTATCAAATTAAAATAAAAATTGTCCTTTAGCCTTATCGTGAGGTTTAATCGGCTGGCACGATCGCCCGTTAAAGTCCCTTTTTACCGCCAAAACAGCACGATACTCACCCTATAGACTCTTTCGTTAACGCAGGCGGACATGTTCGAGTCTGCAGTTATCCAAAAACACACAAAACCCACAACTTGAACCTCCGGAACCAAACTCTGCCTTAACTCAACTTCTACTAAATATACTCAACTTTTCCGCTTTTCTGACCTTTCTCTGGCGCGAGTTGCGAATGTTGTAAACCCGATTAGGACATTTGGCTTTTAATATAGACGCGGAATGTTTGAAATTGTGGCAGATTAGCGTCGCGACGTCAGTAGAGGCGTCCCCTGACGTCACGCCTGCTAATTCAGTTTTGCTCGTCGCGGTATTTACCCAAAATTTTTTGAACGCAACTTGCCAAAAACGTGCCTGATGGGTGATGATTGGTTTGTTATGCGTGTAATGGCTGTTATTCTCTTGATTCCATTATGATGTTACTTAGTGGTTGGATGCAAGATATTGCTATAAATGTTAACCGTGAATCATGTGTGTAATGAACATATAAATTATATAGGGTGTTTGGTAGGCGGTTTGATAAAATTTTCTGGGCGACAAGGGAAATCTTTTGGAACCGATTTAACCTGATTTAGATTTGTACAGGGTGAGTCGTAATGGAACCGACACAGAGCAGGTGTGTGTAGGGGGCCTCAAAACGTGACTATTGAATTTTTTCTACCGTTGATAGTTGAGGAGATATTGACCTTCGAAGTTGGCTTGTAAATTTCTCAAAAACACCATATTTCGGTAGTGCGTCATCACAACGCAACCAAATTTGGAACATGTTTTATTTTTGCCAACATCTTTAATTGGTAGAAATATGAAATCGATAGATGCTCAACAAAAGTTGAATTATGAGTAAAGTTTAAAAGAGTTGGGATTTTTTTATCCGTAAAGTAACTAACAATGGACAGTACCTTTTAATAGCAAATTTAATCTAAAACTTTTATTACCCTTCAAAATTTGTCGAAAACTTTATTATTTTTAACAAAATCGCAGTTTTGTGGGAAAGAACCAGAGCAAATTTAAAAGGATTTAAAGAGATTTAAGAGACCACATCGTTTTTGACTGGTAAACTATTTGTAATTTGCTAAAGTCGTGCAAATCACAGTGATCCTAAATGTGGCATTATATAATTACATTACATAATTACATTACATTTGGTTGATAATCCCTTTAAATTCCCTTAAATTTGATTTGGTCCAGGCTGACAAGACTATGATCTTACCAAAAATTATTACGTTTTCGACAAATTTTGAACGGGAATAAATGTTTTAGAATTAAATCTGCTATTAAATAGCACTGCTCGTTTGTAAGTTGCTTTTCAGATAAAAAAATCCAACTCTTTTAGACCTTACCTTACTCCTAATCCAACCTCTATTGCGTTCATATTTCTACCAATTAAAGATATTGAGTGCCGTTTTTTAGAAATTTATAAGCCAACTACGGAGGTCAATATCTTCTCAACTATAAACCGTAGAAAGAAATTCAATAAATCGTTATAATATTTTGAGGTCCCCTATGCACACTTGTTCTGTGTCAGTTCCGTTACGACTCACTCTGTATGTGTAAAACCTCACAGTTTCCAAGGCACGATTTTTTTGTGATTTTTCACAAAATTTGAAATTTTGGTTTGAATAGCTTTATTTTTAATAGTGCTATCGGATTGAACTGAATTTATTCTGTAAGGTGAGTATATGCCCTTTTTGTTATGAATAAGTTAAGAAAATTAAAACCTAAAAATAATGACAAAAAAGAAGTAGTAAGTTAGAAGGAAATGAAGAAATTATGAGGTTTTGTATAGAGGTGAATTAGAGTAAATCAGTTCCAAATGATTTCCTCTGTCAGCAAAAAAATTTTGTTAAATCGTTTACCAAACACTCTGTATGCCCCGATTGTGGTCGCGTCTAAAAATGACCTTTTTTAAAAAGGTCCAGTTCTTTGTTGGAACAGGTTCTCGCTTAAAATCTCATTGATGCTCGCTTATGCGTTGCAAATTCTAATGAGAACGTTGTTAATGCCAAGAATCAAATATTTGAATACAAATAATCAGCTATTAAAGCGGGAATCTGGATGTTTTGATTTATATGTGCTATTCGAACGCTCTGGCGCCAGTCGAGGTCTCCACAAATTTAAAATTAGGAGTTTTTTCGTCAAAATACTCGGGTGTGGAATTTAAAAAATCCATCGTTTCGCGAGAGAAAGCAACAACTTAAAAGTACAAGTATGGGAAAGTTTTAACACGGTTTTCTAAATCTTAAAAAATCTCGGCGCAATGTGAAACATCCTACAATAACATATTATCCTAGAGTACTTTTCCGTGTGTTGCGCATTTAATTGCTCAAGTTCATCTCTGTCTAAAATTAGCCTTTACGGCTGTTTTCATTGATAAATTAAATCTGGAAGCGAACACTGGATCCAATAACGTACATCCTTGCCGGTTCTTTGAACACATTAGTTCATTTAGAATAAAAAGTGGCCGTAAAACCCTCTGGTCCGATCAAGTAAACATCAAAACCGCGAGGTCTTTTGAAATACGAGTGGATCTTGGCAAGACTTTGGAGGAAGTCTCGACTTTGAATGTGCGGAATTTGAACTCCGTACCAAGGTTTGCAAACCCAAAATATTTCCTGCAGTTGTAGATAATTAATTTGGTCGGTTTGGATAATTCGTTATAAATTCGGGTTTCTGGGTATTTGATATTTTGGCTCAGGAATTTTTGCGCGGGCAATACCATACATACACTGGCCCGCAATAGTCTTGGTACCCTTCTATCAAACGTATATTATTGCCTATTTCTTTTTAACAACTAGTATAATTTTTATTTACACTTTACATATTAATTCATACACTTCTGCTACATTAAATAATATAACTAATTAAAGATATAATTATCGGCATGTTAAGAAAAAAATACATTTTCGTCCGGCGGGCAAAATACAACCTCGCAAAAGTCTTGGTACCTATAACAGAGTAAAGTTATATTTATGGTACATATAATTATTAGTACCCTGTTGGGTACCCCTTTAATTTTATAACTTGTAATAGCCTATTTGGCATTGAATGAACAAGTTTTTTTGTTACATCAGCGGTTATCTTAGACCATTCCTCCAAAATAATCCGTTTTAGACATTCTTTATTTTGAATATGGTGCTGACGAATTTTAGACTCTAAAACACTCCATAAATGTTCAATCGGGTTTAAGTCTGGACTCTGAGGAGGTGTTTCCAACAAATGAAGGGTATTATATATGAGCCATTGACGTACATTGTATGCCTTATGTTTGGGGTCGATGTCTTGCTGGAAGTAAACATCCTCAGCAAGCCCTAACTTTTGCTTTAAATTTGTCTTTAAAATGTTGAGATACACTTTATGATCCATGATTCCCTCTATTATATAAATATTACCGACTCCAGCTGCTGACATACAACCCCAAACCATGACACCGCCACCTCCATGTTTCACGGTTTTAATAGTGTTGCTTGGACTCAATGCCGTATTTGACTTTCGCCACACTTTTATGCATCCATCAGATCCAAAAACATTAAATCGATATTATATCGAGACGATATCGAGAAATAAATTTATCTGACCAGGTTAGGGGTCGTCATTTTGACCTTTTGTGATATTTTTTTGCGTCATCTTCATTAAGAATGAATTAAATATCGAAATTTTTTGGTGTCAACGAACTAACATTATGTTTTTAGACGAAAATGACTCTGGAGTCAAAATAGCTTGTTTTTCACTGTTTCTATGCAAAAATTATTCACCGCAATGCCCCCGTAATCTTTTTAAGTTTGGCACAACCTTTTTGGAACGCCCTGTACTTTTAGGTATATGTAGGTATAATCGTCACAATATCGAAGTCCTCGGTTATTCTAATCAAATTTCAGTTTTTCAGCTTAAAAAATATAGTTTTTAAAACGATTAAATTGGGTGGTACAAATTTATCTCTCACTCAATGTCGACGATGATCGCTATATGGTATTTTCCAGTTTTATGACGTTTTATGGTGTTCAAATTTATTTGCTGACCGCTCATCGATGACTGATGTCTGGCCCATGTACATAGTTCGCTAATTTTAGGCTTTAATTAGTGTCTGAATCGTAAATTTGCCAAAAGACCTTTGGAATTTGCATGGCAGATACTTCCAGTAAATATATGTGTTAAGATTAAACTGCTTAAGCTTATTACCAAAAAATATGCCAGTTAAATTTAAATGAGAAATCAAAGCTGTAAAGTAACCCATATGGTCATGTGCCATATTTGACCCCCATTGAAATTTTCAAATGTTCAAAAATGGGTCTCCTTTTAATGTCGAATTAAGGCAATCGCACCAGGTCTAATTCTCTAGGAGCACGTGAGAGTGAGAGTAAAACTTTTTGACCAATCAACGTCGCCAAAAAGGTTGGTCATATTAGGCGGATTCAGGCTCGCCGAAGAGTCTCGAATAGACTGTCGATACTCAGATTTTATAGAAACATGTGAGATTGAGACATACTATAAACTATACTAGAACCTAGCAGTGGGCACTCAGTGCGGAAATATGCCCGGATTTTCCTTTGTGAGTGGTATGTGTTTGGTACTCCAAATCGGCATGTTTTGTCCTGAACGAAATGAAGAAAGAACATTTACCAATTTGAGGTACTAGACACGTACCAAATCACCGGCTGAAATCGCCTCTTGGTTTATTATGATGTTTAGTAATACACGTTACTCTAGATAAACGCACATAGCTTGTGCCAACCATATTTCCGCACTGCGTGCGCAATGATGCCTCAATCAATTTGGCTTACACTGCTCTAATGATCATTAGATCGCTTGTCGCCATCAAAACTTTCTTTTTACGGATTACGATAAATGATGTAGAGTGGAATTGAATTGTCGTTCTTAGATAAAACTGTCCAATTGTTGCCTGTGATGACCGCTTCCATTTCCACTGTTTCACACACATTCCACTGACCAATGTCCCATTGGCAATGTTTATGTATTTTTCCTGTTTGTTGAGTGTAAATACAAACTTTTTTAATATGCTCAAAATCATATATTAATAGATGATTGTGCGGGTTGTAACTTGTTTTTGAAGGCCACTGCGGTCATCATTTCTTGCATCTGGCCGGTCACAACGTCTATGAGCACGTCATTATTATTTCACTTGTGAAAAGCCTCAATTCTTGATATAGTGGTTTTCAATCTCTAACTCAGACGAAAATGTTTAGAGTAAGAAGAGTGCATTTCAAATTTAAAATAGAAATGTTGTACTTTAGTTTTTCGATGGAAAAATGTTGTCTGAGACGTATATTAACGATCGGTTAATGTCTTCAACTTTGTTAGCTGGTTATTGTTAATAACTATCATTAATGTATTATTTAATTAACGCATTCAGTGATTTAACCCTCAGCACAGGAATCCCGAAAACTATTAGATATGTGGATCAATAAAATGGAGGCAAAATTGTACTACAGAAATGAAAGCAAATTTTAGGATATAATAATAAGAAGCTGCGAAGTATGGGATCACGTCTAGGTACATACATGATTTTAATCATCAATGGCTAACAGAATGAGTTAAAATAGCCCCTATTAAGTCGGCACTAGCAAATCATAGTTGATACGTTATTGGAAAAGGGAAAAAAATTATGTTGAAGCCTTGAAAAAAGTTCCAGCAATAATTTCTATTTGCTTTATCACATTAGTTATCAAAAATATATAAATATAGGTTTTTCTAAAGTTGTCTAGGGTTTTTGAATAATTAGGGTTAATTGATATTAACGGGTGCACTTTGGATTCTGCTTGCGGATAACAGTTCTGGTGAGCCACTCGAAAAGGAAGAGGACCCTCTAGATTCGGGGCGCTCTTAAGTACTAAACTAAGGGTAATTAAAACAGTGTCGTACCCTGGCTAGAAAGCAATTACCGACTTATGACACCACCTGAGTCGTTACCGTGGTACTGATAACACTTTGTCGGTACATTTCCAGAGATGCCGACAAAGCGCGGCCGCGCTTCTCATCCGCGCCGACAAAGGGCGGCCATCCTTTCCCACAAGTACCGACAAAGGGTGGTTAGACGTTAATCATAAAATAGCAAAATCGCGTCAAGATAACGATTGCGAAACCCTCATAATTGACGAAAATACTTCTAACCAAGTAGCAACATACATAGGCGTCCTATAGGGGCAACATCAGCCCCCTCACAACTCTTTCATCTCAAATTAACAGACCTAACCTGATTAACAGTATTAGCACTATCATTATTTACAACTCAAAGATTTTCGATTGTGCCTCGACTTCATCGTAAAAATGGAGAAGTCTTTACATATGTACAAAAGGCTTAGATCTACTTGACCTAAGAATCTCACATAAATAAATATGTTTTGATTTTTTTGTTAATTTCACAAGTAATTGGAATTATTCCGGTTTAGAGGAAAACTTTGCTGCCATTTAACTGATTTGAGAGGTATCTCTAATTGTTTTCGAGATCCACATATCACAATGTTGAATACGTTTATTTCGTTCACGGTTAGTATCGGAGAAAACTCTATGTATTAACAAATACAATTTCTGTACTGTTATAGATGTTTTTATAACAAAAAACAAAACTTTTTAAAATTTGGCCCCTTATTGGGTTTGTCAACAATTATTCGATTTAGGGGCTTTCTTGAAAAAAATTGCAACAGAGTTGCCTTTACCTATTATGGTTCTCTACATGTTTAAGATATGTGTCTTATGAAAACTCTCTATTAAAGTAAAAATCATTGATTTTATAAAATGAAAATTTCGCTTTTGAATGCTCGTAAGTTTCCAAATTGTTTTCACTTCAATCAAAACGGCAACACGCAACAATGGCAATTAACCTGTCACTCCATTACAACAATCGGTAATTGCCGAAAAGTTCTAACTGTCCGTTTACACCTTGATTTTCTCATTAAAACGCGTATAAGCTGGAAATCTTCATTAGGTAACTTAACTATGCCTTCGATCGCTTCAAATCTCAATTTCCCATGTGTGTTAAGCTTTGTATTATTGACTACTAACTGTTATTGTTCAGTTTCCTTTCAGGACCCCACTCAGTGACCCTTCCACTATTCAAGCATGTCCAAGCCTACTGCTCCAGACCATTGGACCCATCCGGAAGTCTTGGTCCCGTATGACAACCTAATGCTCTACCATCCAGAAGCGAATTTACTTCCAAATTGGCAGTTTAGAATCGATCCTCTAATGGGCAATCCCTCTGTAGTGGTCGATCCCAATTACTACCACCAAATCTCTATAGCACAAGCATTGAATTTAGCCTTCCATCTACCACCTCTTTACCCCCTCAACGAGACCAGCAGCAGTTTTCAACAAAACAGCACATTTCCCTGTAATCTCACCGTACTGAACAACCAGTCGACCTTGGGTGACAATTTGACGCTTCATGAACATCAGACGCCTCAGGTTGGAAAGAACGATAATATTTCGGCTAGTGACGAAGAGGTAATCTTCGTCAAGGAGTACAAAAAGGACTTGCATCCCCAGAAAGACAAAAACGAAATCGAAGAAGAAAACGCAAAGTCTAAGGAGTTTAAGTATGCTTCGCCGAAATATCGACGTAATCCAGTGAGGAAAGCAAGAAGCGAAGCTGGGAACAGCTTTTTGAAAAAGGAGCACTTGCTGGAGGAGGATTTTGCTGTTTTGGACGTGTTGGAAGAGGAGAGTTTTGTGGAGCGCTTGGACAAGACGGGCAAGCAAAAAGACGAGGGGGGAGAGGGTGCGACAGAGAAGAAGCCACCCAAAGAATGGCCTATTAATGTATTTGAAAGGCCCGAGTATAATCCGCTAACCAACAAAATCCAGCCCTTTGACTATACCATCAGGGAGATACAGAATAAGCAGGTAGCGATGAAATTCTATTAATTCACTTAGAGGTACTTATCGAAAATGGGCTTCCGTTTTTTAGGTTAAAAAGAAGCCACGGGTGGAAACTTGTATCAAACCCAAAAAGTCCAAAAAGAAATACTTCACCAGAATACGGAGACCCAAAGCGAACAAACCAGTGGAGAAAGTGCCTGTCCAGCAACTATCTGACTTAGTTACTACCACTTTTCATATGGTTGGCGGATTTTTAAGAGATAACAGGGAAAACCTACAGGGAGGCTCCAAAAGCAATTTCAACATTCTGATTGGAAATCAGGCCATTTTAATGGCCTTAGTCAATGGCGATTTCGACCACAAAAAGGTGACTGAGACAGTTAAGAACGCTTTAAAGCAAAGCTGATTTTTTTATTGTAGAAGCATGTATTTTTTTTTTTTTTTTGAGAAGTCAATATGTAGTTTGCGTTACACTTCGTAACATTGTTGCTTGCGAACATTGTTTATTTCTTATAGAATTGTCAAAAAATATAAAATTAGGTATACCTACTGTTAATAAGAAATTTTGAGACGCATCAGCACTAACCAAGTGTGATGTAAGTATATATTTCTACACTACAGGGTGTTAAAATATTTAGTAAACTCAAACTTCATATTTTTTAAATGGAACACCTTGTACATTTGAAAATAGATAAGGAATTATCATATAAAAAAAACTTTGTCGTACAGAACAAGATTTCTATTCCTCCACCTAGTCCTAAATTACAGTCCTATTAGTTCTATTGACTTTCGCTATAATAAGCCCCTCCGAAGCCACCCCGCAATAAATGAAAAACAGACAGCAAATAAATATGAAAATATATAAGCAAAAGATCGCCATAATGGCCAACTGATGGCGTCATTCGGATGAAGGGTCACTCGTGGTCACTGAGAGCGTGACTTCGCGGGAGTACTTGCGTGCCTTATCGAAACTTCTGGAGCGTTCTTTGTTCTTCGATGGCCAATATTCTTCGCTCTCGGACCCCTCTGATAGAATTTCTTCAAGTTTCTTGCGTCCACGTGTTTCATTGTCCGTTCTCTTTAATTTCTTCGGCTTCTTGGCTGATTCTTCTAAGTCACGGCTTTTGGTACGCGCTTTCTTTTGATGACGTTTGTTGCTGGTATGCGAACTACCGGTGGAGTATCCGGTGTCCTTTCTTAAGCTTTTGATTTTCCTGCAAAACACCAAACACTTTAAAATACCTTAGATATGGATTTCTCACTTAAGTACCTTTTAGCTTTAGGCGCACCATCGCTCTCCTCTTCCCCTTCAGCAAACCTATCAAAATCACCAATCTTCCTACCCCTACTCTTGCTCCTCTTACTTCCTTTTCCACACATATCCCCCTTAGAGATTATGGCGATATTAGTCAGTTCCTCATCGGCGCTTTTTTTTTTGGTGTGCTCACTGTGCACCACATAGAGCCGATAGAGCTGCAGCAGGATCACCAAAGTGTTCTTGCAGGTGAAGAAAACGTTCATATAGGAGATGATTTTGAAGTGGGTTATCAACAATAGCCTGAAGACTAGGAAAGGGGCGTCTTGGAGGGTGATATTGAGAGCGATGCCCCATACGTCGATAGTGCAACAGCTCTCTGACCTGGAAAATTTCTCAATTCCGGAAAATTCGGGTTTTCCAAAATTCCACTCAAAAGATTTACGTATAAATAGTAGGCTTTACTATTATTTCAATCTTTCGTGACGGTCGTTGAAGTTAGGAAAAGCCGTTCGGAGCTATTTTAAGATATGAGATTGATTATTCATGGTGGAAAAATGTAAATATTCGGGAAACAATTTTAATTTTTCGTATAATGCTGTTTACGCGACAGCACTCAAAGGTTTTTTAAATATGAGTATCGCTATTGACGACACAGATATTGAATGCCAGAATTTTAGTCTGATGACGAGGCTCAAATCTGGAAATCTGTACGGTCGTTACTCATTATTTCAATGACAAATGTCGAGGCTTATCTCTCTCAATAAGAAATCTAGAGGTTTTTATTTCGAAGTTACAAATTCTTAAATTTGCGTGAGCTTTCCACAAGATATGTGAAATTTTGGTGATACACCCTATTGTAGTTACCAATAATTTCTAACTCAATATGCGTACTCAGGCCCTTCTTCTCGGCTCTAGAAGGTTCCCCATAAGGAACCTACCCCCAACCTCCAGCTAAATTTGGTATTTGAAGTAATATCTTCAGTATGTTAAGGGTAGATATTGAGACTTATCTCCACCTGGAAGAGGCCTTCTAAAGTCTTATTTCGTTACAAATTTTTCCACCTGCTTGAACCTTCGAATGCACATTTTGGACATTGGTGATGCCTTATTATTACTGCCAATGCCTTCCTGTTAAGGTGGCGAATTCAGGTCGTATTTCCAGTGCTCTGTTAATAGATGTACTGGTTTATTTCTACTAAAAAAGAATATTTTAAAATCTTTGTTTCGAAGTTATACAGGGTGTTCCAGAATGAGGGGTTAATGAACGTTTAACCAAATATTTCTTGGTCAAAAATAGATCGATTCATCGTAATGTGTAATATTTATATATGTACGAAATTGTTTCCTTCTGGAGTCAGAACTTCTCAGTCTCCATTTTTTTAAGTTTTGCAGATAGGTCGTTCACCGGCATTGCCAACAATGAGCTGAGTCAGTGACGGTGTTTTTGTCAATTACTCCACAATGGCATCACATCCCTTGTAGCTTGTTTTCCAGAAATCGAAATGAAAAATTACATTTTTTCCCGTCTAATTGAGGCTCCAAATCAAAATTCAATAAAAGAGAAAAAAGTTGCATGAGACACCGGGAATTTGATTTAAAAAAAAAACAACCGTCTTCATAAGCGAATAGAAACGTTCTGGTTCATTTAACATTCGACCTTCTAACAATTGACCAGTACCCATAATGGTTTTAGGATAATAATCCCTGTCAAATGTACTCCAAGAAGCAGAAAGATTATACACCAAATTTCATATAGCCGTTTTCGACCTATCTGCAAAACTTAAAAAAAAGTGAGACTTTGAGAAGCTCTATCTCCAGAAGGAAACAATTTCGTGTATAAGTGAATCGATATGTTTCTGACCAAGGAAGATATGGTTAAGCGTTAACCCCCTCATTCTGGGACACCCGGTATATTTTTAAATTTCTTCGAATCTTAGGATATGCATTTGGCGTCTTGGTGAACTTCTGTTACTGCCGCCAATACTTCTAACGAAAAAAGAGAAATTAGCTTGTATTTTGAGTATTCCTGCTGTAAATATGAAGACTATCTTCTATGGAAAAGGGATAGTCTAAAGCGCTTCGCTTGAAAACTACACGTTTTTAAACTTGCTTGAATCCTCGAGTATACATTTTAGTCTCAGTGATGGCCTTATTCCTGCCACAACTTCCCACTGAAGTTAAATGATGTTCTTCACATCGGTATTTTATGTATTATTCCACTCCTCACAGTCATTTTTTGAGATCGGAGAGAAGTGCAGCCGTGCATTTCAAACAAAATTGAAATGGAATTTGTCTCAATGCTGATTTTTTTCAAACAGGAAAATGGCTCATTTGTTATTTATACCTATAACTGTCCGCCCACTGTCCGGCTTGTAATGAACAAGTTATATATTCATGTCCAGAGTCGTCTATACATAGCGTTCAACAGTAACTTATATTAGCTATATGGCATGCATTGCTAGTAGTCATAAAAAAAACTTTGGCGCAAATAGGAGGATTTGTTTTGAAGCTTTTTTCCTTTATTTGGTGGTTCTACCTGAGAACGAGGAAATTGATACATTCGATGTAACAGTTGAGGTCATTTAATTTGTTTAAAATCAAGCGGGACAAAGGGTCCGTACATGGATTTATTCACAATTATTATTGTAAGCTATATTCGGTTATGTCTAAAAATATTCTCAGGAAAGCTCTGTTGTGACGGTAAATTTGAAATTTCCCAAAAATATTGTTCGATGAAAAACAACGTTCGTGCGTTCCGCGGCATACATTTTTTGAATATTCCCGCACAAAATTCAGTTTCCCAGAAAAGTTATTTGTTTAAGCTGCCAAGTCCATAACATTTCACGTTATTATTATTATTCTTATTTCCGAAAATTTTCCCGAAAACTTGAATGAAAGTGCGTAACAAACAACGTTCTCATTACCAGTTATACCTCACGGAAATAATCGTGTTTGTTTTCTTTGTACGTAAATGAAAACGCCTACCCGAAGTTAATATGGGCCAGATGAGAAATATCATAAAGGAAACTCGAATTCACAATTTTTTGCATGCGCTGACCATTTTTTATTTGGAAACAAGTAAGTATTCGAAGTAAAATTGGTCTCTCTAGCAGTTTTCGAGGTTCTCATGCGTAGACACGAATTTATAATATGAGAAGTATTTATGCTTTAAACTCTTATTTTTTACTCTTACTCTTATTTAAACTCTTATTTCCCACCATCGTGCCACAACCATTGGGCAAATTCTATTCAATGCCATCTATAACACTTACGCCGCATCATATAGCCATCTTTATTTATTATATGAGCTTAAACACAGACAAGAGCTACGATAGTGATCCTGATGCCTTATATTTAAGACATCTTTACTTTACTATAGTAAGCTCTGAATGCAATTTCTATGTATGTCTTAATTTAAGAGCATGCACCAGAAAAAACGGTTATTTGCCACGCAGCATTTAACGTTGCCTTCAAACCTTAAGACGATACGAATAGTGGAGGCGAAAACGATTTTAACGGACAAAATTTGAGATTTTTCTTTAGTTTTTAGAGTTTGATATTGAATGTTTTTGTAGCTTAAAGACGGATGTTTATTTTTCGTTTTTGAGCCAATTTACTTCAGATTGCTGCCACTAATACTTATTATTATCGACAAGCTTACGGTCACAGTTTCAATTCTGGAAAAAATTCAGGAATAAAAAAAGAGAAATTTCTTGAACCTTTGAGGAAAATCGAGTATAAATGATGAAAAAAAATTTTCCTCCGCATATACAACAAATAGAATAAAATTGCAACGAAATAACAGAACAGCTCATCAATAATTGATGCCAATCAAGTGACTTAAGTCCCACGAATCAAGCTCTAAGATATCGCTCACAGAAACTACAAAACAACTCACTTCTTTATAGTAGATCTTGTAGACATCAATCTCGATTTTCTTGATTTTGTGGCTGTGAGCACCACCGTAAATTGCATTAAACTCCATGACCTAAAACCAACAATATTCCATACATATAGACATCCGAATAAAAGCTAGTTATTTCTAAATTAAAGTAGATACCAAATGGCCAAAGTGAGCAGTACCAAAATGGGCTCACTAGCGATTTTGTCGTCTTTAAAGGAGTCGAAGAACTCGATTATATCAGCCGCAGTTCCTGAAACAAAAATGTTATTGCCTGATGGCTAAAAATAAAGATCCAAATCATATTTTGTAAAGTTAAATTTAGGGAAAATGTTGTGTTTTTCAACATTAATTTCTCCTTAAACGTTCTATAATTAGAGTTATAGAATTCTTCGGTTAAATTTATCAGCGTCATGGTCAGAGGGGATTTCAGCGTGGGTACCAGCAAAAAAATTGTTGGAAACTGACTCAGGTTATGCGAAAGGCGATTTGCAATGAGATCGGTAAACAAAAAGTAATTTTAGTTGTTGATCCGACGGGAATTTCTCACTTCCGTTCTGCTCATAAATAACGAGCGAGAAAAAAATTTTGGCACCGGTCGGCCTTCATTACGTGAATAATTTCAAAATTTTATAAATAGTTTTAAAACGAACTTTAGCCGATGGTGCGTGAAATTGGTTAGTGGTTTTTACGGTTATTTTTAAGTGAAAAATTAAAAAAAAACCGTCTGAGAATTTGTTGACGATTTAAATATTAAGTACTTTATATTACGTAACGCAGGTATTTTGAATTAAATTTAGTCACCATTTTGACGAGATCGTTGCGAGAGCTAAAATACCCTTGAGTTATTATGTATGTTTATCATTGATCAGTTACTGTAGTTTACCTACCGATATAAACCAACAACAATTGGCTTAACTGATCCCGGGTGAGGTCACCTTTTGGCAGCATCCATCTGCCAATAATCAAGATTAGCATTAAAAACTGCTCGATTAATGTTATCCACGTTTCTGTACTTAGAGATATCTCTGGCAGCTTTATTCCTACCTGAAACATTAAAATTGTAAGTAGCTCTAAAAATAATCCATTATTAAACTAGGAACAACACAAATTTGTGTTGTCATAATGCGAGTATAATTGTTTATGCCATTAGTACAAAAATAATTCTATAACTAATTTATTATTGGATAAATGATCCTGAATAAAGATGATGCAAATGCGGGTTCACACAGCTTTAACCCACATATTTATGAACGAATAAAAGGATGATTAAGTCCTTACGCCGATTAAATTGTGTAAATCTTTAAGTTGACTATCCGCAGTAAAATTCATGGGTAAATCCAGCTCTTCTTTTGCTTTCATTCTCTTGTCCACTTTGTCCAGTTCGAGGAGCCATATGGCCGGCACTATACTGGCCAGGTACAAAAAGACCGACGGGCAAAACCTAGAGAAAAATCCTCTAGAGACATTCCTGGTTCAATTTTAAATTAGGCCTAAATATATTGATCTCCCTGTATACCTAAATGGGCTGATATGCGTGAGGCCATTAGAAAGCTATGAAAAGGAGAAGTCAAACTTAAAATGAGGCGCAAATGGGCCGGAAATTGCTTTATTGGGGACAAAATTCGCGAGGTCTCCATTAGGAGATCGTTAATCATAGCAGCTATGCATGTTTAACAAATGTGAAATATTATGTTCATTGAATTTTTGTAGGAACGAACACAAAACTCAGCTAATATATTTAATGTATTAAGCCAAAAATTTCCTTCAAAGGGTCATGGGACAGGGACGCCAAAAGCACTACTACCGCAAGTTCATTGAGGCCTTAGTCGAGAATGGATATTACTATTATTCATATATTATTCTATATTTCAGATACGTTTTAATGGTTTTTGGCAACAACACACGTGTGCATAAGCATGACGACATTAAACCTTCAAAAATGTACTTTCGCTAACGCGCGAAAAGATTGTTATCAATCACCTTCAACACTCAAAAAGTTCTCCCAAACCATAATTTACATCTCTAACACGATCATCTTCCGTAACTTTACTTCTTACCACTTCCATTCCTGATTCTTCTTTATAGTCAAAGTGAATATACCCTCGAAGAAAAGCAGCAAAATGGGCGAACTCAGGTACCAGTAAAACGAATTTTTCTTGAAAATGGTCACTTGCCAAATGCCGATAAAACCGTGGGCCGCAAAAACCACCCGCGTGATTATAGCCTTAATGGTAGCGATGAATCTCGCCATGGTATAATCGACGCTTCACCCCATTATGAATTGACCATTTCGGCGTTTTTGCACGTTTTATGGGCGTCGGTGCGCACCTTTTCGGGGAAAATCCGGTTGAAATGGAGGGTGCGTGAAAGATAGTTTTGCTTAATTTTAATTCGCATGTTTTGCGAAAACGAAAAACATGAAAAAAGAACTTTTGAATGTACTAAACGTGCTTAAAAATGCCTTTTTATAGAAAGAAATTAAAAACTAAATAAGCTACGAAATTTTTGGGAATTTTGTTACAAAAACCGAAGAAAAATGGTGTTTTATTGCATTCCCTGCAGGGTTCCCATGAATACCACTTCGTAGCTTACATAAAAAAAGCTGAAATAAATGTGTTATTTTTCTTTTTATAGATAAATAGAACTTCTTTGGTAAGTTTAAATCGTACCACTTGCCTTCCTGATAATAATTTATTACTGTACTTGTGAAAATACCCTCGAATAAAATCAATGAAATGAAAAATATTTTTGTTGAATTTGAAGGCAAAAATAGTTTTCGCGCTATTTTGATTGAAATTCTTATGTGCGAATAAGCGCAGTGAATTATTAACGATGAAACGTACACTTTTAGAGTGAAGACATCTTCATAAAAATTTTGAATATCTTTTTTTATGAAAAAAATAGGCAAATTTAAAATTAAACGAAATTATATTTAAAACTCATAATATTTCTTTAAATTCAATTTAAGAAATGTATATATATTTTAAATGGCGATTAATTGCAGTATGTGCGATGTTGTCGTTTCTCCCATTTTGTGATAAACTTCTATTAATGACTTATGATTGATGGTAAGCAGCTGTTTCTATTGTTTTATTTACTTTTAAATGTCAATTCGACTTTGACATTTGCTTATTTTGATGTTAAAATAATAATAACAATAATTTAATTTAATAACAAATAAAAGATAATAAACAATTTAAACTAATATAATTTCACTTATTTAAATTAGGTATGTTAATCATGATAGGCGGCAACCAATTTAGTTACCTATTAATACGAATCATTCGGTAAATTAGACAACCTTCATACTCGACAGCGATATTACAGAGAATATATTTTTAAAATTTTAATGTGATACTCTATGGGAGATGGAACCCCAAATTACTGGCTGGATTGGCCTGATTGTGATAGTCTTTATAAGTACTTTTAGTATTTTAGGTCAGCTGATAAGTATCTCTTGCCTAATAGTTTTTATTCTCGGGTAAGTCCTTCGATATTAATTAAATGCTTATTAAATGCAACTCAATAATTATTCCAGAGCTTTCTCACTCCTTTATTTAAAACTAGGCAACGTAGACAAATTCTACAGTAAGTGTGCAGGGAATCCACTCACAACTAACTATCAGAATGAGGGTGGTTTAAAATCAATTAAAGCCTTACTAACAAGCCCAAAGAGAGCACCAAAAACAGATAGTCGCGTTACTGGAAGTGAGTTAATTGATAGTTCCTTGCAAGAAATCTTAGGGTACATTGTCAGAGACTATGTGCAACCTTGGTATAGTTTAATTTCGGTTAATACAGAGTTCCCTCAGGTTACAGTTCGACAAACAGCACAAACTTTTGCAATTAACATTTCTAACAGGTAGTTATATTTGGTTTTAATGTCTTATTTGACTATGGAGCTAGCTGTGTTTTGTTTTTTGAAGAATAAAGGAGGTTGATTGGATACCTTACTTAACCCAACAATTAGTTGATGATGCAGCTACTCATTTACGGTTATACAAGCAGGCAAGGACAAAGATAAAATTGCATGAAAAGAACCGAGATATGAAAAACTCTCCAGTTAGAGAGACAAAGTCTTCACCAAGCAGAAAGAGTGGGCATAAAAGGAATAAAAGTGAAACTGATATTTTTTGGTATATGGGGAAAAATACTGAATTTAAGAGAGGTAAGTATTAGACTAAACTTATTAGATAAAGAAGTAAGGGCTCCCATAGATAGATAGATAAAGGAGTAAGAGACCCACATAACTTGGTTGCGCCACCGAGTAATGCCACTTCATTGCTGTGAAATTCCTCTGACTCAAATCCGTTGTTTTTCTACTAATCTGTCCAGACAAGCTAACATTGCACACGACAGTCATAAAAAGTAAGTCCCAGCTTCAAGTGACATTCACTAGAAACGCCTGCCTATCCACACACGCGAGGTTTGTGACGTCGGTTTTACTAACTAGTATGAATGAATAGAATTAGATCAATGTAAGTCAATATCTCCTTTAAAAAGGCTTGCTTTGTAGAAGGATTAAATGTAAAATTTCCTTGCCAGAATTCATTGTCTTGTATTACATTTTATTTCCTTGATGTTTTTCTACATGAACCACTCTGTGGCGCGACTAAGTGACACGACAAAATCGTTGTTACAAGTGATTTATGCCATGACAAAGTGGTCCACAGAAATCCTAATAGAAGTAGTGTAATTAATTGAAACGTTGCTACTTATACATATTTAAAATATTTCTCAAAAGTAATAAGGAAAATTGGTTATAATTACGTTAAATCACTTTGTACTTACAGCTCAATTTACTTATCTTTTTCTGATGAACCTGAATATCTTGTCTTATATAAAAATTCTTCACTTCTAGATACTGATAAAACTGTGGGTAACTCAAAATTGTACTCACCAGAGACCAAAAATTACTCCCTTGAGGACCATTTTTTTGATCTAGAATTTCAAATGGAAAAAACTGAGATTTGTCGAGATGCAATTTGCACTGATGTTACCAATGAAAAAGGTACCAATTCACATGAGTCTACACTCAAATATGCAATAAACATTTTTAGAATTTTTATCTGAAATCATGGAAGTTCTTCTTTATATTTTGCTACCAGATGAGGATTTTCAATGCAAACCCCTCAGATTTTTGCTGAGGGACATATTTTCTAACGGGGTCATTTTGCCTTTGTTCAATTTAGTCACAGACCCTGATTATATTAATCAGGTTATTTTCTCTATTGTAAGTACATTCTCTACAAAACCTTATTTCATTTAATGAGATTTTATCAGTGTTTAAGAAATACTCAAATTTCAAGTGAAGTGTTCCTAACAACCCTAAGATTAACTGAAAGTGAGGAAGAACTCAAAAGCACTAAAGACTTAGTTGAAAGTGAGGTTCATAATTTGGTAAGTTCTCTGCAAATCATTGGCTAAAAGGTCATTTAATCTTTTTCATTCAGAGGTCTCGTGATGCTGGAGGTGAAGACCTCGCAATTAAACAACAACTGGGTAGTCTTTCTTATGTGATAAAACTAATAAATGCTCGTCTGTCTAAAGTCGAGCATTCGTCAGATTCTATAGACTCACTTGAAAACATTCCTATAGATAAAATTAAAACTATAGATTTAAGTCTGGAGCAGATACTTAAAGATAACTTGGGGCTGTCATATTTCATAGATTTTGTGTCTAGTCAAGAGAAACAGCTAGATTTATTTTTCTACCTCAATATTGAAGGTAAATCATTAAATATGATTTAAAAAGTCTTCTAAGACATTTTTTTAGGCTGGAAGAAGTCGGTAGGCAAAGAACTTGCGGAATTAAAAGCTTCATTTAATAAATCTTCAGAACATTCTTCGGCGATTTATGAGTGGGTGCGTTCCACAGCCCTCAGCATCTACGACCAATTCCTGGGAGGAAAAAAAGAGGAGCGCGTTCAAATAAATGAACACTTATCGCAAAATTTGCATTTCAAAATTAGAAATCTTAGTGAAAGACCTTCGGAACATTGGTTTGATAACGTACATGAAGCTCTGCTGGAGAAAATGGAGAGGGAGTGTCTGCAACCCTTTAAAAAAAGCAAAATTTATGTGAAGCTTTTGCACGAGCTGGATTTGGTCCCTCAAGGTTTCGCTGAAGAAGATAATCTCAGCTTAAATAGCGTGGAAAATTTGGAAGTGGGGGAAGGTAGTGCCAAGTACAACAATAATTTTTTAACAGTGGAACCTTCATCAAAGCTGGCATCATCAGTGAAGCATGTGAGGTCCTTGAGCGATGTCACAATGTTTAAGAATGAAAATGGGGGTTCTGTGTTTAATCCTCATACTTGTAAAGAAAATATTGAATCCAGAGTGGAGGAGGAGAAAAATCTCGAGTTGAAGACTGGCGATTTTGTTTTAAATGTGAATATTATTGAAACAGGTACATAAGGTGGCCAAAGATAGATATAATGAGATTAACGTTTTTTCTTAAATTTATTCCCAGGAATTGTGTGCGAAAAAGGCAAAACCTTCGGCATATATGCAGTAAGAGTGAGCAGGCAATATTCTACAGGATATTTAGAAGAGTGGCATATTTATAGGCGATATAGTGACTTCTATGACCTACATACTAAAATAAAAGAAAAAGTAATGTTGCTAGAGTTATGAGATATTATTGCATGAAGAGGAAATATTTTTTCAGTATTCGGGCCTCTCAAAAATCGCCTTTCCGGGCAAAAAGACATTCCACAATATGGACCGAGCAGTATTAGAACGTCGCATGAAGATGTTGGGTTATTACATGAGTGAATTGTGCCAAAGTCATGTGATAAACGCGCATTACGGTCTTAGGGAGTTGCTGATGACGTTTCTAGAGCAAGGCGATTATGACCGGGTGACTGGAGGGCCTATTTCTACCACAGTAAGTTTCGAGAATATTTTTTATCCAGAGCTCTCTAGGATTAGAGTTTTACGTCTGTTTGGGAAGATCTGGCAAGGTCTATTAATACCTACAGTGCAACAAATGCTATCGAGCGTGCTAGAAGATATTTTTGTATCACGCTCAAAACCGGCAAATATAATACGTATCCCTCCGGAATAGACCTAATAAAATTTTCAAATGCATGACAGCTGCCAGGGCATTTAGCAAGTCTCAAATATCAAGTTTCTATAGATATTAAACTATGGTCTTGAATTTGAAAGTTCTTGATTGAATTTCGCGATTACTACCGCAATGAGACAGGGTCATCACCATTACGTCAAGATATCATAAACTGTGTTGTTGGTTATTTAGCAATTTAATGTTAAATAAGTTAAAAAGTACACTCAAAGTGCATTATGTGTAAATCAGTATAACTTTTGATTGTGTGTTGAGACCTACTCTCCGTTCAAACATCCCAAGTCCTGCCGATATCGTTGTCAAATGTTCAGTCCGTGCCCTTATTTTTATTTTGACTTTTGATTTTAAGACTTAGATTGCAAGTAAAATTGCTATCAATTCCTAAATCCTTCTCATTTTTTTTTGTGGAGGTATAGCCCTGTAATTTAAATTAACTTCGCTAAGGAAATAAAAGGCGAGACATAATTATACTCCTAAAATTAACTGAAGTACCGAAAATATCTAGATCGACTCAAACTTAAATTGATCGAAAGAGCTTAAAATTTTCAAGTTCAAACACCTTGTGCATTAATAAAACATCAAAATGTATCCGTATATTGAATTACATATTATATTGCAATAACGTCTGTCCTAATTGCTTCAAAATTACGTTGTAACCTGCTAGTGATTCAAAGATGTCAGTGAGATGAAAATGATATCGAACATTGTTATACAAAGTATACTCTATGTTAAATAAAGAGATCACGACGACATTAAAGCTGTGATGTCTTATGCGATATCCTTTAATGTAACAAACATAAGTTAACATGTCACAGAACAGGCGCCTTAATTTCCTCTTAAATTGTTTACGGGTCTCAGCATATCCATCTTACTCCCTATAGTTGGTCGGTAGAAGGCTCTTTTGAATTCCGCCCTTATGCACCTAATGTATTTAACAATTATGCTTAAGAACATCTAAAAAATAGTTATTACATATATTTTATTTCATTACTAGATAAACACGCTTGTCAATCCTATAAAATCCGGCATGAAGAGCATAAAAAACATGCCTGAACAGCTAATTAATACTGTAGATGAAGTGGTAGGGGGATTAACCAAAGTGTTTCACAGTAAATCTGGAAAACCACCTGAAACTAGTAAAGTTGGAGCTTCCATAGAAGAGGTAATATTAAGACAATATTTAATAAAATAATTATTCTTATTGTGCTTCCATGAGTTTTAGACCGACGACAACATTCCACTAAGAATAATGCTGCTTTTAATGGATGAGGTATTCGATTTAAAATCCAGAAACCAATGGTTACGTCGACGAATAGTCACGATTTTAAGACAAATAGTCAGAACAATGTTCGGTGATATTGTAAATAGGCGAATCTTAGATTATGTTTCCTATATTACAAGCCCAAAAAATGTGGCCTATTATCTTTATATTTTCAAGTGAGTTCAATATTGAATGACTGTCTGATTATATTGCCTAAATTCATTTCTAGGCAATCCTTCTGGCCCAATGGTGTTAGAAACGACAAGAAATCAGATAGAACTATCGACACGAAAAACCGAACGCGCGTTGCAGCCAAAGCAGCCCTACTATCTTGTCTTTCAGACGAATTGAAACACGTCATCGGCTCGGAAACAACCAGAAGAGGGTTGCTGACCATTTTCGATCTGTTCCAGCGGCCCGTACTGAATCGCAGATTACTTTACATGCTGTTAGAAGGAGTTATGTGTACTTTGTTCCCCGAGAAAGATTTACTTACTCTTTTTAAAAAATTGCACTCAAAATCCAAAAGGCTTAATGTACAGAATAGTATAAAAAGATAATATTTTTTACGTTTAGTGATAGAATATTCGAGAGACAAAGCTGCAATAAGGATTTTAGCACACTCGATCGTTCTATTATTTTTTATTGTTGAAGAAAGATTTAAGTCATATTTGTTTAGTTTCTATTTTTCCATTTTTATTTTAATATAAAAATATGGTATAAGTAAACAATATTTATGGCTATTAATCATTTTCCTTTTCTGCAAGTAGGAATACATAATGGTATTACTATGGGAATCCACCAGAAGTAGTCCTAGAAAAACTTCCGTTCTGGAATTTGATCGCTAAAGAATTTGTTTTTTTATCAGAATCCGTATTGTTGGATGAAGGTTGTAGTTTTCTTATGATAATTAAAGTTTTTCTATTTTCATTTTAATTGCAATGTCACCTTTTTTGGATCAGTGAAGACATCGAATTTTTTGATTGTTTCTAAAATATTTTGAAGTCTGAGAAAATCTGGCGTCTGATTTTATATAACTCCCTTTTTGAGAAATTTGGTAGATTTTGTGAGAAGTGATTGTTTTACATTTTCACTAAAGTATCACTAATACCAAAGTTTTCAGTGTTAATAATTTCTTTGATAAAACGCCCTTAAAATTTCTAATTTATTTCCATCAATATTTCACAATATTTAGGGCAAATAAAAATCCATTAAAAACTTTAAAAATATCAAAGTATATTTGCCAGAAATACACTCTAATCTTCTTTTTTGCTCTCCACTTTACCACCACGAATACGTCCAGTTCTTCTGGCGGCGATGAGACCCACTTTACGACCAGCTGAGGTACCCCTCTTAACTGTCGAAGCCTTACCAATGTGTTGATGGTTACCACCTCCATGAGGATGCTCCACAGGGTTCATAGCAACACCACGCACCTTAGGCCAGCAATTCCTTTTTACCTTATATTTGTGGTATGCCCTACCAGCTTTCAAAATTGGTTTGTCAATTCTTCCACCACCGGCAACAATACCTTGAAAATTAATTAAGACTGTTTAGGACCAATGTTTGAAACTTATTAATGTGGATAAAAAAAATTGTTCCATCAGAAAGAGCCTCTAAATGTTCAACATTGATTTTGTCAGAGTGTAGGTATGTAGAAATCATCATATTGATATTGGAAACCTTAGTTTTTAAATTATTTTAAAAAATGCACTTACCAACCATAGCTCTGTTATTTGAAGGAATGACTTTTTTAGCCCCTGAAGGCAGTTTAACCCTGGTCTTTTTCGTGTCATGATTATGGGCGATAACTGTGGCATAATTTCCAGAGGCCCTGGCCAAGCGACCTCGATCTCCAGTCTTCTCTTCCAAATTGCAAACAATGGTACCCTCAGGCATAGTTCCCACAGGTAAAACATTTCCAATTTGCAAATTGGCCTTCTTTCCACAATAAACAAACTGACCAGTGTACATTCCTTCAGGGGCAATGAACAGTTCCTTGCGGGTCTTAAACTTGTAGGGGTCTCGGAAGTGTACACACGCCAAAGGAGCTCCACGACCGGGGTCATGAATAATGTCTTTCACTACTCCTTTGATGTAGCCATGGCGTTCTGCGAAGTCCAAGTAACGCAACTTGGGGGCTCCTTTACGTTTTTTGGTGTGCGATTTGAACACAGACCCGGCACCCTTTCTTTGGGCTCGTATGACCCTACCCATGGTTTTAAGTCTGAAATAGAATTATGAGTTATTGCTTGGGGGTTTTAGGCGTTAGTTTGTTGTTTTAAATAGTGAAAATCCCTTTAGATGGTAATAAAAACTTAGGATTTAAAACATACCGAGTTGTTCCTCACGAAAACAACTTTAGGAAGAACTGTTGCTGTCAAATGTAAATGTCAATCACTTGTCATTACTTCAAAAATCAATGACTTAACAGCAAAAATGTAAAATGGATGATAGAGGAAAGTGTACCTTATCCAGATCAGTAAAGTAGGTATGTTCAAAATTTGAAAGTGTTGGTCACTTGCAGTTATGAACCAGAAGTTGCAAAATATGTAAATTTTTGCTTTAAAGTTTAAACTGCCACCCTAAAAAATTACTGAAGAGGTCATTTATCTCTTTTTTACGTGGGCTGACAAACAATTTACCATCCAAAATGATAACAGATTCAGTAATCTGCACATTTGACGGTAGGTAGAAGAAAACTAGAACTTTTCCTCATTTGGAATAATAGAACCTGGTACCATGTGAATACCATATGGAGACTCCGATTAATTCTATTATTAACTTACGTCACTATTTTAATATGACGCTATTTCCATATTTTTTTTACAAGTAAAAGAAACATTTTTTACATTGTTTCCTTCATGGAAATAGACAAAACTATTCTTTTGAGATGTGACTAGAGTGACATATAAGAGTATTGAAAGCGAATACTCCTTATTTACTCCGTGGCTATGATCAAATTTGCGCAATTTCAGCCCAATCATGTTTCTATGTCTTTTCTACTTAAGCACCGATAAGAGATAAAAGATACGTTATAAACTAAAAATTACTTTTGATGAAATTATCTTTCAGCAAGACAAATGCTGGTTATAGGTTATTCTGGAATCTGCAAGATGGCGGTAGTAAACGTCGTGGAAAGAAAATTGGACCTCCCTTTTTTAATTTAGGGCATTTTTATTTACCATTAATTGCCTTTTTCTCAATGTTAGATACTGAAAAATGAGCTCTAGAAGGTAAATTTACTTGTTCTCCAATTACCTAGTCATAATTCATTGATCTCCATTTGCATGCTCTGTGCCGCTTTGTTTACCATTGATATGTGTGCGAGTACTGGATTTTAAATGGGCCCCATTATTGGCAACTTTCTCAGTCCTTATCCCTTGCAAGTTTTCCTTCCGCACTTTCCTTCACCCTTAGAACAGAAGCTATATATCTAACCCTAATGAAATTTCTACAATTCCTTCAATTGAGTCTCATAAGAGGCAAAAATTGGCTCAAGTTTATGGCCCTCCCTAAAGACCCTTCTGTAATTTATACTAGTCGTAACGACACTCACAAATCCGGTACCGAAACCGCTGTTTTGTACTCCGTAATGGCCATCCAATGTGATTTTTGTTGTTATTGATTTGCTACAGGTGGTTTTGGCCTACAATCAGTGGAATTGAGGCTGAAAGGGTGTTGATGGAGAGGGGTGTCGATTGCAGCTTTTTGGCCCGTCCTAGTTCCTCAGTTCCAGGCGATTTTACCTTATCAGTTAGGTAAGTCAATGATTACTTTTTCAAAAATTCAGTAAATAATAGCTTAATACTACTACTTTAGGATATTAATTTATTACCAGATTTAGAGGTTTTTATTACTAACAATGCCATATGCTTTGCCTTGATAAGACCCTTGCTTTATTTTCAGACTGGTTCTTGTCTAAAATTGCTGACTTTTTTTTTTTTGATTTAAAGTATGTATATAGATGGATAAATAAGCTGAATGACAAATTTCTGTATTAGGCGAAATGGGGAGGTTACCCACATCAAAATCCAGAACTCAGGGGATTTTTACGATTTGTATGGTGGAGAGAAATTTGCTACCCTTTCTGAGCTCGTCCAATACTACATGGAAAAGCAGGGCCAATTGAAAGAGAAGAATGGAGATGTTATTGAGCTGAAGTATCCATTAAACTGTGATGGGCCTACAACAGAAAGGTAAGCTATTTTATTGGTTTTAATCCCTTGGTCTTGAAGAAGAAGCTGTGGCTACTGTAACAAGTCAACAGTTTTTCACATTTGAGCAATAACAGTGATATGCTATACTGGTTATTTAAGAGTGAAACTGAAATATTTTAGCAATATATTGTACATGCAAAATCTTCATTATTCAGAATAAATTCTGAAAAATGTTATATTTCGTATTGAAGTAGTACTAAAAATAGTAAAACAAAAAAGGAAAACTCTAAAAATCCTATGTCTAAGATGCGCCTCACCTATTGCACACTCTTAGGAAGTGATGTGAGGCTTCCTCTCGAGTACCATACCATTTACAGAGTGGGCTGTCTTCAGTTCCCAGGAGATGCATATGTCTGTTTAGTCTGCAATGACCTGTGAGGACTTCTACTGATACCTTTATGCATTGCCAACTTGGGAAAATCTTGATGACTTGAAAGACCATTATATAGTCGCCTTAGGGAAAGAATTTGCCCATCCTAGCTCCAAATGAATAATGCTAATATTAAGGTTGCATCTTACAGTATCGTATTATCCTTTTTAATCTAATCTAATTATTTTAATGTAACTTCCAAAGCTATCCATGTGTGGAATAAGGTAGTCACAAGCGCTAACATCAAGTTGTAATGTAAATTGTAAAATGTGTAAAATGTAAAATCTTTTTGATGCAAAAAGACCTGAAGTAGCCTTAAATTGCCTGAGCTGGCTTTTCAATGGGCTTGGCTCTGTCCCATCTATTAAAGGGCAGTTGCGAGCAAAAACTTCAAGCTGTGAATGATCTACTCTACTTTTATTGCCAAGTTAGTCCTACAGCGGCCATAAGCAACGCAAGAAAAATATCAGCGTTACTGCCGACTCGTATGCATGTACATGATGTAAAGATATCGTTAAAGTGTGAAAAACACAAAGAGGTAGCTGCT
Organism: Euwallacea similis; assembly: GCF_039881205.1. Taxonomy (NCBI): domain Eukaryota; kingdom Metazoa; phylum Arthropoda; class Insecta; order Coleoptera; family Curculionidae; genus Euwallacea; species Euwallacea similis. The sequence continues at coordinate 513,784 of NC_089643.1, read as the reverse complement.
AAGTTGCAATGTAGAAATATTCTGCCATTGGAAAAACGTACACACGTTACGGTTATTCACGCCCTGTATCCCGGCAGTGGAGCCTTTTCCCAATTATGTTTTTATGTAAACTTTTGCAGTATATAGGCAAAATACGCCGGTAAAATCATTCGCCATAATTTAGAAACATCCCGCATAACCAGCAAACTATTGCTGCTCCTTTAATTTTTTCATAGTGCTAAAAACGATTATTAATCATTCTTACACATATTTGGGTACTTAATACATGACTCCACACCCGAAATACCACATTCCTCAAAAAGGCCAAACTTAAACCGAGACAGGAAGATAAAAAAATCACACTTAACATCATATAAGGAAGAAAATTAACGTGACTTTAGTCAGGCCGGCTCGTAAACTTTAAAGGACACAATTATTTATATTCCAAGCAGATCTCTTGCGGTGATAAACAAATTAGTCGACTGCTGTTGTGTGGCTCTTGCATTAAAAATAAGTAGTGACTAAACATTATGTAGATTTTGAGGCTTTTTTATTATAGCATTTCCATTACCTTTACGCAATTCTTCGTTTCAAGAAGAGGCAATTTCAGTTGTCGAGGATTTACATTTGAAAATTATTGCACTATTGTGCATATGCTTAATTTATTTTTTGTCCTTGAGAGTGGTCGGCTAAAATCGAATCGATGCTACTTGCAGATGAATTATGCTGGTTATGCAACGGGTACTTAGATTTCCATTGTTTTCTTGTTTATGGTATTGGATTTATGGCATGTAGCCGTATGGCGCGTTTAAATCATCAGACACTTGCTAAAATGCTGTTTAAACATTTTTAAGGCAATTAACTCTCATTGGTGATAAATAATCTGTTTTCCACTTCGGTTCTGCGCTTTTCGTCACTCTAGTGTTAATGTTAATGTTGACTTCACCAAAATTTAACGCGGACGAAAAAATGCCCAGCGGTCGTTAACGCCGCAATTTTTTCCTGATCAAAGCGCTCTTGAATTGGTCACGTAGCTAAATCATCACTTATCGATTAAAACAATCGCCTATTTACATATCGAGGATACAAAGGAAAAGACTTAGCCGAAAACAATAAAGACAATAAAACATTAACCGGCAAGGTGCAAGCGATATGGCACGTGATATGAGGCCCATTAGTCACATCCTTTGAATGCCTGTAATAGGGACTTGCTTGTTCCGATTTGTCATAGCTCCAAACGGAAGTTTGCCCACTTCCATCTTTAATGATCTTCTAAGGACTTTCGTATTGATTTTCACCGCTTAAAGATCGGGTTTTGATCATAGAGAATTCAGGTCACACCTATTTCGGCCTTAACCTGGGAGGAAGCGATGAAAACAATGGTACTCGGCCTTTTTCAAGGATTGTTTTCTTGGGTTAAGTTGGAGCTAAGAAGCTTTAGCAGGAAACGAGCGGTGGCATTGATGAGAAGGGAAGGTTGACATCACATAAGGTTTTAGTTGCAGCTGTGCAGGGTTGAGATCCAAAAGATTAAGTTTTTTTTATTTTTAATAGATTAGTCGTTGTGAATATGCACTGAATTGTTTAGCTTGTGCAATTTAAAGCAACATTTTCTGCTGATCGTCATATGAAGTTAAAGTATATTTTGCGCGGGTAATTTGCCTTGCCCGTGCCTTGTTTTCATTTCTAGAGCACTTTTACACTCGCCTGAACAACCGTGAGGTCTGCGCGACCGTGTTCTGTGATCTCACAAAAGCCTTTCATTGTGTTAACCATTAACTGCTTCTGCAGAAGCTATTTTTATCGGGGTGCCACAGCACTGATTTCGTTCATATGTTGATAGACGCATCCCGGCCGTGGTTGTTAATAGCACCCCATTCGGGGTTACTGCTGGAGTGTTTCATGGCTAGGTTCTTGGGCTCTCACTGTATCCAATTTATACAAATGATTCGTGTTGTCAGTATCTTAGGGGTGTGATCGCCGTGTTTGCTGAGGACCTCACAATCTTGGGGCACGGTACTGATGCTGACCGTGTAGAATCCGTGGACTATTTGCCATGATTAAATAATGGTGGGGGGGGGGGGGGCTCCAATCAACTATCATTCAATGAATCTAAAACGGATATTCTGGAGTTCTGATGTGGCATTGATTTACTTTTTTTTTTTAACTTAGAGGGCAATTTTATTTACCGTTCTTAATGCAACCAGATTTCTGGAGCTTACTCTAGACAACGGGCTGAAGTTCGAGGGCCATGTCGTGCGGCAGAGTGGCTACGTGATTCGCCTGAGCCTTAATGATCTTGGATCTTTAATTGCCTGTCAGGCTTAATTTGTGCCGGTCGAATTACATCCCCAATATGATATCTGCATTTAGTGCTCGTATTCTTCTGGGGACTCTTCTAGATTGTTCAATATGTTATTTTATGATTCAAAAAAGAGCTGTCAGATTTGTCTGTGGGGATCGTTTTCGGTAGCCCTGCCACCCTTTGTTTGTTGGGCAGAATATTCTGACTCTCTGAGCATATCCTTGAAATGGTTAGAAAGCACACTCACATATTATCTTATCCAAACACTATAGCAGCTGAGGATCTTACATGTCTTTGATTTTGTTTCATTTGTCTGTTCCCCATAGCGAGACAGTAAAGCGATCTGTCATACATAATGGGAAAAAACGACAAAATCTTACACCAGATGGGGCGAGGAAGGAGCCATGCCTGTCACAATTTAGACAATTTGTCATCGGAGTATACTACTCTCTCACTGAGTATCTGACGACACTGGGTAGATGGAATGACCTTCTGGGGCCTAATTCTGTGATCTCGAGTGTAAAACGTTCCCCAGGGAAAGACGTTAAAATGATACATCAATACAGGTCTGGTTCAAGGTTCGACATATACAAGGCTGAAGGCTAAGAAACACACGTCACTTTGACACCATTCCTGGGAAGGGTTGTACTCCCCAAGATCAAGGATATGGCCCTTAGTAGAGATAATTATGTAATTTTAAACTTTGGCAAATAATCTTGGGATCACAGAGCACGACATTGAAATTGTGCAATATTTCTATTGAAGCTCCATTTATCCTCAATTGTCACATATTCCTCTATTTATTTAGTTTAACTTCCATTAATGAACTCCTCGTTTCTTTCCACGTATTCCTTGGTCATGATTATTTCAGTGAGTTTTAGATTTGTGATCTATTCACCAAATTTTTCTTATCGAAATTTGCATCTCGTCATCAATGCCATCACCACATTATAGTCAACGTTTCGGTTATATTCTACCTGGATTCATTCATTGAATGTAGTATCAGTTTCCAGGAATGTGAGCTTTTGAAACTGGAAATATGTAGGTATTTGGCAAGGAGTGGAAAGATGCGGGTAAAAACGTGGAATTAGAGCGATATTAAGATTTGTGCGTAATAAATGAGAGTCTCAGAAATGCTGACTAGTTTGCGTCCTTCCGCAAGAACCTTGACAGGATTTGTCGAAGCCCCGTCCTGCATTCAACTTTCTGCTAACTAGTTGTCTCAGTTCGTACGAAAATAACTGATTTGGAGCCCTGAAATTTAAATTGGCTCCCACTCTAAAATTAAGTTGAATTATAAGCAATAATTATAATATTTATATAGAAATAATCAATTTTAATGCTCAAAGTTTAAGATTTTGTGACCTTGCCATGTAAACATACGAAGTATATGTTTAAAATGGCCCACCATCAATTTAACCTTGACGTTGTCGCTTTTCCTATTCCATGGCTTGGTTTAATAAGGTCATAGCTGGCACATGCGTAGATCATTTTTTCCCGGGGTAGAGCTCACTTGTCTGAGCGATGTTTTCAAGAAATTTTAGCATTGCTATGGGAAACTTCATCCCTATGTCTAAACTTATTTGTTTGACGCATTTTAAAATTGAATCAAATCAATTCACTTCACTTATGGCGGATGAACTGAAGTAACGTACACTAATGGGCGAAACTAAAAAAACTTCTGAAATTTTCAGAAATAATTTTAATTTGATCTTGTAAAACGTTCATATACACTATGTCTTATTTATAAAGAAGTGTTCGTTTAATGTACGCAGTATCATTTTTTATTGTTCTTATCGATCTTTTTTTTGCTGATTTATGATTTGTATTGGGATAAAGCTAATGAAACTGCGGTTTGTGTCAACTTTTATTAGTTTAAACCTCTGTTTTGTATAAAATACACATACGAATTTAGTGCAAAGCGTTGCGGAAATGCCTGCCAGAAGATATTTATCCGGAGACTTGCAATCAAAAATTGTTAAAGCGTTTCAGGATGGAACGAGACAAAAAGACATCGCAAACATTTTTTCTTTACATAAATCCATGGTATCCAAAATATTGAAGAGGTACAGGATACCAGGAAATGTTATTACTAACAGACGTTGTGGTAACAGGCCAAAAAATAAACGAACAAACACCTAGAGAGGTGTATACAAATGATTGCTGGGACACAACCGAATTTGTCTGCAAGGGGCATTCTTCGCGAATTCGTAGTCGAGGATTTTAGTTATAAGACTGTACAAAGGCGTTGTAATGAGGTAGGGCTTGTCAGCAGACGAGTAGCAAAACACCATTGATTTTTCCGAAAAATAGAAAAGCCCGGCTTGCTTTGGCCCAAAAGTGCTTACATTGCGAGCTAGTATTTTGAAAAAAAAGTCTTATTTAGTAACGAGACCGAAATAGATCTTTTTGGATCTAAAGGAGTAGCATAGTCCAGTGGGTAAACGGTATGACCCCAAAGTATACTTTACTCACAATTAGGCATGGTGGAGATTCTATGCTTCTACAAGGAGACTTTTCGTCCTACAAAATAGGTCCAATCTACTTTATTGAAGGAAAAATGGTGCGTGTTCTTAAATATTTGGAAAAATATAATGGAACGATTTTGTGACGACAATCTATCAGTTAATTGGATATTCCAGCATGACAACGATCAAAAACAAAGCAACAATCGTTATCAATTTGTTCAGGGAATCAAAAAATCGTCGTTTTGAATTGGCCAGCGCAAAGCCCAGACTTGAATCCAATTGAAAATTTATGGAATTAATTAAAAGTGCAAATTACGAAAACAAAGTGTCACAAGTAACTAAGATTTCAAGCAATTCATTCAAAACATGTGGAAAATATGGATATGTCCAAAATAAATACTCTTCTTGAATCAATGCCCTAGAGTGCAGAGGCTATTAAGAATATAGGGTGTGCTACGCTTTATTATTATGGTGGATTTTGTTTTACCACACCTGTTATTTATTTTTAGTTTTTCCCGAGTTTCTTTAGTTTTATCCAACTGCTTTTTTATAGAATAATTTACTATTTTCTTTCCAATACAAACTGTACGTAATATATGTTAGTATGCTTCTTTTCTTGACTCATGGACATTATTATACGTATATAAAACCACGTTATTTCAACGGAAGTATTAAAAAGACAGCAATATCGAAGGTTTCCTTAGTTTTGGCCGTTAGTGTAAGTGAACTTTTTGAGTTTGTTGACCAAATGTTCGCGGTTGAACTGTTTTTGTTGGTAACTTATTATTTCTGTTTTATTGGCTTTTTATTGTCGTGTTAGTGTTAAAGTGATTTATTTTTTTTAATGATTTTACTAATGGGCGCAGAAGAAGAAATCACTGAAAAACTAGTCAAATGTAAGAATCATGCCAAAATTATACAAATTACTTTGTTGAAATATTATGCTTTAAACGTTACTGCTGGACCAGTTTAAAGCGGTTCATCCCATTAAAATGGAGTTGGGGATAAAATGATTCAATTAACAATTTCCGTGAATAAGACACTGATCGCATCACTTAAGTCAATTCGAATGAATCGAATCGTGTGAATCAAATGCGCCTTTTCTAATTCTAATTCTAAAAATTTCGAGTTTAGAATGTTAAATAACGTTATTTCATTATTTCCGTTTCGAAAAATTCTCAGTTTGGAGACGCATAAATGATTCACTACAATCTAAGTGTATACTTGTGCGTATAACGTATGACCTAAAATCCCGTGACTAATAGCGTTTTGTAGGATATTACCTTTATGAGGTAATCTTAAAGGATTTATCGTGTAATGGTTTGTTGTACTTAAGATCTGTCAGCCGTCTGGCATCCACTAAATAATATTCAAGGCGTGCACTGTTTGCCTAAAAAAGTGTGAGTAATGTGAAGATTAATGGTCGGGTGCGGCAGGCCACGTAATAGATTAGGCGGCCATGTGTCTAGGATCATCAGAGGTATCCGAAGGACCAAAATTTTCCCATGTTTTGGCTTTAAGCTAGGACTGCCACGTCCCAGATACTATTAATTGCCATTATCGATATTTAGATACAGCCCACGGTCACTAAGAAACCATGCTTAATGCACTTAGTCACCGTGTTTACACTACCTCTTCGGTATTCCTCATATTCATTCGAATATTATCTATATTTAGCCCGAAATCCTGCGCCCACGTCCTCTGACATTATCCTTCGTCGAAACGTGTTTCTTTAAGGGTCGCCCACTCTCCCATTTCGCGGTGCAAGGTGCACTTTTTTGACCATATCTTCATTCGCGCCTTAATCAGTGCACTTTTCGAGTTTCGTTGGTCTGGAAGTTCTCAAACAATTACGGCTTAGAAACCGCCCACCTTCGGAATTCCTGACCTTATCCTTCGGAGACGACATATTCGGAGCGTGTCCGACGTGCCCACGGTCCATCTTGTGTTGTCCGGCATTTGTCTTCCATATTAACGAGACACCGGTGCCCCCACTTTCCTTAGAAGATTATAAACAATACCTGTTGATAGTATTCGTCTACTTTGCCGGCTTTAGTCGAATTTTTGCGGTGATCGAAAGAACTTATCTTACGAGTTAATTTCTGCTGGGGGTTGGAGAATCAGAGCGCTTTGGCAGATAGAATTCGGTTGATTAAAGTGTCCTGTGCGATGAGAGTTACCAGGAATTCCTCGAGGGTCGCCGAGGGTACTTCGATCATCAGCACGGTGCCCACCGCTGTTATCATCTCAACGGCTTTGAACGAATTTAGGAAAGCGTTTGTTTATTTCGGATACAAGTAAGTCGATTCATTACCGAACCGTTGGATTTTTCAACGGATTTCATGCCGATTCATTTTAGTTAATAGAGTGAATGTCCTTTAGGTAGTGCATGCTATAGCCATTTTTACCAGTCTACAACTTCCTGGCGGCATTGAAAATGTATTTGCGTTTGACCCACATTTCTGTGTCTGCGTTTTAGTTTTTTTTTATGGGCTTGTCGTTGCGAACACTCTTTTTAGTTTTTTAATTCACGGACCCATTCATGAAACGTTTTACCCAGGTAGCGGTGTGGCGAGGAAAATGGGCACTTTCGTTGGTCACCTCTCGCCAGGAGTGACTTGATCGACTGACGTGGCACGATAAATATCAGTCAAGACGGAACGTCACGGACCGTTCGGGTCGTAAGAGCACACGGGTAACTAACCTGAACTTAATCTGAACTAACCTGAACTAACCTGAACTTAATTTGAACTAACCTGAACTTAATCTGAACTTAATCTGAACTAACCTGAACTTAATCTGAACTAACCTGAACTTAACCTGAACTAACCTGAACTTAATCTGAACTAACCTGAACTTAATCTGAACTAACCTGAACTAACCTGAACATGATACAGGGAAGTACAGGACTCCTCGAACAAAGGCGGGAAACTTGAAACCGGGCTGGTCCTTGTGGTCTTCCTGGTAATCGCGCGTTAAATCTTGCCACTCCGAATACGTCTGACGATGGTTACGTCATTTGACCACAGATGACGAGTGTCAAAATCGCCAATAGATCACGTAACGTAATCGTCGACTGGTGACTGCTGCCTCTCGGACATTAATAGGTTAATCGCTTTTCCAACCATAAATGACCTAAATAACCAATTAGTTTTCTACAATCGATAACTCCCCACAATACGCTTTATCAATCAGCGTCATTTCAAACAAAAACCGCAATATCGCATCCCACGTGTAATGAAATGCATATCCGCTTACTGCACGCACATGTCATCGGTTCATTTATAAATCGGATCATTTCCATTAGAAAGAAGCCGTTTCGATTACAGACGCAATAGTCTAATCGTAATTTAGTTTCTTCAATTAAGCATTCGCATCCTGTTTGTAAACACTTTATTAACCATCATCGGTTTTTTGAATGGTCTTGTACAGTTAATGCAGCCTTCATCGGTTTCTGGTCCGTGAAGTATTGCTTTCAATCAAGCTTCAACCCCGAATCCGACATAAAAGATGATAGAAAATGAACGATGATTCCCTGAAGTGGACGATTTCGCTGAGGTTGTCCCGTAGTGGAGACAAGGCAGGGTATTCGGAACTTCCTTCGAGATTGGCGCGTGATGGCTACAACGGCCTCTTTATGGGCTCTTTGCATAAAAAATTACGTTTGATGTGACGTGCGGGTTGATTAATTGAACGCATTAAATCACGTTCGACGTGGGGTGGTGTATTCAAATATTGGCCATCGGTTGATGTAGTCCATGTGGTACGATCACGTCCAAATGTCGAGGAACATTTTCACTGGTTTGCACGAATGTGAAAATAAACGACGAAATATTAGCGGGCAAAAAACACTAAAAATGGAGAATTTCGCGGGGAATTTTTTCATTCCTGCTGCTATTAGATGTGTTATTCGCCCACATCTCCAAATTGGTCACATATTGGGAGTAAACAGAGAAAGTCCGACTTTGTCCTTATAGGCTCAAATTTTGGGAAATTTTCATTGGCAAAAATCACACTGTCCCGTTTTCAAAATCTACCGAGATACAGAGTGTCTTTTTATTTAATTGAACATTTTGGAATTGACCTCTAATTGTGTGGTTTCGCGGCATTTTAAAATTTCCTCAACGAGTTTTTGATATTATCTTAAGGATATACCATTAAGCCGTAAAAAATCGCTAACCGTCAAAGGCCAACGACGGTCCAAATTGGAGCTAAATATCTGCGAAGCAGTGATGCCCTGTGGGAATACTAAAAAAAACCCGAGACTTTTTCTTCATCTTAACGCTCGAGCCATCCTGCAACTAAAAAACTAACCATTTTTTGAGATATTAGGTTTATATGACATTCTAAACTTAAAATGCGGTTTTCTTTCGCATGAAAGCGTTCCGTTAGTGCCTCACCCTGTACAAAAAAACATTAAAACTGGCGTGTGCAAGAAAAACTCAAGTATCATGTACCACATTACTGGGTTGTCCTCTAAAAGGCCCCTTGAACCTGTAACGAAGCATTCAAGTTCTGTAAATGTTAAATAACAGAAATTATAAAAAATAACAATTAGCACCATGGCACATAGTGGTCTTTGTTTCAGGTTTGCTTCATAGGGCGACAACACATACCGGTATCTGCTAATATTTTGCTGTGTGGACGGTACGGATTCAAATTGTTAGTGTAAACGTAAATCCCCCATCTGGGTTGGGGAAAACATTTTGTAGATCTCCATTCTTATGGTGACCGCTGAGCTCTGTAATCAAGTTTGTCTCTTTGATTTGTCTCACATGGAACAGATACTCCAGCTCAAAGTTATGAAAGAGCTACAGAAAACACAAAGACGAAGTTCTCCATTGTGCAAATTCATACCTGTTTGATTGAAATCGTCTAAGACGGCTGGCACGGCCTCTAACTCTTCATATATGTGTATCAGTGAAACTCTCGTCTGCTCTAGTTCTCTGGTGGAAGTTTACATCATAGGCGTAATAGGGCTATGGCAGACACCAATGTCTCATAGCTATTTTGCTAGGCGTCTCCTTGATAGAATTCTTAACATTGAGTCTGGCGCTTAACGTGTTGAAACTCATGAATATATCGATCCCGTTCGTGCACACTGTTTTCGTCACACAACTTTTTCTTTATAAAACCCATTATCTTTTGGCGAAAGATACAAATGGAATTGAAGCGACCCCGTATCTCTACCGGTTTCCGAGATCTCAAGGGTAATTTTCGAGTTTGGACCACCTTGTACATACGACCATCCAACCTACCACATCTTCTTTATAGATGCGAGATGAAAAAATGAGTAAATATCTTTAGGAATTCAAAACAACAACACGGGCATGCATAGAAGAACTGGATTTGAATGAAAAGATGGAAAAGTCATTAAGATTTCCTATAGCGTTGTAAACCGCGTGGGAGAATCGTCGATCAACAGCTCAAAATTGCGCGTTATACAACTCATTCATGTCCTCCTGACCATGTGGGCGTCAGTAACAAAGACCAGTTTTGATATTAATCCGATTAGAATACCAGCGTTGTTTGCCCATCGTAACCCATAAACCAAATCGTCTTTGATCTGTCCTCTGTTGTATAATGAGCCTTAATGCCAAATTAGCCAGCTATTGTTCGCATTTTTTTAGGGTGTTGCCCATAATGCGGTTATTAACCTGTCAATAATTATAATGGGCCTTTTGTTTTGCTGGAGTTTTCTGAGCCAATTAGGTCATCACTATGATTTGAGTTGCCTCTGATTTGCGTTATGTGCCAATTCATAGGAGTGTAAATTTAAGCGATTGCTGGGGATGGTGGTTATGCTATTAGAATAGAATTCGAGGTATGTGCCTAGAAATTAAATGCCCATATGGGAAATCCTAAGCGTTGTCTGTAAAAGTAATTCAGATTATTTATTATCTTTGTCGGACTGACCTCTAAAGCATGTTTTACGAGGTATATCAGATAAATTAGCGTCTTGTAAAAACGATTCAGCTCGGTGTTTTTAGATTTGGTTGAAACTTTAGATCGCAATCTATGTCAACGCACACGCCTAGAATGCCAGCAAAAATGGCATGAATAAAAAGAACCTTATTAATTATTATTACTATCTTTCGCAAACAGACAGGTAGCTCTTATCGTTAATTTACAATTTAATGGAAATCATAAAAATGTAAACGGGTATGGCCATAAACCATTTCCAACATCGCAGTTTGCCATTTTTTCCATACCGAGCGTTCAGTCTCTAATGGATCGTTATCGCGACCGAATAACTAATTAGTTTTGCGGCGACATCGCATTTTTAGCTAATTTCGCGTCTATTGTTGGACGTGTTTCGGTGTCGTAAAAACCTGAAATGCGTTATCATTCGGTATAGTACCAGGGTCGGTTTGATTTGGCGCAAAATTTGTAAGTAATTGAAAATTCTATGGACCCCATTAGTTAAAGATTAGTTATAATGAAGTACCTTGAACATTTTGATAATCGAGAGATTTTTCGAATTATATATTTAAATAGGATATTATGCAAGGCAAATTTGGACTTGAACTTTCAAAAACTCAAGATATTTTCTCTTATGTAAAATTCCCCTTTTTTACCATCGGTTTCTTTCTTCATTGAAGCTGCAATCGTTGGATTTTGAATAAGTACTAGCAAAAACAATCTGAAGTAATAGTTTCTAAACAAAATGCAAATGTGAAACTTATTCTTAAAAATTATTTCAAAATCATTCGACATTCAACTGAGAAAATTAAAGAAAAATATATTTTTCCCCGTTCAAATTCTCATTTACCACCACTATTCGTATCGACGTATGATTCAAATCTAGTTTACTCCTATTTAGCAAATAACTATCCTTTTCTGGTATTTCGCTTAAGTGAGAACAGAAGATGTAACGTATATGGACTTTACTAGTGTTAGAATAGCAGCATCAATGCCATAGCTTTCATCTTCGTCTAAGGTCATACAAAAAACAAAGACGGCTATATGACGTAGGGTAATGTGGCGGAGATATGATTTGATGACATATCGGCACAGTGGTCGCAAATGAGAGGTTTGATGGTGAAAGAATCAATTTTCCTTATATAAACTCGGCAGAAGTGTGAGGATCTAAGACGCTTACCTGCAAATAAATACGTACAAGAGTCTCGTCAATACTCGTAGAGGTGATCGGCTATAACTCGGAAACTATAAATGATAAAAGTTCGAAATGAAAACCTTTTAAAGTAAGTTTAGTTCCACATTTAATTATTTTCCTCGAAGCATTTAAGAACATAAATTTTAATATTTTTGCATAATCAATATGTTGTTTGGTTAGGTGGGTATTGTCAGCTATAGGATATCCCGTATAGCAGTCTATTATTCTTTTTCAACGTCTAGCACCTGTCTGAAGTTTCGCTATTGCAATTTTGGCCGCCTCTTATGACCTGAATCAGTTGATTTGTGAAGCCACTATTTTTAAAAATGAACACTTTCCTATAAAATTCCGAATTAAGAGAAGTCACATACATTTTTAACTCACGCTTCAACTTCTCATTGAATATATTAATTTCCTTTCGTTCTAGCCTCACCCCATTAACACATGTGAAACACAAAAACCAATCAATTAGCGTTTTTACCGCATCGTTCTTAAATTAAATCCAACTTTAGCGTCCTAATTTGATGCAACGGTGCGTACATTGCCGACCTTGATATCGCATGATCAATAATCATATAACGATGTGGACATTTAAGTGGATTAATGTCGATATTAATTGTGGCATCCGGTGGTGTTTTTTTTTTGACTCACCAATCTATGGTAAACTCAGATTAGACAAAGCTAAATTGACATAAAAAAATGCTAATGGGTTAGTTATTTAATTTGGATAATGAAAGAGAGCCCGAGGCGTTGGTTAATTAACTACTTTGTGCCGTCTTGCTTATTCACGGTGTCAAGGATTTTATATCTTATTGTAATGGAGGTATTTTCTGATTTTCTGGGAATTCGAGCATTTTTGCCCTAAAAATAGAAACCGGGCATAGACGATTTCCAGGGATTCACAATAGCAGCATTATTGTTTAACACCTTGAAAAATCCTTGTCATTCCGAGTACCGCCACATGTACGCCAAAACCATAACTCATTATGGTAAATAACTAAGTCGTCGTTTAAGGAAACGAGTAAATTCTTCTATAAACTGTAAATGCGCACGTGATTCAGCGTCAGTGGAAAAACAATATCGACGTTCAATTTGTGTTTCAGATGGTTCCATGGACATTTATCAGGCAGAGACGCGGAGAAGCTTATTCTAGATAGAGGCAAGAACGGTAGCTTTTTAGTTCGAGAGAGCCAGTCTAAACCTGGAGATTTTGTGCTTTCCGTCAGGACTGATGATAAAGTTACCCACGTTATGATTAGGTGTACGCAGGTTAGTAACTTACGATTTTTTCATAACTCATTAAATCGGATGTAAATTTCTAATTACAAGCTCATAAAGGCGTGAAGTCTCCATTGTTTTGTGTCACTTTCAAGTAGATTTATCCATTAGGTGCGTTAATGAATTAATCGCTCTTTAAATGCATTTTGAGTGCTATTAACTTAAGTAATTGTGAACAGCATTAGCGAGGTTGCAATTAATTTCTTATTCATTTCGCGTCAGCTCTGCTCAGATGGTAATTTTTTTTTTTTAGGATAATAAATATGATGTTGGCGGTGGTGAAAAATTTAATACCTTAGCTGAGCTAATAGAGCATTACAAGAAGAACCCAATGGTGGAAACGTCAGGAACGGTGGTGCATTTAAAGCAGCCCTTCAACGCCACCAGGATAAACGCATCAGGGATACATTCCAGAGTAAAACAACTTCAGGTAAGGGAATTTTTGAAGTTAGGTGTGAAGTCTTCGTGGTGATGGAAATGCAATGGAGATTCTTTTAAGAAGTTTTATGTCGAAACCAATTAAAAGATGACAAGAAAATGTCCCGGTTTTTCACAAAATAAAGTTGATTTCGGCCAAGGCCTTGAGGCATTGCATCAGAAATTCAAGTACAACATCTTATGAAAGGAGAATGAGTGCTGCGTGACTGAAATGGAAATGTAAAATTGTTTTCGTTTTATTTGATATAGTGAAATATATTTAGGAAACTATAAAAACAAAGTGAATAGAATTCATCATTTACAATATCATTTGTAGTCACCCCTTATCTGGATCACTCTGTAGTTCATACTAGAAGTTGCATCGTTTGAAAATATTTCACAGAAGTCTCTCAGATACGAATCAGTTATATTTTTCGTTAAATACACAAATATTCAACATACCCATTTTTTGAGGTGTCGTATAGTAATGGCCAACGGCTCCATTCGTTTGTTCTAAAATTACCATCGCTGTAGAGTAACCATAGCGTAATATTCTACCTTGTGTTGCCAGATTAAGCAGATCGTTTTTGAGCGTAGGAATGATCTACAAATTGTTTTTTCCTCAGTATTTCATATCCGGACATTTTCTGTGCCCGTTTGTTCACAATTTACTTATCTTTTTAGTCTGAAAATGGTCCCAATGGGTTCGGCAAAGCGGGTTTCTGGGAGGAATTCGAATCTTTGCAGCAACAAGAGTTCAAACACCTGTATTCCCGGAAAGAGGGTAGCAAGCCGGAAAACAGGAACAAGAACCGCTACAAGAATATTTTACCTTGTAAGTATTTAGCAACTTTAATTATTTTTCATTTCACCGTTATCTTCGTAAAATAAATAGGATTTTGCCCAATAATTTGTCATTGAGTTAACCAAGATAATAAGAATTTGTGGAAACAACTTTGTCTCCTTGCCCTTGATTTTTGAGGAAATATATGAGAAAAAAAATGAGGACTTCGATTGGAAAAAATGGTACCAATTTGCACTTTAATTAAAATCTATTTTCGTTCAAATAAAGCAAATGATAATACTTTTAACTGGCCATTTAAATGCGTTAATTGTTGCGGAACCTTACATAGATACCTATTGTTGTCTGAGTGGTGGATTTTGTTTAACAACTCCTTACTCTTACGAATTCATTTAATGGTATGTATTGAAAGGAATTTTAAGGCTTTTTATCGCTTAAAAAATAATCTAAAGCTCTAGTATCTCAATAATTTTTGAATCAGTTGGATTTTTTTTACTTTACGTTATTTTGTACGCTAATTATTAGTACATTTAGAAATATTTTACACATTTTTTATATTTGTCTGTTCTCCGAACAAATGGGAAAATTTCTACTTAAGAGGGCAAGCTGAATACTATGATATAATCGTCCAAATCATAACGGAACCTTCCCCATGGTTGGCTGTAGGAAGCATGCAGTCCGGATCATAGGTTTCTTTTGGGCTTCTCCAAACATAAACCCAGCCACTTGTAGGGAATAATGTAAACGATGACTTATCGAACCATACCATCCATATTCTTCCAATCATCAAGTGTCCATGTTTTATGATCGTAGCACCATTTTTTTCGCAGCTTAGAGTTGGTTTCCGTTATAAAGGGTTTCGCAATTGCAGCCCTTCCATGAATGTTGGCTTTGTGGAGTTGCCGCCATACTGTTTTTGTCGAAACAGTATTACTCAAGTGAGTGTTACGTTCTGCTGTCATTTTCGCTGCGGTAGTTTCATGTTGTCTGGCCACAATCCTTTTTAATGTTCGTCGGTCTTTGTCACTTAACTTTGGGTTTTGTCCACTATTCCTCTTCGCCAATGTTTTACCATGTTTTGTGTATGCTTATCATTATGTTTAGTGTATACTGTTACTCATGAAACATCAAACAATTCAGCTGCCTTCGTCACAGACACTCCTGCTAATCGAACACCAATGATTTGTCTCCTTCGAAGTTTGAGAGATCTTTCTTTTTACCGTTGTAAAGCAAAGCGTGTAATATATTGAAATATAACCTACAAGACTTGATACTTAAACTGTGCAACACATACGCGTTGCATTATTTATACAGAAACAGCTTATAAGAAAATATACTTTATTACATAGTGTTCATATTATTTTGTCAATTTTCGTATGTATCAGCAAAACCTCAGAAAATCTTTTTTTGGCGGTCTGGCTAAGAAACTGCATAATTATAATTCCCATTCCATATATTCCACATTCCAATCCACAATATTATAATAAGAATAACTTTTCTTAGTTGACGATACAAGGGTGAAATTAAAAAACGTGGATCCCACGGTGGCAGGAGCCGATTACATCAATGCCAACTACATCCGCTGGAAGTCTGATGATTCTGTGGGCAACGAGATGGGTAACGACCCCAGCGGGAAAGTTTACATAGCAACCCAGGGTTGTCTACCTTCTACTGTTGCTGATTTTTGGCAGATGGTTTGGCAGGACAATTGCCGGGTTATTGTTATGACCACCAAAGAGACTGAACGCTTAAAGAATAAGTGTGCCAGGTGAGGATTTGCAAAGTTATGAATATAAGTTATGTAAAGGTTCAAATTTAGGTATTGGCCCGATCAAAACGGATCAAAAGAGTACGGGAAGATCGTAGTGAAAAATCTAATTGAATCCTCAACCCCGCATTATACGCTTAGGGAGTTTCTAGTTAGCATGGAAGGAACCAGTATCGAGAGGAAAGTTTATCACTATCATTTCACTGCGTGGCCCGATCATGGTGTTCCCTCCGACCCCGGCTGCGTCCTCAACTTCCTCTACGAAGTCAATATCCGACAGGAAGAGCTACAAAAAGAGTTACCTCCCAGCCAACCTCCAGGCGCCATTTTAGTGCATTGTTCAGCAGGAATCGGACGAACTGGCACGTTTATTGTCATTGACATGATCCTGGATCAACTCAAGAAGTACGGCTTGGACTGCGAGATTGATATACAGCGTACAATACAAATGGTCCGGTCTCAGCGATCGGGGATGGTACAGACAGAGGCCCAATACAAATTTGTTTATTTGGCGGTACAACATCATATCGAGATAGTTACGGAGAGGTTCAAGGCTGAACAGGTGAGTTAATTATTGATACTGGTCATATCAAATTTAACGCTGCTTGACAACATAGGACTGAAACTCGAAATGACAGTGTCGTAAACATTTGTTGAAAACTGTCACCATGAATGTTCATGTTTAAACAATCAGGCAATTGACATTGACATGCGCCCTATAAAGATTTTTTGTGTATGGCGGCTACGGTTGATTTTCTACCACTACGTGCACCAGAGGACATGAGTAAATGTACAAAAAATAAACCACTCTAAGCTTGAAAATTAACAGAAAGTGAAGTAGATAGAAGTTGTGTTTGGGTAAAATTCGTAATAATTTCTGGACAGTTACTTGATCAGTTAGTTAGTAACTAAACTATACTTTAAGGTAACAAAGGAATTCAAACTAAGTCATAATGAATTAATGTGTTTGTAGTATTGCATTTATTGATCTCAAAATAACTCTATTCCTTTTTAGAGGGATATGTAGCTCTTCATATTTCAAGCCAGTTTTATCAAAGTGACCAATTATGTCAAGGGTTCATTTTTATGCCACCAGAAGTCACTACTGTCGGGAAGGGAATATACGAACATCCGCTACAGCAGTGACATGGGGAATTTGGGAACTACTCTTACGGGTAACCTCAACAGCACTGGATCCCTCAGTAGGCCTACTAGTGTGTCCCATTTCCCTCAAACACCCATTGCCACCATATTGAGGCCGGAAGCCAAGAAACCTTCACGTGCAGTGTCGGAAATCCCCTTGCCAAGGTAAGTGTTCATTTTATAGAGAATAACATTTCTATGGGTTTAACCAATCATATTTCTGTCCCATCCCACTGAAAAACCTTCATCAAACCGATAATAATGTATTACTTTATATTCAGTTGTGAGTTCAATTTTTCAATGTCAGAAACTCTGTAAATGGTATGACACTCCCATAACAGAAACGACATATTCAAATTTTTTTACTACGGCATATAATGGGCGAAATAATAACAAATGTAACACAATTTTATTGGAACATTGATACTTTTAAAGTTTTCAAAATCAATGAAATGACTTGTTTTCAGTTAAAATGTCAGTTACCCTGTCACTCTAACACTAGTTTGTATACATTGTACTGATACTCTTAACATTTGAATATGTAAATTTTTCTGAATATGCATAACCTATAAGAGATGGAACTACTCATCTTATTTCTCTGTTGGAGTCTGTAATATGGGTTTAATCCATAGGTTTTTTTAAAAATCAATCGACACTAATCTTATCTTCACCCAAAATCCCATTGTTTCAGGCTGACATTAGACGTTCAGTGTAGCGTGTAGCACATTCTACTTAATAGAGACTGTAGACCTTCGTTTGACGACTGAGCTGCGGTGGTGAGCTGTCAAAATGTGTCATTTGTAAGTTGACAATACTCCCGTCATCTCATCGGTCACCTCAGAGCTAACACGACGTCATTATTGCAATGTTTAACAAAAGAAGCCATATGTAGACGTTTGATTAATCGTTTCATTTGGTGCGCGGTACCATCACGGCTAAGTCGTCAAATTCCTTGTGGGGTATTTTCCCTTTTATCAATGTTTATCCAAGGTATATAGGAAGGGGTATGTGTTTACTAACCCGGATTTGTTATAGATTGAAATACTTTCTGGAGTGTTCCAGAAAAATTGTCTCAGATGGAAGGTTGCCTCTATTGTTTTTTTTTCTGTTTAAAGCTGAACACTGTAGTCAAAATAGGAAAATTTACCGTGAAATTGATGGAAATGGTGCAACTTTCTTTTATTTTTCATAAAATGTTGAACAAGCATGTAAAATTTAAGAAATTTGCTTTTTATTTCGACTTTTTTCCAGAAGTCGAGAAAATTTTCAGGAAAAACTACTTTTATGAATTTAATTTCCCTTCATCGATAGACATCAAATTAAATAATGTTGCGATGTTTTTTGGCGTAATTGACATTTGCATCAAATGGAGAACAAGGTTGTCAAATTTGGAATTTGTTTCTTAATTCTAATACTGATAGTTCTTTCAAAGCGATCAGGGAAAGGAGTTTTCTAAAGTCAAACCCTTTTATAAGTTTGAATTAAATGAACAAATTGGAAAAAAAGTCACTTCAAAACCTACTCTTAAAGAAAATGATAATAGTGCATTACCCTTTCGGTTTCTGATCAATGTTTAATGGGGTTTCAAATTTATAATGCATTTATAAATTTTAGCAATAACTATTTTTCCAGGCATCAGAGGAAAACATTTTCGAAGTTGCTATGTAAACATTTATAGTGTTTGTCGACTTTCATTAAGTTGAGGTGAAACTTTCCGCTATATGGAAACTCTATAACTATTTTCTTGTTTTACATGTATAACAGGGTTGTTAAAAAGTTGGAAACCTGTTTTTTAACTTTTATAATTTACTTTAAAATTTACTTCAAACTTTTCTTCAAAATAAAATAAATGAACTTCAACTAATGTCTTTTGTTTTTCCAAACTATAGAACGAGTTGCATCTTTACTTGTTCACTTTTCAATGTAATTATGTAGAATTGATTAGAAGTAACCTCTTTTAGTTTATCAGAAAAAAATGGCCTTGTTAATGAGAATTTTGCCATAAAATCAATAACTGTGAACATAACTTTTGCAAACGCCAACTTTCATAGATTTCTGTGGTGCTCTTCTAATTGCATATATGTTACTAATACATTTCTCAAATCGAACCTTGTCTTCTTTCAGACCTCCAGAAGAAATGGTAAAGCCAATGCTGTACGAGAACATTCCAAGTAACTCGGCCTCTCATCCGTGCCCCGCCCCACCGCCGCCTCCAAGGAAGACATGACGTCAGAGCTTCTTTTAAAGCCGATGTTTCCGGTTATCCAAATAAAGCTACATGTGATAGAATATTAACAGTGAGATGTGAACACTGTAGCCAGAGTCAAATATTAAGGTCAAAATATTATAGTGCGCGTGATCGGACATAGTTCCACAACCTGGTTGATGGGATTTTACTACTGTTATTGGTGCTGCTGATCTGATAAGTGTTTAAGTTGTATTATACTGTATACTGTGTCCCAATGTCTATACAACATTATGAGGCAACGCTTCACTGATAATAAATTATGGAAGTATACAGGGTGATTTCAGGTTAGCGAACTCCTGTGTACAATTCCGCGCTGCTGCTTTTTATGAGACTGACGTAACTGCGCCCATGCTTTTAATGATAATGCTTCATCCCGCCAGATGTTGACAATAAGTGCTTTTGTTACGTTGCAGCTTATGCAGAGAGAGAAAGCGAGAGAGTGAGAGAGGAGATAAAGAGAGAAAAAGGGAGATAAAACGAGAGAGAGAGAGAGAGAGAGATAAAGCGAGCGAAAGAGAGAGAGAAAGCGAGCGAGAAAGAGGAAGGAAGGGAAGAAGAGAGAGAGAGAGAGAGAGAGAGACACATTTAGAAGTGACAGAAATTTTTTTAATTTAGCCACATTAAAATAAATCCCTTTTTTTTGAGTCCTCGATTTTGCATGCTGCTCTTTGCCACCAGTATAAAATTGATAAAAGTACAATAATACGAAATCTGAATCGACTATCAAGGAACATAATAGTTTCTCTTTGTGTTAGAACGGGAGTCAGATATAAAGGGACAATAACCCCGAGTCAAAATATATTAATAAGAAGTTTTGATTTTTGTTAAAATGTCTGTATATGTTGTTTGTCAAAAAAAGAGTATTTAAGTAAGTAGTCGTTAATACCTAAATGTGTCTTTTTAATATTTTAGAACTGAATGTGTACGTATTATTAAAAATGTAGTTAACATTATTTTCACGTTACGCATAACATAATCGAATATATATTCTGATCACTGTGAATAATTGGTAATAATAATTATTGTAAAATACGAATCTAAAGAGCATGTGGATGTTATATTACCAAGCTGAAACGTTCAGTACGATGTAAGTTGTAAAAGTGATAATTTTTCGTGATTTTTATCTAGTTTTTATCTAGTTCTATTCTTGCATTATATTATATTGACCATTGAAAGTTTTTATATTTGTAAATTTTTGACGTTTTTTCGATATGTGAATTCAAGTGTGTATTTATATGTAAAAGAAAATGATACGCGAAAAGTGTTTAAGTTTTTATGGAGAATAGAAATATGTTAAATAAAATATGTCAAATAACGCCTGAAGTTTGCTTTACCTTTAATTTCGACAGCGAAGGTAAAATGCAAATTTTGCAGCGTAATTGGAATAATTGCTTGACAATGGTGAGTAAGATTTTTGACGTAATTTTAAAAGTTTAGAAAACACCTTAACACACCGCCATTTATACATCACTATGCTAAGTAGGCCTTTCCAATAGAACGAAATCGGTAACTCTTATGTTTCGCCTTCTAAGCGTGAGTAGTTAAACTAAAAATTGTGTGGCGGAAGAATTTTACCTGTGTGTAGCATGTAGTGCTTAGCATTGCTTGAAGGTGACGCAATAAATAAAAAACGACGGAATTGTGATGCACTTTTCCAAGTTTAATTATATCTTTCTTGTCTGATATATTTTTTGCGGTTTTAACGTAATAAATACAATGTGATCCTTTCGCACCCTAATAATTCGCTAATATGGTCACCAAAAAACCAGTAACGTACATGACAATTTTGTCTCTCGAGTTGCTTCGATTTCAAAAATATTTGGCTTCAAAGTACGCTACAGTGTTGATGTGATAAGGTCAAACTTTTAATTGGACAATTACGGTTTTTTGAGTTAAAAATTTTCTTGATACATTATCCATGGTATTTTCCGGATTAAAAAATTGAAGTTGTCTAATTCGAGTTTTGACCTTAGTGTATTAACACTATGTCTACCGCGAAGCTAAATATCGTTGGAATCGAAATATCTTAATCTTTACTCTATTTTTTGGTTAAAATTGTCATCTACGTCCCTGGTTTTATGCATGCCAAATATTCGTATAAATCATGAACATATGGACTCGAAAAATTTCAGTTTTTTCAAATCCAAAAATATTTGTCTTGAAACATAAACACTACATACAGGATATTTTTGTTCACGAGCCATAAGAATTAAAGTGCAATGCATTTCACTGTTTTTTTTTAAGCGAGCTATAACCGAAATTACCTAAGAATTTGTTATCTATTAAGGTGGTTTAGGTAGTGCTGACATTGTTTATTGGATTGTGTCAGAAAAGTTCAATAAACACCCGATTTCTTTTATATAATTTTTGTACAATTTTGATGTTAATATTACAGGGAAAAATAGTTAACATTGTAAGTACCCTATTTTTTGCTTAATTATAGTGCTTAATTAAAAAATTTTCAACGCACTATTTTAAAGACTTAAAGATTCGAAAAGTTTTCGAAATAAACTAATAAATTCTTGTATGTTTTTACTATACTTTCAAAACCTTAACAAATCCAGGAATTAAGAAAAATGTATATTAAACTTCAAAAAGTGCATCAAAATACCGTCGTTACCTTAATACAGCTATTTTGAATTGGTCAGATTGGGAGACTGTTTAGCAAATAAAACCGGGAATATGATTTTTTTTATTATCATTAAAATCGCTACATTTACTATACACAACTGAAGGAAGAAATGGTTGTAACTATAAATTTGCAGTTATCGGGAAAATTCCCTTAGCTGCAACTTCCTTTGATAACATCCTGTGATGAAGAATGTCACACGCCTTGAAAACTGGCAATCTTACGGTTTATAGAACACTGCTTTTTTTATCTGCTGAAGAGTATAAAAACCGCAGGAATGATGAATTACTTTTATTTGATTACTATTGAAATTTGACTCATATAATAAGCTTAACAAACATTATTAAATGATTTTGGGTACAATGTCTGTACTTTGCATTTTATTGTGCTTTGAAATAATTCCTCGGGGTAATTTTGCTCTAAGTTAAATTCGATTTTAAGCAAGTTTTCGTTGAGAAATTAAATGGGTGTTGGAATGTATAGAGAGCTGAATACTCTAATTTGGAGTTGCCACTGATTGACACGAACACGAACTGAAGGTAAATTACATAAAATAAAAACCTTTATTATAGTC
Source organism: Euwallacea similis (assembly GCF_039881205.1). Taxonomy (NCBI): domain Eukaryota; kingdom Metazoa; phylum Arthropoda; class Insecta; order Coleoptera; family Curculionidae; genus Euwallacea; species Euwallacea similis. Next base: position 491,056 of record NC_089643.1, on the reverse strand, counting down.
TAAAAAAACTATATTACAAAATCAATATTTATACAGGGTGTCCTAAATGTCATCTAGAACTATTGCAATCTTCGAAACGGTAAAATACGAAGTTAGTTAAATTAGAATGTACGTGAAATTTTTCGAATCTTTAGTTTGCTATATACATATAGCGTTGCTATAAAGTTTATCACAACATATTAATTTTTCAAAATAGCGGTTAACGCCCGAAATATTGGTACCATCGCAGTTTTTTGAAATACGGACCTGGATTTTTTTGTCTTTGTAGCTGAAAACATTCGTTTTGTTCTGTTTACTTCCATGCCCCACGCCTTTAATTTTCCTTCACCATTAATTAATGTGACTATTGAAATTTTTTTAGTGGATCTATGGAAAATCCATTCTATAGCAGATTTCTTTCTAGTCAAGTTTTCTTTTAAAACGAGAGCTGTAGGAATGGAATATCCCTTGCTACGATCAGTTGTGATATTTATTGTCCTATTTATTTGTTGCAATTAAATTCCCAAATCTTTTTTTCATTTGGTGGAATAAAAATGAACAATCAAGTATTTTCTGAAATGTCGTATATCTGTCTGTATATCGTAGACCACACTCAACAAAACCGTGAAAAAAAGCCCAATTAAAAAACACTGATGATGGATTTTTTGTCCATAAAACGTTGAAAACCACACACTTACTGCATAGTTGTAGTGCTAGTTTAATGGGCCCTGCTTTAAAGGCAATAATATATATGAAAAATGTATGTCTATATAAAAAAAAGTAAGTGTTGTGGTACCGGTATTTCGGGCGTTAAGTACTATTTGGAAAAAGTGAATTCGTTCCTCGTATAAAATTGAAGAATTTAAAATTTTCCTATGTTAAATGTTTTTTTATTAGACTTGTAGTTTTAAAAACAAAAATCAATAAAAATTTCAGTTCTAATTTTATATTTTTTTCAATTTCGCAAAAACTGAAAACTGTATGGCAACATACATGACAAATTTACATAACTTTACGTGACAAATTAAAAGACTTCAAAAATGACAGTTTTTCTCTAATTTAAACAATGTCTTATGGTTTTGAAGATAGCAATAGTGTCACATGGATTTAGGCCACCCTATATATGTATATGTGAAATAAATTCGCACATAATGGAGTTACCAACGTCAATGTTTGATCATATTTAAGGGATCTTTATTGTAGCGGGCGAAAATTTCCTTTTTGAAGTTATCGAATTGCTTCCTGTTTAAATTATTCTGGTGCTCCCTCCAAGGAGGTCGACTTTTCTTCACTTGAAGACCCCAATGGCAAGTGAAGATCGGTGAGAGGACGAAAAACTCATAGCCCGCTACAAACATCTCATATACCTGCAAGACAAAAATTCGTTTCTTGAAGCATCACATTAATTGAGTATTCCACCTGACTATTCCTGGTATAGCCATATCCGACAAATCGCTCATCGTGGGGTGGCACGTTGTCGGTAGATATGTAAAAAGGCTCATAAAGGAACTCGAAATTAGTTACTGGGTGGCTAATTCTCACTCGGTCATCTGGGTCTTTGTATTGCTGCCACCTGCATTTTTAAGTAACACGCAATGTTCCATTTGATTATTGCATCCAGTATTAACAATTACCTGCTGAAATTTGTGGCATATTGATTATAAATAAATACTTTGTGGTGGAAAGGTCTGGCGAGACCCTTATTGGCCATCCTTACCAAATCAGTCTTATTCGGTGGGAAATACACCCTCTCATCTAGCTCGTAAGTTGGCACAACGTAAGCACATTTACCAGAGCATTTCTGGTTTTCTAAATTGCAAATTTTAGTAATAATAGCTTGCTGGTGTAAAGAAACTTGCCATAGAATTTATTCAAACTTTCAGCCATACCCTTACTAGGAATGATATCGACATCAGTTAAGAAAACGTATTTGCTTTGACAATTTTTCCGGGCAAGATTTCTGAGTAGATTCTGAGGATAGGGCAATTTGCCTCTCCACGAGCGAATATTCTGCTTTAAAAAATCCACGTAATTATTTCTCAAATAAAGAGGCTCCTCATATACCCTTCTAATAGTCTCCTGAATTGCGAGGCTTTTCAAAACTGCCATAGGATTTCCGCAGTCAAGCTTCTCCAAAACTCCCTCGTCTACGTCATAGTTTTTTGGCCCCTTACTACCTCTATTTATTGCTATATGAAACGTAACTTTCTCTCTAATCCTTATGTTACACTTTCTCAAATATAGAATATACAATAGGAGATTACCCAATTCTTTTTCAGAGCCTGCGAATGCTGCCAATGATATAGGACCCCCTGTTGGAACGTAGTGATAGTTACAATCAAACCTTTTCAGCAACTTACCCCAGTAAAGGCTGCTCTCTATAAGCGAAGCAATCTTATCCAAGGAACTTTGTGTAGCTAGACAAGTCTCGTAAGTCTCAGAGAGCTGAATGTACTTTTCGCCAACGAGGACATTATCAAAAAGCTTATACCCAAGTCTGGCATCTGACCTTCCTAGGCTTAAGTTCAGATTTAACGCATATTTTCCATTCCCAGCTGGATTTTTGCGACCTTCCTCCAGGACATTATTTCCCAGGGTCTTATTAGGAACCTTGTTTGTCGCCGGCTTTGCCTGATTTCCTATGGAGATACCAAAGAAATGAATCATGCACCCACTAAATCCCAGATAATGCGAGGTATTTAATGTTCAATTGGGGGTATTTACGGAGGCTCAGGTGATGAAATTAATACCTGCTTTAGTGCAATTTGAGAACAAATACATTTTTCTCTGATTAATCAATGTACACATCATGATATACCAATTTTCGGATACTTACTGCTTACATCATTACAATCTGTCCTTAGTGGAGTTTCAGCACGGGCTATGATAACTTCAGAATTTTGCTTACACAATGAAGCGTACATGAGCCTCACCGTCAAAAACACGTTGTAGATGGTTAAAAAGATCAGCACTGCAATGCTTAGTTTCCAAAGCCGCCATTTTCCCTGAAAAAACCAGAGTAGGTATATTACGGAAGATGATAAACGTAGTTTTGCTAGGACCTCAAGGAATGAGGTCCGTAGCCACTGCGGGGTCAGTGGTCGTTCACGAGAGCTTGATATGATCGGGGATATAATTTAGAGGAAAGTGTCTATTTTCAATCTAGACATGGCACTTTAACTAAGCCTGTTGCCGCCACAAAGAACAGAAACTAAGAATATTTTGCTGTGCCATTTGCAGGTCCATAGTGCACAGATCCTGTTGAAGCAAGAATAAGAGCTGAATCCACATTTAAGGACACACCATATACTACTTCTAGGCGCGCTTTCTCTAAAGATTAAAGATATTATATGGACGAAGACCTGCAGACACTGATGAGAAGAGCTACGTGAAAACGAAGTCTACTATGCGGGGATCCGAAAATGATCTCCTGCATTTCAACATGAGGTCGCCAATATGAAGGAATATTTTAAGCAAGCACTGAAGAAGCAATCGGCAGTTATAAAAGAACTTCAAGAAAGAGTAGAGAGTTCATAGTAAACTCAGTTCCGCCTGCCTAGCGACCAACTAGGGAAGTTCATCTCAACAAGGAGGGAGAATGTCTGTATAAATATTGTTGAGGTGGAGCTACTGCGTTCAAGACTGCCCCAGTGGCGTCTCCCCTAAGGTACGAAAATGAATGGATACCCACTGCACCTGGAGTGGAAATTGTGACTGATTTTCGTTTTGATCTCATTTTGTAAACAGCGGAATTGGGAGTATATCACTGGCTGCGTACAGGACATCGAAAAGGCAGTTTATCATCCTGACTCCAGAGTCAGGAACTACGTTGGCTTCCTTGGAGGGATTCTGTGTCTGGGTTAGGATATACTGACTTGGGATTGATCTATGAAGAAATCTCTGTCTACGAAGAAGGGCTTTTGAGTTATTCTGCGACTTTTTGCGCAATTGACTGCGATGTTTTCGCAAGAGGGTACTCTGTTACTTCGATTTGGAGTATTCTTCTGTTTGTGAACAGAAAAACGAATTTGATGCTTTTCATCAGATGCTATCTGCTATATCCTAAAATAACCGTGCAACTGGATTACTGTAAAAAATATTGTTAGATATATCGAAATAACTTATCGGGATTAATAGCCTAATTTTATTTTGCCATAAAATGCCTAAAGCAGGGCTTAGAATAAGTCAAAATTATTTTACAAGTTGGAAAAAATAATAAAATCGTCTATAATAAATAAAACGCTATTGGAGGCTTTAATTTGGAATTTTAAAAAATGTATTGAAAATCTCAAAATATTGAAATTTGCGAGGATACTACACTTTAATCATCATTCGCGTACCATTTAAGATTAAGCAATTTTAGTTTTTTCCATTTGGATCGATGGCTTGTTTGAAGAAAATGATGACCTGTGCACCCTAGTCTTTATTAGCTTCAAATGGACGATATTTAATTGACAAGGAACTTTTACAGCGCTCAATATATTGAAATTTTTATGAACGCCTATATTGACCAATGTGGTTTCCCGAAGTTTCTACAAATTCATGAAATTTATATGATAAGCAACTCATTCTTTCACATTTTGATGATTTTGAATTTCATATAGGTACGCTCCTGACTTTTTTCAAATGATTTATAAAACTCAAAAGTACGAAATTTCAATATTTCCGAAAACCATTGTCGTACTTACATGATTTCTCAGAATTTCTACAAATTTTCGAATCACAGAAGAATTTAGCTATTTTTTAGTCAGTAACAGACTCAGGTGTAAGTGAGTTCTTGGGCACAGCACTGAATTTCTCTGCGTGCAAATTTTTCCCGATCTTGTCAGTCCCTCCAAACGAACGCCATTTAAATCACATTTTTAAAGTTTCAGAGTCTTAATGGGGGGGTCAACATAGGATCCATATCTGCTGATCAGAAAAATAAACATGAAAATGATGGGGCATATCCATTTTGACCCACTTTTCAAAATGTAAGTATCGATCTTCTGGGAACCCGAAGGGTAATTGCATTAAAAACCTCTGTCAAATTAATAGCCCGATTAACTCTATCGGCCTACAGTAAGCGGGCTATTCTGTCTCTTTTAGTTCCTGAGATATGGAGGAACATTCATATAGACTTTCGCAATTTTGAAAGTCTCACGAAATTAAGGTTCTTCAAATTGTACTTTTAAGCTTCCAGAGCCTCAATCGAAGCATCCAGGATCAACGTAGGATCTATTTTCTGTTGATTGAGGTGATAAGCATTAGACCAAAAGATTAAATTTTTTTCTGAAAATTTACAAATTGGCGATACGTACTGATTTTGATCCACTTTTTTAAATTTAAGCGATGATTTTTTGGGAACCAGATGAGCAACTGTATTAGAAACCCAAGTCAAATTAATAGCCTCGACGAGTTTTATCAGCCCGCATTGGACGAGTTTCTTTGAGTCTGTTCTTGAATTTGGTAGAAAAGGTCTCTTGAAACGAACCTGAACTAACTTAAAAATTTTCAAAAACACGGGAGGTGCCCAATTGTAATCACTTTTCAAATTTTAAGAGCCGATATCTTGGGAACCCGAACAGTAATTTCATTTAAAATACAAATCAAATTGGTTGCCTCAAAGGGCTCTATTAGGCTCCGTTGGGTGGATCGGTCCGTCCCTTTTTTACTGCATTTATTAGTAAATTTCATAGACCAATTTCTTGAAAAACACAGTCATCCGTGAAAATGATAACAAATAGCATTAGTTTTATTGCAGAATGGCATGTTGTAGGGCCGAAGTTCGAAGAGAAGGCACGACATAGCTATCAAACTGTGACCGGTGTTGCCATATTGTAAGAACTTTCTTTAGAGTTAGGGAAATTTTATTGAGATTTTTGATATCTTTAAAATGAAGTCAATAGCCTTTGCTGCAAAGGCGCGTTTATTAAGTAATTATACTTCACTTCAGTATAATTTTCATGTACTAGATTGTGGAAAAGGTAAATCGATTATAAAATTTAAGAGAAATTTGTTGTTTTCACAGTCTGATAGATGATTGTAATTCTGAAATAAATCTATTTTCTGAAACAAATTGGTGATCTCAAAACTGCAACTAGCCACCGATCATTGGTTTTAGTTATGATAGAACATCTGTAAGCTATGTTACAATATTATGAGAATTGTCTTTATGTCGATGGGAATTTTCTTCGGATTGTAAGCCCGCTCTCTTCTGTCATTGAAATTATATTAATCACAACTAAGTTGCAAAAGAGCACTTATTTCACATTAAAACCCTGACAAAATGTAGTTCAAGTGAACTTACCATATTGAAACGAGCATTTCCTAATATTAAAATCTAAATAAATTTAGGCAAAGAAATGCAAAAAAATTGAAGCAAAGAACAAATAGTTAGCAGGGTATTATTGTTGCAATTCTCAATGTTGAAACAGCATTGACATACCTGAAACATTAGTTTTTTTACAAAGTCAGCCACCTTGACCCCACAGCTATACACTGCTTGCAATTCACCTCTTTCTGAAACAGTTCGGGTCAGGCACCGCCAGTTTTCCATTCATTTTTCACGTGAATGCAAACTGCGTGTGACACAGATTGTTTTTGGATATATCTCGTTATCTAACACCTCAATTGTGGGCTTATCAGCTATGAAAACTTCATACGTTCCGCCTTGGGCGACGCGAGACTCCTGTATGACTTGTATGATTTTAGCTGCATTGGCAGGTTCACTCTATAGGTTTTCCTCCCTCTTTAGACTAGCAAATTCGGCTCTAGTTTGCCGCATGAGCAGGGCAGAAGTCGGTCCGGAGGAAGTTAGATGATCTGTAACGAAAGCGTCACTTTTAAATGTCTCCCGTGTGACTGAGTGAATGGGTAAATTACAATAAATAATGTCCTTCGATGTGAAGGTGAGATCCTCTAGTCTATTTCTAGGTGGGAAGTGCGCATGAGCAACACGTGTGTGGGACCGTCCTTATTGATCCCGGTTTGGCTAATTTCATGAATGAAATTCCCTAGGGATGCAAATAATTTGCATGCCGTGGAAATGGAACAGCTGTGGAAAAACTGATACATCGGCATGTTTTTGGATTTGAGTGGATCGTTATCAAATAAGGCGAAGAACTAACATTGCTGCCTCTCCAGTAGGCAAAATTTTAAATTCAAAAAGCCTTTCAATAATCCATTCGTCACGGCGCAACATGTTAGATTGCGATCGAGGGTCTTAGGAAATTTCCATCTTCAAAAACTCTGTTAGATAATATCTTGAAAATTATGAATATAAGTAAAAAACAAACACGATTTAAAATTGATTCATCTGGTTAATTCTCTCTCCTTTCATTTCATCAATGATAACCACTTCGCGGCTTGTTTCGAAGCGTTTCAACACGTTTCAGTGGACCAAAAACAATATTAAATATTTGTATTATCATTTATTTGTTAGAGAGTAAATTGATTATTAATAATGAATATCTAAATTTACGATTTAAACAGGAAAATGCCACTTATTATACGCCCAGTTTAGCATACAGAGCACTTCAAAAAGTTGGTGCCATACTCGGGGAGGTTGTAGGGGACGTTGCGGTAGAAAATTTTTCCATATAAGCCCTTAGTCGACAATGAGCCTTTTGGCTCTGGAAGAATTTTTATCCAAAAATGTAATGTTTTCTCGTTGACACTGAAAACATCGATATTTAAGTCATTTTTACTGGACAACGCAGAAATAATGGAGGCAAGCTCAGCATAAAGACTCTCAGCTTCTCTAGCGTTGCATCCTGCTTCGCTATAAATAAGATGCAAAACTGCATACTCTTCAGAGGTAAATTGGACCGTTTCAACAATTTAGAAGCAAAATTATCGTAAAATATGAAACACTCAATTCGGCGCGATCCTGAATAAAATCAATTTTTACCAATATTGCGTCGGGCCTTGTAGCTGATAAAAAACTTATCAAGAGAGATACACGTGTTTATTTTGTCTCACGTTGTCTTTAATGAAAATTACTTAAATATCGATGTCTTTTAGTGTCGACGAGAAAATAATACAGCTTTGGGCAAAAACTGCTCCAGAACAAAAACTGCTCATTTCCACCTGAAGTCAGCGATTTTGGTATAAGCTAATTTGAGCTCAGTCACAATATTATTGTGTCGAGTATCTCTAGTTTAATGTTAGTGTTGGTGTTCTTTCTGACTCATCCTGTATAGAGCATCAATGGACATTTTTCCATATTTCTAGCTAGTCGCCTTCGATAGCTACAGGATGAATCATCAGAGACCACAAAGAGACCTCAAGAGGGAAAAGGTTAAATAACAAGCCTAATATAAGAGTTGTACCGTATAAATCTCCATGGCAGAGAATTTCGGGACCCCTTGCTTCCACATAGCGAAAAAGCAGGATAGCAGAAAAAAAATTATTCATTTTATCATCACGTCTTATTGAACCATTCTGCATATCAAGATTGCTGCATATACATATGCCTAACTCTTTTTATCTAATTCCTGCATATGCCACGACGTCATCCTATATATCATAAGTTAAAAACTTCTCTTTGTACGATTTTTCTACATTCAATTTAGGGAAATGTGAGGTCTAGACTAGAGACATCCAAAATCTAGAGAAATAAAGTTCAAGCTAGTTTTCTAAAAAAAGACGAATCGCCTTTCCTAGATTGTCGCAATTTAATTATTAAAGCTTAAAAATAATTCAAATAAGTACATAAAAATAAAGCGATACCAAATTATCATTAAAGAGATTTTCGTTCTACTTTAATTAACCTTATTAAGTAAATAATATTTAATCATTCTTTGGAACAAATTCAATGAGGAAAAAGATAAAAATACGCCTCTTTGGTTGGTAGTTAAAAATAGGAATACTTATGTGTGTGGTATGTGCGAGAGAAAATATTTTGCCATACACTTGAGCTTATTCGAGATTAGTTGCGACACTTGGAGGTCCTGAAATTCTTTGATAAAGTTATAGAATGCTTATATTCATTAACTAACATTACGAGTTGTGTTTGCGCATTTTCCTACAAGGATGCGATACATTGGCTTTACCGCACGCATTTGCGAGTTGAAATTTTACGCGTTTACCAGCTTTAACGCACGCAAATCTAATTGGCGTGTGTAAAAATGTGTGCCTGTAAAGATTTTACCGCACGCTAATGGTTAATTAAACGTCTAGACGCCTGAAAAGTTAAGGCACGTGCTCTTGTAGAAAAAGTATTAATGGAAAAAGAAAGTTCCAAAGAGTTCAATGACGAAGCTCCATTCTTCTTCTCTACACGAATATGGCTAATGTTTTATTAGAGTGAGTTAAACGACGAAAAATGTGAAAATGCGCCTTTCACAGCCCCTAAATTGGAAATTTGGAGCCGTTTCAAAGAAGGTTTGGGCTAATGATTCAAAATGAGATTTTTAATGTCTTACTTGTAATGCTACACGAATATAGCTAAAGTTCATATGCCCGAGAATGACTTTCAAATCGGGGTTTTTATGCAAATTCGAAGAGGGTAGCTGTTCATAAAAAATGGCTTTCTGAAGTCTAAATATCTAACGAGTACATGTCAAATTGTACTTAACCTTTTCCGCATTAATCGAGTCAAGCAAGAGTTTTAATAGTTTAAATCATTACCTTAGAAAGTCTCCGCAGTAAACCTAGCTATTCACAAACGTAACTAAGCGTAATGCGCGGTTAGACTTTGGGATGCCTGAACTAAGGAACTAATTACCTTAAAAGTGTTTACGTTTACATCGTTTATTTAATCAAAAAGTCACCACACATGAGCATGATAGAAAATGGAAAAGCAATTAAGGCTTACATACGTGCTTAGCCTACATACTAAATTAAGGTTGAATTAAAATAATTAATCAGGAACGACAATTTGTTCTGGTATTTGCATGTAAGGTGAATTTGAGGAGTGTGTATACGGGAATATTAATAAAAATAGAGTAATTAAAAGGTGCGTCGAACTTATTTTAATCAGCACTAATGACTTTCAGTAAAATTATGTATAGGTCGCTTAACCGCGACGTCATGTGGCAATATCTAGGTCACAAACTATATAAATTTCCAACAAAAACTAAATAACGTATCTGTAAGAATTCCCTTATGTGACTTGGCTCCAACCAATCGAAAAATCGAATTTTATACGTTACAAACCACGAAATTCCACTATTGTGTTAGACTGGGAGATTTTTTCCGATTATCAATCAATTCGAATAAATCGTAGCGTTTTGCAATATATTTATTTAACACCGTTTCTTTGAGTAATGTTACAAAAACGGCTACTGTGCAACTAAATTTATTATCTAACTCGTAAAAACCGCATAAAATCGGCGATTTGCCCTCCTACCTCGCGCGATTCACAAAAAAAAACAGTTTATAAGAGAGTCGTTTTGTTGTAGCGTCTTTGTGTAGTCAATCAAACTGTTGGACAAAGGTATTAAGACAAGGTTGTACATCAGTTTTGGTCATTTTTCGACCGGGAAGTGTTTGTGTGATTTTTCAGTGGAAATTTCGGTAGGTTTCCGTCAGTATAACTGTATCTTAGATAGTCATTCATGCAAGGGAAAATCAGACAATGAGTTCCATGTCATTAAATGTGATGATCACTTCAGTGTTTGTTTCTACAGTTGAGTGGCACTTATTAACTTTTCGCTTATCTTAGATCGCATGTAATGCCGTCAATCCTTTTATTAGCCCCTTAATTCTCGTGCACTTTCACCCCCCTTTTAACTCAAAACTATTTTCAACTGCACAAATAGGCATAAGAAAATTGAATTTTGCCAAAAAAAATCCCGTCAAATTGTAGCATTTATGTCGGTTTCCACAAGCGAGCTTCTTTTCAATGAACGACGAATTAATTAAATTAACTTAAACAAATCTAGGATAACTAATTACTTATTAATGCTGGCAACCCGCCATACAACACTGGAAGTACAATATCATACTACGAGACACAAAGAACGACAGTGACTTCTCTATCATTTTTTGGATCTAGATTCTAGTCAATAGGTCTGAGAGTATGTGGGAATAGGCCAAAAATCCTTAGACATATTTTATATATTTGTACTATTTATTGTCGACGTTTCGACCTCTACAAAGTCATCCTCAGGACAATTATGTATTTAGTTAGTATTGCTTCCTTCATTATGTAATGTATAACAACTAACACTTGAGAGAAGACAGATTAGGAAGGGAAATAGGTAGAAAGATAACAATCAACGTCTATGGTGTCGTTTTCTTTTTTGTGGATAATACACTCTGATGGCGGGACGCGCTTAGTTGAACATTCATTAAGAACGCGGGGATAACAGTTAATATCTTTTTTGTTTTGTTGTTTGTTTGTTTGTTTGTTTGTTTGTTTTTATTCGGCTTTTTTTAGTTTTGTTCGTTTTTTTGTTCTTAGGATGACTCCATAGTGAAAACAAAGGTTGAAACGTCGAAAATACATATAGATACCTTCAAAGGTTTTTCTAGGCTGATCCCATGAAATCGAGGACAACTAAGATCTTGAAAGCTAATTTTAAGCAATAGTCTCTGATACAACTTTGGTTTATCCTATCGAAAGTTTAGAATGTGAAGTTGAAGCATTAAATTATCGAGAACCAAGTGGCGTCATTAAGTACAATATAACTAATCTGATCTGAAATAATTTAAGTTAATCTCAGTTTAATGAACCATGTAAACGTAACCAATTCAGCTAATTCTAGGATAATTGGTTCCTTAATGCAGGCAATCCATTATACAGTTGCAAGTTCACTTCACTAAAGGATAACTGAATCTTCAAAACAAGTTTTAACTGATGACTTTATTTCTGACTTTGGAGCTCCATGTGGTACGACTCTGGTTTCTAACAGATAAAGAGCAAAATTTTAAATAAAGTAATGGAAACTTGGAAAGTGAAAATGTTAAAGAATGAACGGTGCGTCTTACCTATAAGGGCAGTTGTAAATTAGTAAATTTTTATGACGAAATTTATTCTTCCTGACAAACCACTAAAGCTTAGAGAGTAAATTTGAGGCATTAAATTTTAGGAAAAGCAGTAGCGTACGTTGTCTCATTAGCATTATCTGAACCTGAACTACCTTGAATTTAAGCTTATCAATTTGGTGAATCATGTAAACGCTCATTCTCCAATAACTAGACCTTCTTAATGTAGGCAACCCGAAATACAACAATTAGGTATATGGCGGAGCTTTGCCATGCTAATGCTTGCCTACAATTAAAGAAGAAATAAATCACACTTATTGGGCATAATTCCTACAAAACACTCACTAGTACGTAGGCGTATCCTCAGATTTAAATTGACCATATCATGCATTGTTAAAGTTTTTTTCTTGTCGGAATTGCTTTAATTTTAAGTATAAATTGGTTGCTTTCAGGGTTTTCAACAAGTCCTATTTCGAAATGGCGAAAGTATTCATCTGTTTATCTATGTTGCTGGTGGGTAGTTTAGCTATCCCCGTAAAAGACGAGCTGATGTTTGAAGGGCCAGATGATACAGCTACAGTGGAAAGTACTGTGAGGGAGGCCAGGGCCGCACCCAAGCACATAGGAGATCTAATCAAGCCAGGTATTTAGATTTACGTCATTAGAGTCCACTTTACGAAGTCCTATAAATAAGACTCTTGAACATACTTTCTGATCGCAAATTTATCAGCTACGTGCAAAGAACTATCGCTGTAAAATATTTATAATCATGACTCAATTTGGAAAATCGTGTTTCAAATTCTGTAACGTGATAAAAAGGACAACTTCTCATCCTTCATTAGGTGTAAAGGACGCTTTTCTCTACACCTACGGCGACGCTGAGAATGACGATGGAGAGTTCCATGGTTACTCTAAAACCATGAATAATAAAGGGCAAGATGGGTACTTGCATAGGGACAAGTTCCATAAGAAGGACGGAGACAAGTATGCATATGAAATTCACTCCGAGTATGGGCAGGAAAACAAAGCCAAAATTGACAATTTGAATGCCGAAGGCATTAAGAAGGTCCTAGAAGAAGGTACATATTGTAAAAAAGAAACACCGTAGAAGTATATTTAATTGTTATGCATGGGACCAGAACTAACAGAATAAAAGAGAGAGGAAAAGGATTAATATGTGCACGAAGAAGTAGCAGGAAGAGGAAACTGTAGATAGAAAAAAATATGGCACACAATGGGATTATTGGATAAATGGAATCGTCTGTAATTACTCATAAAATCAATGTATAACATTTCACTGACTGTGTTTGCAAGAGAACAGTCAAATGGATATTTCATTTGGACACGCCTAATATAACGTTCATCATAACATGCTGATTATACAATTATCATTAACCATTAAAATCATTGTAAATATTCTGAGCTGCGAGGTAAAACTCAGTCATTTATATATTCCCCTACTATTCAGTCAATCTCACCATTTAATGGAGAACACATATTCAAGAATCAACCTAAAATAAATGAATATGTATTAATTAATTTTTAATACACTTGGCAACATTGCCTGTTAAAAAGTACACATTTTTACTAAATGAAAAGGCGATTTAAAAACAAAAGCAAAACGCGACGTTGCCTCCTGTACAGTTTAATAAAAACTGTCGACTTCTGTATTTTTTTTGCAAGGAAATGATATATAATATATAAAGGAAATAATATAATAAGGTCAATATGATTTGAAATTAATCGAAAAATATTTGGGAACTTAGACTTTAGATTTGGGAGAACTTTAAACTGTTTATGTCCCCATTCAACAAACACAATTTCATCCACTTGTAAAAAATAGGGATTTACAAGAATGAAAAAGCCTTATTAAATAATTCATGTTTTCATCAAATGGCTACAGATCATTAAATCTATCTGGTCACATTCCAGGTCCACCACTATTATGAATATAAATGTATTAAATTGAAATTATCCTTATTGAATTTTATAAATCTCTGTTAATGTGATTTCTTTCTTAATTTTATTTAGCTAAAGGAGCTTCTGGGGAGGAATCCAGGAAGGAATATTCCGTTTTCGAAGACGGGTAAGAACTACTCAATATTTTACTACTATATGAATTTCCATCTTTTTGACTTTACCTTGGAATATTTGTAATTTTAGAGGACAATACGTAAGACCTACATAACTGCGAAACAAGTAGTAAAATCAGTCAACAGAATAATAGTCTCTATCTCTAAATGCGGGTTCCGAAGGCAATATTTCTTGGCAGATCAATAATAACTTTAGAATAGTTCTCGTGATTGAAATGCCCGCAATTGAATTCTGTTGCAGTATTACCTGATCCCATAAGTCATTTAAGCTCTAATAGTGCTATTTTTGATTGCCATTTTAAATTAGCATTAATATTTTAATTCATCTATGAAATAAAGCTTTGTTTGTTTTTAAGGGAAATGATTTCTACTTTGTCTACATTAAACATAATCGAAATTGTACTATGTATTGCGGAAATAAAAGCAAACGGTTATATGGCCCATTAGCTCAGTTGGTTAGAGCGTCGTGCTAATAACGCGAAGGTCGCGGGTTCGATCCCCTCATGGGCCAATTAGCTTTTTTATTTTTTAATGACTTAATTCCCTGAAAAATAGTATAAAATTCAAATGTCGTTGTTTTCAGTATCTTCTAGTTTATGGATTAGTGGAAAAACCGTGGAAATTGCCATTTTCATGGTAACACTATTTTTTTTAACGATTTGAACAATATTATTTGCCTATAATTTTCACCCACCTACAGAATTAACAGAATAAGACATAATCCTTATATTTATAAGCTGTTATGGTTACATATAAGGGTATTTTACAATTTTGTAAAATATTTTACAGCAACGTATTAAAAGCATAATTATTGCGGTTATAGTGAAAACAAGAAACAACCCAAAAAGAAGGTAGAAGCTGAGTTCAACTACTTCGGAGAAGATGGTGATGGAGGTGATAGCGGTGGTAGCTATTATGGTGAAGGATCCTCTTCGGAAGGTGAGGGTGAAGGAGGCGAAAACGCCGAATCGTCTGAAGGTAAGTAAGTGGCGGTAACGATCAACACCTCCACATAAATAACTAAAATAACTTTTTAAATACAACAATAACAAATATCGAAAAATTGGGATAGGAAAATTATGTTCTCATAGATATCCGCTTTTTTTTATATTCAACTATTTATTACGTATCTACCGAATGCAGAACACCACGATCAGCACGTATAGATTATTTCGTAAGAAACATATAAGATAACAAAAGTTTCCGACCACTCGAGTTCGCTTGTTGTTTGTTGATTTAATCGGAAAATCTACTTAATCAGTTGATCACCCTTCAGAAACAACTATTTATAAATAATTTGTTAGGGTTTATTGTTTTTTTAACCTCGTTAATGCCGTATTGAATTAAATGTGAGCGAATACATTCTGTTTACATGGGAGGTTCCAAAATATTTTATCAAATTGCTTTGCTTTGATGTTAAATCTTTTTCACATCTAACATTAAACACCATATTTGTTTGTTTAGGAGGCGAAGGCGGTGGCGATGGAGAAGAAAAAGAGGAATACAGTGAGGAGTCAGAAGAAGGAGATGGAGAAGGAGGTGAAGAAGAAAATGACTATTAACTCTATAGATCCCCAACAGTCTCTGGCTTTTTCATACCAAATACTTCGTTCGTTATTATGTTGTTACATAACTCATCCCCTCATTTCTACGTATACAACTCTCTTTAACAAACGCTTTTTGATCTTCTTTACATTATCTTCTATATTTCAATACTAACGACTTCTTTTCATATACTAACATAATTTTTCTGTAGTAGCCTGCTCTATGTAGAGTTTCCACTAATTCAATTCATCTCACATCAGTAGTTACTTACTAATTACCTCTAAAAATCTCTCATCTCTTCTCTGTGATAAATCTGTTGTTTCTTGTTATGCCCATAGTAATATATAGTATTGTTAATAGCATATGTTATAGATATTTTATTTGAAACTTATTATGACAATAAAAAGACTTATAATTTTAATTATTAAACGGTCGTTTTGATCAAAGAAAATATTAGTGTTTGACTTTTTGTGTTCCATTCGCACTAAAAAACATATTATCTGCAGTGTGTGATCACTGTGGAATTTTTGATTAATCCATTAATGCAGACTCATGATATAATGATTGGATAAAGAAGTATTCAATTCTAAATGACTCTTTCAAATAAAAGTATTCTATGGCGTGTTGAACAGTTGATAGAAAATGTGGAACATCTGCAATATAATCCTTGACTAAAAAAAAATATATTTTCAGGTCAATTGAAAATATGAATATTCATACATTCATAGGGTTTAGAAGTAATAACATTAATATCGTCTAATATCAACTAGTGCAAGTGTATTGTTGATTGCCTGTCTACTTTTCGCTTGTATTACCATGCATGGTATAATAATTTGTGATAATAATCTACTAGTGCTGTAAGCAGATTAGGACTGAATTGCAAGAATAAAGAAATCAACAAACATTTTCTTTTCCTTGCTTTTTGAAATTCGATTCTTCACTCATATGAGCGTGAGAGCATACAAAGTACTACTGTTTTCATTTTTTGGAAAAACGCCAATTCAAAATTTGAGTGTTAATATCTCAAACCTTTAGTTTTTAGCAGCTTCCAAACATTGTTAGCTCCCGGTAAATACCAAAAAAATTTAAAAACTGAAGAAAGTAAAATAGTCAAGTAACATCTCTGCCACTTTATGGAATGATCCAAAATATTTCCATCAATACGAAATTCATCCAAGAGGTCCATGGTAATATTTCCGTAGATATCTATTGTGGTTGGTCCGTTCTGAGAAGTTGCAAACAAGAAAGTATTTTGGAAATGTTGTGTTTAAGGTTTATACTGGTAGTAAGTTCTAATAAAACATTTTGAAGTGTAAAGTATGATTCATAAAGCAACAGTTTAAGCAGAACGATACGGCCATTGGAAGTGTATTACTGGTTGCTTGTCAGTTGAATTTCAAAGATTTGTGCGTTATTGCTACTTGTAAATTGCATTTCGTAGCTGACTGCCCAATAGATATAATAATGGACTAGTGAGAGTGAAATAATGAGACCATATCTCGTGAGACACTCTTTATATAAAGAGTCGAATTGCTATGAAATAGAAACGCACTCTAAAACCACTAATTGCTTTTCCAAATTTTCCTTCCTCTAATCACAAGATGAGTGGTCTCATGACCAGATTGCATGCTAGGGGTCCTCTGGACCTCCCACCATATTTCCAATTTATTTCTTGGCCCATTTCCATTATCATGGCAATAAATCCTCAAACTTCTTCAATACACTAATTTTCCTAGAAACTACGCAATAGTCTTTTTCAAAACATGAGACCCAAATAAAAGAGAAATCACTGGAATATCCATAATCTTGATCTCGCTAATCATTAATTACGTAGTTCCCTTCGTCTTATAGGCACATCTTGATGAAAACTGCCATTTTGCCAAGATAAAATGAGAAAACTGCAAATTCTATGGGAGTGGCATAATAAGGAATAAAAACTATTTTTAAAAATTACTTAAACTTACTTAAAATTCAATCTGCAGGGAAACTTATGAAGAGGGTAGACAACATAGATTATTTCAAAAAATCAAAAGAACAGTGCATTGTTGTCAATTATTGGATTTTGAAAACTTACAAGATTTCTATTTATGGATGGGTTTGAGAATAGCATTTTCGATAAAAAGCTTAATTTCATTGCAAAGTGCACTCATATTGTGATTATTATTACGTTGGAAATATGCAATTTATAATCAAGTGTGAAGTGTAATATGAAGACTTTTATCCACACACTCATTATGTCCGAGACACTTTATTCCGCTCTATTAACGTTCAAAACAAGCAAAAAAATAAAGGCATAATGGAATTTCGTATCTTGTCCAGTAACGAAACATTTGATCGCCAAATTCCCTCAAATCCAAACGCGAAAAGCGACCAAACTATAAATGTAGTAAGCGCATTATTATTATTTCTAATAGTTTAACAGCTACGGTAATCGGCTCTACGAGATGCTCTTTATAATGTCCACTTGAAGATTATTGTTTTAGGAACTTATATAAACCCCGCTCAGGTTCTTTATCAACGACTTATAGGTAAAGTCGCACATGCGGACGGTCGCAATAATGGTAAAAAATCTCGTCGCAGTAGTCAATCGTTAGGAAAAATCGTCAACACGGACGTTTTAATTTTTCCATTGTTGCAGAATTTCGTTCGGTCAACGTCGCCGGTTTGTGATAACAACACCTGTGTAGTTCCTAAAAGTACTTGTAAATAAAATATTGTTTTTGCATAATACATCAGTGCCAATTAATCTGTGTCGGTGATTAATTAGATCAAATTTACACGTAAATAAGTAGTGGTCAGCTAGCAATAATAGTGAGGAGTAATCATCAAAATGACTGCTGGGGGACAAGACAAGGCTGAAGATAAGGAGGTGACTAAAATCATGTGGCACACCTAGGTCATGATTACTGATAATTAATGTAGATTACAAGAAGTTTTTAATGATTTTTGTTCTCGTTTTAAAAGTCGTTTTTAAAATCAATTTTTAAAGCAGAAATATTCTCTTTAAGCTTCTGAAACTTTTGTTAGAGAAGGGCTTCTCTAGAGCATATAGACACATATTTTAGAACATTCGACCAGTAATTTTGATGTGTAAATATCCAAAATAACATGCAGGGCATCTTATTTAATATAAAAAACATTATTTTTGTCGATTTTTAAATTAAAAATCTCTAATCATAAATATCACAACACATTTAACGATGTTACCTTGCTAAGTGGAACGAATCTGATTTTCAATACTTGACATGAAAATTCCAATTCGTGCAACAAACAAAGCCACTATATGTATTTCTTTTGCGCAATAGAATAACGTGAAATGCATTAATTTTGTATTAAATGTAAATTGGGTGCATCAAATGAAACTAAAATTACACAATAACCATTTAAAGTGCGTAATATATGTACGAGCATCATCCAATTTACATTTATTTTTATTAGTTTTAACATATCACACCGTTCAAATAGTAACTAATAACGTAAGTCATGGGAGAATCAATCCAATACCCATAATTTAATGACCATTAATAGTTAAATTCCTGTTTTCCACATTAATTTTATACATAACCATGGGAAATAGCACCTATTACTACGTAATGTGAGCTTCCTGATGCATGTTTTAGTCTCGTAACTTTAATTTTTTTCCATTCAATTACATTTAACTTTACAGGCCAGTCAGAAGAAAAATTACAAAGACTCTTATTACTATGAACACAATGGGGATCTGGAAACCTACTTCTCTAATAACAAAATTGACATTCCAGAAACAGAATCGGTAAGAATACACTCTTTAACAACTAATTAAGGTACAGGGGGATCATTAAGCAACTAACATTGGATTTAAAAAATTTCAAGGAGCCGTTGAAATATGAGAGGTATGTCTTGGATACATTCCTCAGCCAGCAAGTGGCTTAATTCACGCCCTACGTTTAATACTCACTGACTTCTTCAAGAATTGTTTTAACGATCACTCTTTATATTGTAACATTCACAGCAATAAGACAATAATCTCTAGTATAAATATGTATTTCGTTCTTGAAATACCAATATTGTTTGACTATCTTATTTACATCAGATTTATTATTAATAAAAATTACTTAATCAAGACTAACAAATACACTGTATTGTCAACTTGCTGATTAAATTTTTGCTCCTCCCAAGACTGGATTCAGCTTCAGAAAACTATGGGCCTTCACCGGACCTGGATTTCTCATGTCCATAGCATACCTAGATCCAGGAAACATTGAAAGTGATCTGCAATCAGGGGCAATTGCTCAATACCGGTTACTATGGGTACTATTTGCCTCCACAATTCTTGGTTTTGTAATGCAATGCTTAGCAGCAAAACTTGGTAATTTAATAACAAAATGCCCCATCAAAAACTCACTCACGTAAAACTTCTAGGAGTGGTAACAGGGCTGCATTTGGCCGAAATGTGCCATAGACAATACAAAAAATTACCAAGGATACTCTTATGGCTCATGATCGAAATTGCGGTTATTGGGTCAGACATGCAAGAAGTTATAGGAACTGCCATTGCAATTTACATGTTATCAAATAAAGTGTAAGAGATCCTTCACTTTCTTAAATAAAACTGCAATGTTACGTTGTATTAGAATTCCATTGTGGGGTGGCTGCCTGATAACAATCATCGACACATTCACATTCCTGTTTCTAGATAAGTACGGTTTGAGGAAGTTGGAACTGTTTTTCTGTCTCTTGATTGGAATAATGGGGGTAACCTTCGGATATGAATATGTAGTGTCTGCTCCACCTTCCGGAGAAGTCACTAAGGGTCTCTTTTACCCTGTGTAAGTTGCACTTAAACTAAAATTTTTCTGAATAGAATATATGTATATAATTGAATTCAAACTTTTAGATGTCACAACTGTGATTCCGAAATTTTACTGCAAGCCGTAGGGGTTGTGGGGGCTGTCATTATGCCTCACAATCTTTACCTTCACTCAGCTTTGGTAAAGTCCAGAAACGTGGACAGGAAAAAGCCAGAAAAAATCTCCGAGGCCAACTTGTACTTTGCCATTGAAAGTGCTATTGCTCTGCTTGTCAGTCTGGTTATCAACATTTTTGTTGTTGGTGTATTTGCATTTGGCATGTTTGAAAAAACTAACAATGAGCTGGTAAGAGAAAATTGAAAAAAACTGAATCAAAAAATCGTTTCTTAATGTTTCAGTTGGATGTTTGCAGAAATCAAAGTGACAAAATGTTTGACATAGCTAAGGATGCATTTGATGTATGTATATTTCCCGCTTTCTGAATATTTCTCTTTCTAACTCTAAATTATTTTAAACTTCATAATTTAAATTTAAAATCTGAGTTTTTAATTTTAAGGCAAATGACGAAATAGTGGATCCCGACATTTATAAAGGAGGAGTTTTCTTGGGGTGCACATAT
Source organism: Euwallacea similis (assembly GCF_039881205.1). NCBI lineage: Eukaryota > Metazoa > Arthropoda > Insecta > Coleoptera > Curculionidae > Euwallacea > Euwallacea similis. The sequence goes on along the minus strand of NC_089643.1, from coordinate 470,117 downwards.
ACGATGGCTGCAATGATTATTTGGGCAATTGGAATTTTAGCTGCCGGACAAAGTTCTACCATGACTGGTACTTATGCTGGGCAGTTTTCTATGGAAGGCAAGTTCTGATCCTTTTCTAATGAAAATACTTAAGCTAACACTAAAACAGCCACTCTGTTTAGCACATGAAGATGAATTTCAGTTATTCACACATTTCTAATTTTCTTCACCTCACAATAAACCTACACGAACGAACGACACGATTTTGGAATTTGGAATGCTTCATCGTGTTTATTTTTTTATCACATTAGTTCCAATTTAATCAAATTACATATAGGGCGAAAATGAATTTTAGTCACTTAAAATCTCAGAGGAATTTCTCATAATGCAGTAATAAAATTCTGTAAATCCAGGAAATTTAGTTTGTCCGATGGGGACTTGCTTTGTCATGATCTTTTCTGCCAGGTTTATCCTAAATCCCAAAGTGAGTCTAAAAAAACTGAAAATACGCATAATTTCTTACTAAAAATGGATCAATGAAAGGGGTTCCCGGAAATGGTGCATTTTCGAGTTTTATAGCAAGAATTCACAATCACTTCGCCAAATACTAAACCGAAATCGTTTGCTTACCTTTTCCTCTAGAATTTATTTCGCACTCGTTATTAAATTCGCACTTAATTAATAAAAATAATCGAAAAAAACACGTTTTGCCTGAAATGGTAGCCATCGTTCACTTTTCACAGAGACATAACCAAAAACAAAATACGGTCGGCTCCAATGTTGCTCAGAATATATTGCTGTTTTTGTCTAATGCACACAGAAGCGGTGTTGCAGAGCCACTCGTGATGTCAGAACGATGCTCTAATGTTGTGATTCCATGATTGAAGATGGAAATTATTTAATACTCAAGACCGTTATTAAAGTCAAAAAAGTGCTTCTTTTTAATTAAATTCTGAACATCTACTGAAAAATATTCGTTAATCACGAAATCATTCTGTTCATTACTTCAATGATTTTTTTGCAATTGCAGGATTCTTGAATTTGCAATGGCCGAAATGGAAGAGGGTTCTCTTCACAAGAAGCATTGCCATGGTACCCACTTTCCTTACCGCCTTCTTCAGCACCCTGGATCAACTCTCAACTCTCAACGACTTGCTCAATGCCATTATGAGTCTTCAGCTACCATTCGCACTGATCCCCACCATTGCCTTTACCAGCAATCCTCGGCTAATGGGAAAATTCGTAAATGGAATGTAAGCATCTAAAAACCTTCAAAAAATTTTGCTTTAAAAATCATTATTTTCCAGAGGATATAAGACAGTTTCAATTCTACTGGCAGTGGCAATAATAGCCATCAACGTGTTCTTCGTCATAAGTGAAATCGGGAAAAACATCATTGTGCTGGTTTTAGTCTACATTTATGCAGTTTTCTACATTATATTTGTAGTCTACGTCGCGGTGCACATGATCCTTAGTTTTGGAGGTGATAAGTACAACCATATAGGGTGGGTACAGAAGTATTTCACTGTTCCTTTGGACGAGAACAACAGGCAATATATTAATTAAACAAGTCAGCCTACACATTCCTATTACAAGCGTTAGTTTGAAAAATTTTTGATCCTAGTTTGAAGGATTGATCTTAACAATATATTCTATTGAGGAGAGTGTTTTATCTGAAACGTGACTCATTTCAATTATACCTACTTCAAGTCTAGTCAAAGTTATGTATTAGTTTCCAATCCACATAAAAATGTTAGTTGTACTTGATAATGTTTGTCATATAGTGTTTAATTTATGTTTTGTAAGAATTTCTTTATATATAAAACACTTGTTTTTGCATTTTACTTTTCAGTTATCTCATAAAAGCTTTTCATTAAACATCTACTACTCTTTTTTCAGTTTCTTTTTATCCTCTGATGAAGCGCGTTATGCAGTTAAGAAAAGAATAGATAAATGGGAGAGATAAAAATAATGTAAATGTTAAAAATGAATCCCAAAACTGCTGATGACCGACGTCACAAATGACGTAAGCAGAGTAGTTGCGCATGCGTCCACTACCCACATCCCTAGCACCCGTTAAGTTGGGTTTAAGGAAGGTTTGACACTAGGTATCCCTCAAAGTACTTGATTTGCTCTCACTCTTCCTTACAGCTTATTTGACTAAAGTGGCCAAAATTCATTACTTATATCCTTAAAAGAGGTCTGGAACCTCATATTCTTTTACAATTACATTTGACATGAGTGTTATTGCTGTTATCGATCATCATAACTTTGGATATTGAAATTTAAACACCGATAGAAACAATAATCTTGAGTGCTCAATATTAGGTAAGAGGTAAGTGTTATTAGTAAAAGGTAATTCCCAGGCGAAGGTACATAAAACCAGGTCCACATCAATAATATTGTGCTTGTGCATTGAAATAACGTTGCATTGTGCAATGACGTTGTGCGTTGAAATCGATACGCATTTTTGTATGATCGTCGAAATTTGATTTGCACTTAGACCTGCTTTTGACGAATAATGTACGCAATCTGCGATACTATCAACTCCCTACTCAACTTCAAAAAGATGATCAAAGATGTTGCACAGCCATGCCAATATGAATTTGATTGTTAGTTCATCTGAACCCTGCTTCGATTTACTACTTGAATATTTGTTAGTGGAAGAATATGTCTCCTCTATGAAAAAAGAAATGTGCTTTGTTTATAATCACAGTATTTACACCGAACAAAAAGAATAAATGAGATTAACAAACACCAGCGCTGTTGGACGACCCAGCTTCTTCTACATAGACGGTAAAATGATGGTGAAAAATATTGAAGATTTTAGCCACTGATGAGACATTCGGACAGCAGACTTTCAAGTACTTCTTAACCTGGTTGGACCGAGAATTACGAGAAAAGATCGAAAATCGCAGAACGCAGATGCCACACGCACCCGGATTCAATTGCTTAACGCACAGCGCAAATATTTTCGTCGATAAACACTTGACCAGAATGAAATTTACACCGCAAATATTTTTGTCACATTTTCAAAGCACAGTGCACAACGCAATTTTTTATTGATATGAATCCGGCTTTAGATTACATCAAACTGTTCACAAAAATGGTTAATACACTATATTTTTCAGTTGTTTTTTCAGTCGATTTTCATGAACAAAAAAGATTCTGAAAATCAATTTATTTGAGAATCATCGACAATTATTCATTATGAAAAATACATTTTCTCCATGCCATACAGAGTAAAGAGATATGCCATACAAAGTTGTTAATTTTCAATCCAGGGCATTTGGTGGCTACTATTATTTCAGTGCTCTCAATGAAATGTCATATACTGGCTTTGATCGATATCTCAGGACCTGTGCTGCGAATTTTCGTTTTTTGTACAATTAAAAAAATTACAGGGTATTTTCAAATTTTATATTTAATTACTCTATATCTACGAAACGCGCCATTATTTAAAAAAAATAGTGTATGGAAAATTATTTCTTGAAGAATGAGTGGCAAAGAATGGTTTATAATAAAATAATCTTTTCAGTATCGCATGAACTAAAATAATAAAAATATAATGAACAATTGTTGTAGCACCAAAAAGGTATTGTTTATTGAAAATTAACTCAATTGCAATTCGATTTTCCGAAACGGCATTAAGCGCTACTTTAGAACCGTAGATATTTTTACTTTTGCTAAACTTTCATAAAAAATAGAAACTTTATGAAAACCCCTATAATTTTTCTTGTAGGCCAAAGTTCAAAAAACTCTCAAATACGTCCCGAGATCTTCACCAAAGTCCCTAAATGTTATTACGATGAAAGTTCTATTTTTGATTTATGCAATTATGCAAGGAAAATTGATATAAACGTAACAGTTGTGCATTACATTTTTTGTTTTTGACTTCGTAGGATATTAAAAAGGTTTTTTTTTATGTAAGTTAGCCAACACCACAGATTCGGCAAGAAATGATCTTTCAGACACAATTTATTTTGTTTAAATGAGGTTTAAATGAGGATTTTTTAGGTACTTTTCTAGGTAATTAATTAAAAAATTACAAATTTTCGAAACTACCTGGTATTCTTGAAATAGCACGTGGTGACCAGTAAAAATGCACCACAAAACTGTTTTGACCTTTCGAGAGATTTTTATACCAACCGAGATACTTCACTTTCGACCTATTGCGAAGGATTAACGCTATCCGTATATTACCTAAGAGGTATGTGATTAATACACTACTAGAAATACTGCAATAATGCATTGTATTGCACTTATGTTGTGACAAGATTCCTATAACAGCTCGACTGTGCAGATGCTGAGAAAATTACATTAAAGCCATTGCCATCATAATATAAATATTAAATTAAAACAAAATTTTAATGTGTTTTTGAATCACCATTAAATGACTTATTGAAGTTTTATTTAAAAAAAAACTTGCGCAAAGACAGTAATCACCTAATAAAGGCAGCTGAGGGTTGTGGATTAAAAAAATGATTTATTTTTCGTAGATTTTAAATTTCAGAAAATTCAGCCTGCGTACCGATAAATCAGAAACTGACAACACTGCGATTAGAGTTTGTTTTCCAAAATGGCCGTAAACTTCAAAATTTACGCCGCTTCAATCTTCCCCCATCGACTCTTAACAAAGTATTAAAGAACCAATCCAGAAGTTCCATGGGCAAATTTCCGAAACAACAACTTTGATTTAAAATTCAACATATCGAATGTTGCAAAAATTGAAAGCAAAGTCGATTTTGCTTATTGCATGTCTGTTCAATTACAATAGAGTTCTATATCGCTGTGTAAACAGTGAATAAGAAATGCGGCAACGCCGAAGTAGAACGGTCGGCCATTTTATGCTTCAAGCCCGGAATTTTTTGGATCTTTTGAGTGCTTTCCAAACGATTTATAAAAAACAGGTTTTAACCCCTGACCACTCGAGTATTTCCCACAGGTTTGAGGTTTCTCAGACGTTTTTGATACTCCTAACATTGATTTCTTTGGATTTGAAAAACATTCTTTTAATCAAGATATGTATAAGAAAGTGGAAAAACAAATGAAGAAAATGTTTGCAAAGGGGGAGCTTACATTTGAAAAATACCTGCATGTCTGGAACTCTTACCTTATAATATAAAGGGCCCCTGCAGACTATTGACCTTTGGTTGGCTGCCAGTTCAGTCGGTTGCTTAGTTATTGACATAAAAACATACTTCTTCTAAATTGACCGATAAATGCACACATGAGGATGCACCCCGATCCAACGAAAGTGTCGGCTGACTGTTGACAGTCAAAGCGCCTTTACTAATACTTTGACAGGAGAGTTATATTTACACAACTGAAGACAACTTGAGAAAACAAAGGTAAGTTTACTCTTTATACCAAAACATCTCAAATACTTACTTTTTCATTTATTTCACCAGTTTCTGTACAAAACTATCTCAATGATTTTGAGCATATCAAAATAGAAATTCCTCTTTCTTGGGCATATTTTTATGTTGTTTTTTAAACTTGAGACTAACAAGACTTGCTCTTTTCAACAATTTTCTTCTTCAGTCGGTGATAGTGAGGCGAACAATCGCAATAAATCTTCACACTCTCGTGAGAACATGGAGGTTTGAAAATAGGTTTTAAATTCTGGTCCAAGTAGGTGCGATAGGGAATCTCGGCTATTTTTTGCATCCCCAAACGATTGCAGATTCTTGCCCTAATAAGGTGGTTTGTAACGGGTGAAAACTTAGGATCCAACTCACGTATGCACGCTTGTAGCGTCGCATCTCACTACAGGAAAACCTGCATCCATCCCTAAAGCTTTGGAATGATCCAAAAGGCGATAGGCTAGACCCTTCTTGCGGTAAGGTCTCTTTACGAACACATAAGCCATCTTGCAAGGAAAGCTTTGTTATACACCCTATATAGGGGTTTTTGTCATACAGGGTGTCCCTGAAGAGACTATGTAACGCTTGACCGAAAATTCCTTAATTAAAAATAATGCGTTTTAGGCAAACTTACCTAAAATCCAATGCTGCCTCGTTTTCCTGCTATCGAGTGCCGAAGTTCTCAAATGAATTGCGAGATATTGTAAATAATTTTTTAATAAGTTGTGTGTCTGGCGAAAATATTGCAAGAGACAAAAAGGTTTTAAAATAAAGTCAGCTAGTGGCAGAGAACATTTAAAGTCATTCATGCAGGGGGTAACAAAAATTAAAACTTATAATATTTACGAACCACGCGGCATTTTTAATATTTCCCCATATTAAAAAATGGCCCCGCTTACGTCAAAACTGGCCAATTCATGTAGGGACTCTTAATTCAAAAATTAGTAAAAATCGATAAAAGCGTTTAGTAACCATTTCGAACGAACGAGATTAATTTGAGAATTTTTGAGCTCTGTAGCGACAGAATGAGGCAACATTGAATATAGGTGAGTTTGCTTAAAACACCCTATTTTCGATCAAGAAATTTTTAATCAAGTGTTGTAGTCATTTTAGGGACACCCTGTATAAAGCTCACCTCATATACTTTCTGCACTCCTAGATACTTCCAAAGGTCAGGAACTCTCATTGTGTGGGCGTAGAACATTAGCAGTTTCCTCATGTTTTCAGACTGTATTTTACGGGCCAGTTTTTCCTCCAAGTCGGGGTCCCACGGATTTGTTGATTCATTGATGCAGGCTCCGACTATGCAGCCATTATGTTTGCATTTCGCCACTAAGAAACATAGGGAAATTGAAGAGAATTTTTCAAATAAAACAGGGTTTTACCTAGAGTGTATCCTTCAGACATTGCATGTCGAACCCGCTCATCCATTACGAGATTAGGGGAGATATCGAGGCCGTTTATAGTGGGTTCCCCATCAAAGTACCCCTCATGCATGACTTTGAGGACTTCGTCGAAGTCGTCTTTGTTGGCTCGCATGATTAAGTAAGGTGAAACTTCTTTTATATCCTAAAGAGTGATTGAGAGTTGGACTCTTTTGAATATTTTTTAAAACTTGCATAGAAGCGTTACCTGTTTTCTACGAAATAAAGAGAAACACCTGGTGTTGTGGGCGTGTTGGTTTATGCTGCATCGTATAGAGACGGAGAGAATTTTGAAGATGGATGGGCCGAATGTGAGTGACATTTTGACTGGAATTTGGACATGATGACGTTGGAGGAACTGGAGGTAGACCCAGGTTACTCAATACTACCCGTCGAGTGATAGTTCCATAATTATGCAAAGCCGATGCCGCCATTTGCAGATGCGAACAAGGACTGATGGACCATTCACTGTGACTAGCTCAGAAAAAACTGAAGCGATCATCCTAAGCGGGATGAGGGACAGGAGAGAAATATTGTTTCTGGTCAGTGACATTATGATCAAACCCAAAAATCTATCAGATATTTGGGCGGCCAGTGTGGTTCAAACTTCTTTCACGTGAATCATGTAAAGAACATTTGCAGCAAAAGCTTAAAAAAACTAGGCCCATTTCAAAGAATTATACCCACAATCGAAGATCCATCTACTCCAAAGAGGTAACTGTTCTACCGGGTGATACAGTAAACGCTACTCTACGTCGCCCCTATATTGGGGTTAGATGATGAGGATCAAAAAGTACAGACGCATGATGCTGAGCACATAAAAGAAAATCCTATGGTGGGTTATACAGGGTGACTTTAGCCGAGTGCCCATTAGAAGTATTTAGGTTCACAGTATGTTAGGTAAAGTTGACTTGAAATTCAACATGAAATCATAAAAAAATAAAAAAACATAGTAATTTCATTTAAAATAACAAAGTTGTTATCTATGGCTAAAGATATGTATCCAGCATCCCCTGTATATGCGTATCGCGTGTCTTTCGAAGCAGTGCAAGTATTAACGGACACTTCCCACATCAATTTTCTACCGGAAGAAAAAACGCATTTCAATGTTCTTCTACGGGTGCCGGAAACAGACATAAGAAAGCGGTCACAAGAACGAACATTCGGAAATGGCATGAACGATGGGCGAAGCTAGAAGACAAGGGCCAGTGGACTAAGACACTGATCTCGGACCTAGAAATCTGGACTTCGAGCAAACACAGACACCTGAATTATTAGTTAACTCAGGCGGTTAGCAATCACGGAAGCTTCAGAGAGTTCCCGCCCTGAATAGGGAAAATTGTGTCGAAATGCAGAACCTGTGGAGTTATCGATTCTGCGAAACACCGTATATTCCAGTTCCAAGACTAAGAACTAAAGGGAAAAATTAAACGTTCACGTGAGCGTGTTGACACCGCGAACCATTACTCAAAGGAATGCTTGAAAGCAAAATCCAATAGAATCTATGCGGCAATGCTATTTCTGTAATGATCGAAGAAAAGGAGAGGATGGAACGCAGCATTCAAAGTTCCTAATGTTATGGAGTAATATAAATTCAACCATCACAATAAGACAATAGTAAAACAGAACCATTGAATTCACGCCTCTCCAACTCCAACCTTTTTTATCCCCCGGGGAGAGGTTCTCCTCGGAGTTGTTACAGGTTTGGACAGGAATTTCCGAGATTCTCAGTGGGTAGGCGCGTAGGCGAATCCTACGCTATCCGGTCTAAAGAACAACAAATCGGGTGTCTTTTTCATGGTTTTCCTCGAGAAAAAAGTTCTAAGATTACGTGCTTTCAATCAATATTAATGAAAATTTAAAAAACAATCAAAATCGATCAACAAATTTACCGATAAATGAAACACTTAAAAAATCGTCAGCTATTTCGCTATTTACGATTAAAAGATCAAATTCTGCAGACCACGAATTGACAATAACCAAAACAGATTTTTTTTCAGTCTCGCCTCACTGTTACCGGCACTTGATGGTTTAATAATCTGAAATCGGCTCCTTTATGGCTTTAATGGCACAAAAATATGATATAGCAGAGCGATTTGGAAACATCGAAAAAAGTCTTTCGCACAACTCAGAATTCGTCACTCCCTCAGATTACCTACGATTATGGCAATTTTCCAAACAACTGAATTGTAGAAGTTTCAGCAAATTATTAGGTAAACAGATATTTACTATTAACCTGAGGATTGTGCAAAACCAGGTTAATTATCATTATCCTTTGCGGTTGGGCCAGACAATAAGTAGATCAATTTCGGTGATTGTGCGGTCGAATTAAAACAAACCGTTTCAAAATAAATACATTATTATTTATTTTAAAGAAAAGTTTCATCGTATAAAAACAATATATGGCTTGCGCTTTGGGAAATATCGTGCTGGTTAGCGAAATGGTTGCGGTTTTGCCGGAATTTGCATCAATAGGGATGCAAAAAGTTTATTAAATGGTTTTCCAGCATTATAATGAATTTATCAACTTCGATGAAAAAATAGGTCCATTACATGCAAATTTAACTTGCTCAAATCCTTATTTCGTTTTAGCCAACACGCTAGACCACAATAATACGTTATAACATTAAGGTACGGTTAACTACTAATATGATTATAATAAGAAAAGCTTATTTTACAATCAGTTGTAATAACACTTTCACTATACAATATATACTTTTTTCGATGGTTTCCTTATACCACTGGTTTTCGAAGCATGAAATTACTTCTTCCTACTTACTTAAGTCCGAACTACAATAGAAACAAAATAATTCAGCAGAGTAAAAGTTGTTTATGCCTCCTAAAAAAATACAGCTTTTCCTGCCAAATTAACAGGGTCAAGTGAAATGCGTTCTGCAAGAAAAATTAACAAGAATGGGGGTGTTTGCGGTATTAATACGTCACTAAAAATACTGTTATTGCACTTGTGTGGTGACAGCGCAGTTACTTAACAGCTCGACTGTAGCGCAATGCTTTTTTAACCGTTTTGGCAAAGGTGCAGATACTGAGAAAATCGCATTAAAGCAACTGCAACCATAGCGTTAATGTGAAATAAAAAAATTTTCATACTGCATTTTCTGAAATATTTTAAGCAACTGGATAAGGCTTTTGTCTGTTGAGCTTAATAGAGGAAAAATTTGCGCAAAAACGATAAAATTCGTAATAGAAGATAATGTAAGTTGAAAGCGTTTTCTGTTTTATGCAAAATTATAATTTCACGGAATTGCCTGCAAACAGGTGCCCAATTTCCAACAATAGTCATAAATCGGAAAATGGCCACGCTGCGATTAGTGATTTTTTTTTCGAAAAGGCCGTGGTACTTCTAAATTCACAGCCATCACATGAATGAATTTTGTCAAGAAACAATTACAGATGTACCATGACCCAATTTCATCCCAAATCAAAAGCGTTCTACTAACGTACCAACAGTGAAAAATTCACAAAAATAAGAGAAAAAAATCAATTTCGCTTCTACAAATAGCTAAGCGTTCTATGTAAAATAGGCTGTGTCATGAAGTGGGAAATCCAGCAATATCGAGTATATAGCCAGGCCGCTTTGTACGCTTTTCTTACAGTTACTACTCCTTGCTTAAAAGAAAAAGGTGATTTTTTTGTGAGCGCTCACGAAGCGCCTTGTTAGGCATATTACCATCTTCTCGCTTATTTTTCAACGATCTTAAGCTGCTGAGGACTTAGTTCTGAGTCAAGATATAAGTAAACAGGGAAACAAACCACAAAGATTGTTTACTAGGGTGCTATTTTATAAGAATACCGACGATCAAGAAAGACGTATAAAAATAACTTTAAACTCATTTATATCTATAAAAACATATCAACACTTGACGACAAATAAAGAACTTATTCTTCATTATTTTTGTACTAATCAGGAAACATGTCCAAACAATACAAAAATTGGATGTAAATAAGTATATATTCTTTTATCGCCCTTCTGAGTTTAGAACCAATGGGTGCACAAGTTCATGTAAGTCTGCCAGAACCTAACAACAGACCAATGACTAGTCTTCATAAAATTTTCCCATCCCCCTTCCCAACACCAAGATCAGTGCCCACTTTTGTACCCATAATGCTTTCCCTTAACACCTCCTCCTTTCGTGTGATAATCGCGATGATGAGCATGATGGTTCTCCTTTCCTCCCTTTGTAGAGAACCCTTTATGTTCTTCTTCCAAGCGTCCTTTTTTAGAGAAACCCTTTTTCCCGTGTTTGTCATGATCGTTGCCCGATTTGCCACTTCTGCCCTTCTTGTAACCACCTGCAAAGGGAATTTAGCGTTAAGACAAAAACAGCTGTACAACAAATGTTACCTTTTTTCTTTTTGTAGTAGGATTGCTTATCGCCATTTTTCTCATGGAATCCTTCCTTATGGAAGTCGTCGTAATATTTGTGCTCCCTGTGATATTCGTCTCTGTGGAATTTATTGTGATAGCCTTTGGTTTTGTGGCCTCGTTTGTGACCTTTCTTTTCCCCAAATTTGCCGGATTTTCGAGATTTCTCAGCTGCAAGAAGTTCCTTTCATAAAAAATTTTCAACAAAATGGGGTGCAGAGTTTCTGGTATTATAGCTGTTCTTGTCTTAAAACCGAAATTTTGTATAGTCTATCTCTTTTCGTTGCTGTGGAACGTCATCAACCAGGTCAGCCCCATTAAAAAAGTGACTCTAAAAATGGACGTCAACACGGCAACTTCAACAGCTTTTACCTTGATATAGGCAATCCTACATACACTTAATTCTCCTTGCACCAACGGAAACTTTCTCGCTTAGGATATGATTTTTCTTTAAGTAAATATTAAGTTTAAATACACTTCCGAACTGAAATCATTGACGGGAAAGAAACCTTCAGACATTTATCCCCTACCTGCTTGGAATTTCTTATAGTGCTCGGCCTCATCGTGATGCTTCTGATGCGTATTGCCGTCTTCCTCACGGTGCGATTTGTCTTGGTGATCTTCGTGTTTCTTATACCCAGCCTCATAATGGCTCAGGTTCTCTTTGTAGCCTTTGTCCTCTTTTCCCCCATGAGATTTGTGGTGTTCTTTTTTATGTTCGTGCCCACCGCCGGAATCTGAAACCATTGAGAAGTTAAATCAAACAAAGTCTGTTTAAGTCAAATGCCGTATTTAAATGCCTTCTTTGAATAAATCGTGGTAACTTCGATGCGCTTGTCTGATCAAAATTTTAATAAATAACCGCAATACTCATTTCCTCTCAAAACTGGGCAAAAACCGCAAAAACCCAGGAACCGTCAACATCCTAAAGTAAAGTCACAGAAGTCTGGTTCCTCACTTTCGCCCTATTACCTAATGGTCAGTCAAGCAAATCATAAATGTTAAGTCACCTATAAAACTATCAGCTTTTTGCCAAGCCGTGAGTATCATTATCAACTGGAACAAAAATGAATGCACTATTATTTAACATCATACAGATATTGTTCCAGCAGAAATACATTCGCTTTTTGCGGCCAGTTCTGAGGAATCTAGTTCTTACAAAAATAGGGTTTGTGGCTTAAAAAACCTCTATTTGGTAGGTCAAAAAGTGTGTAGGAAACGAATGTTGCTAAAAGCAATTAGCCAGCTTTCGGGGGAGTTTTTTAGTCGTAGTGAGGAGCTTTTTTCGGAGAAAATGGAATGTTGTGTGGCGAAAAGTACATTGTCTCATTTTCGCCTAATGTTTCTAATATCCGGACAATCGGTGCTATTTGGGTTTATTGCCATCCCGTAATGCAATAATTGGTCGCTTAAAGAAGTCTGTGCGTCAGTAAAAGTGGCGAGGCAAAATGGAGGAATCCGTAACTAAATAGCTAACAAGCGAATCAAATAATGAACACCTTTGGTGAATTTTTCAGCATGATATAATTCGCTCTTGCTCTTGCAGAGGTCTCAAGGTGCATTATAGGCGGTCTGAGGCAAAATTATTCTGAATTAAATTGTTTCTTAGTCATACAATTAAGATTAAAACCAAATGCAGCATCATTATGTGGATTTTGTCACCAATTTGTGAACGCATCTTCTCCATAAACACCTTGGAAACCTTAATTTTAAACAGTGAATGAAGAATGTATTTTTAGTTGCCTATAATAGATCGTTGCAGGGAAACCGGAAGCGCGGCTTCGAGAAAATATCAAGTCGGCCTACCTTAGCTCTATCTCTCTCTAATGTGTCGGATAAAAAAAGACAATTGCAGACGTGTTGTGTGTTTTGCAAGTGACGTTTTTGCGATTGAAATTGTTTCTCAAATTTGAATTAAATGGGTCTGAAAGTTTAGTTTATTCTTAGGTAAAAAGTAACTTTTAAGTGAATATGTGTGAGAAGCAATCGCTTTTTTGTCTATATAAATCAGCATCAGTGTTATAATGAAAGAAAACACGTAATAACTTAGGAAACTCAATAGAAAAATTGACTACTTGAAGCTGATATCTACTAAACGATGGCAAGTACAAATTTTGTTAATTAACACAACAAATACCTATTTCATAAAAACCAAAATAACAAGTAACAATTTTGGAATAAGAATTAACAAATCTGAAGTAACAATTTGTTAATTAATTAAAAAATTAACAGTCCGAAAAATAATATTGACTGTGTGTTTTCTGGTACCTTTTATAGGTAAACCACTTTTTCCTAGTAGTAAAATACAGAGCAGTTCAAGAATAACAGACCGCCTATTACCCCCCAAGGAGTGTGGGAATACGTGGACACCCCTTAGATACAAAGTTTTCAAAGCAGCCTTTCTCCTCCAGGAGAAACTTCCAACTCATGAATGAGATAAGACAGTCGTCTCCATAAAGAGGTTGAGGTGTTTTGCGGTGTGAAAGGGAACCCGTATGGAAGGAGAAGAGCCGGTTTGGAGAATGAAAACAGATTTTTAAGAGGTAATTGTGGGGCTCCAGCCTCCATTTTACTACTATTACAACCCAGGACATTCATATACAAGGTGTTCTAAATAAAATGAGTCCTATTATGATTAATTGCCCAGAATCTAAAGCACCTTGAAAGAATCTGATGGCACTTAAATAAGAGTTGCCGAAAATAAAAAAGTTTTGGTCTAATCATAATTTACAATTTTCGAAAATCACCTTTAAAATTTTCCTCACAATTTCCCATCTCTTTCACTGGACCGTTTAAATTAGAGATTGACGATTGGGATCTCGGAAATTATAAGATATCTAGTGTCAACTATGTAAGTTATGACCAAGTTGCACAATTCGTCATTCGACAAAATGCCTTGTTGAGAGTAAAAAAATTCTGAGCGATTTCTGAGATATCTGACTATATCCGAAAATTTGCAAAACCATTTTAATTTTTTCCTATCTTTTTTTGACAAAACAACCTTATAATATTGACTTTCTGTTGTGTGATATTGGAATGTTTAAAACTGCGCGTTTAATGTTGTTTTAGAAAGCAACAAAGAGGTTTTGAAATTCCAAAAACGTAGCGTTGTAAAATGTCCCGTTAGGAAAATATATTTTACTTGTCCACATATTTATACAGTAATTTACCGCTCAATTTTATTTTATTTGTCAAAAGTGTCAACTGTTCTTGTCATTTGCATCACATATATCACTTATTTTGTCATCATTGAAGATGACGGTCATATTCAAAAATGTCTGGACAAATTCAATATAACTTGCCGTTTTGGTTAAATATGTTTGCGATTATTTACCAATTGGACAATCGTCATCCTACCCTATAAAAATGTGGATTGAATCCATTATTGATCATCCACGAATTCTTCACGAACATCCGTGTCCTCCGTAGGCTAAAGCAGAACTTAAAACTTAAGCGGCGTTTAAATTGACAATTTTCTATATACATATAAGGTGATCCTATTGCCGTTTTCTGCTAAATCTGCGTAACTATTTAGATGCTTTCTTATAATACAAGGTGTCTCTGAAGATAGTACTATAAATTAAAACACATATTCAAGGCCCAAAATATGAAGAAAATTTCATATAAACATATACCGAAATGCGCTTCATTTTCGATCTACTGGGTATGAATGGTTGGTTCCTGAAGATGGTTTTTTTTATTAATATTTGCGAAACTTTTCGAAATAAATTAATGAAATTTTGTACTTTATTATAACTTTTTGTGTTCTTTTTGGATCTCTATGAAGAAATTTCCACATTCTTTAGAGGCGGGTAATACGGGGAGGTAGGTCTTAAAAAGTACCTAAACTTTTTTGTACTTAATTTTATTAACGATTTTAAAGGAAAAATATTAAACTTTATATAAAAAAGGGTACTGTTGTTGAAAGTCGAAATCTCCAGTACTTTTCGAGAAAATTGAGATTTAACAAATTGGTGTAATAAAAAATTAACATCAGGTTTAAAACTCAGTTGGTCTTGAACTGATTTTTTTTTTAAATTTGCGTATATGTCAACATTTTTTACATTTATACAATGAAGTCTGGTGGTTTTTTATTGTTACTGAAACAGTGTTTAAATACGAATATTGTTAAAGAAAAAGAACAAAAAAGGGTTTTAAATCTGACGTTTATTTAATAAAACAAGCAATAATATCCACAGATTTGTTAAATTTCAATTTTCTCGATAACTCTTAGAGATTTCCACTTTTAACAAAAGTACCTTTTTTTATAAAAATCTTTAAATTTAATATTCTTTTTTATAAAATAGTCAATAAAATTTAGTACAAAAAAATTTATGTACTTTGTAAATGCTTCTCCCTTGTTTTACTCGCATCTGGAAAAATTGTGGCAATTTTTTTATAGAGACTCAGGAAGAGCATAAAAAGTTATAATAAAGTACAAAATTTCATAAATTTATCTCTAAACGTTTCCGAAATATTAATAAAAAACCATCTTCATAAACCAATCTTTCGCACCCTGTATATTGAAAACAAAGAAGTTTCCAGTATATATTTATATAGAGTTTTCGTCATATTTTGGACCTAGAATACTTGATTGAATTTATGGTACTATGTTCAGAGACACCTCGTATAACACTTCTTTACTTGAGCGGGTGTAACGTTCCATTGGGAAAAAAGCCATCATCAAATTTCTGTATGAAAATTTTAGTCCGAACCTCCACTTGATTTTAAAGTACACGTTATATGGTACCAATACTTCATAATATTAAAAAAAATACGTTCCGAACACAAATTTGGAAACTACCAATAAAAAAAATCCCTCGAAAACTTAAAAATAAGACAAAATAGTCGCATCTGAATGAAAATAAAGCAAGTTAACAATGTTCAAGACAATAACTGAAATCCACAATTCTAGGAAAGATTTAGATTTTTTTTTATCCTTCATCCTCTTATTTGCTACTCACCTGAATGCCTTGATGAATGATGTGAGTTTGGATGATGAGTATGCACATCACTACTACCCGCAGTCGGAGGTTCTATAACAGTACTCGGTTGTACACTCGCGGCACTTGTACTACTCAAAAGTTTACTTGAGTCTTGAGGAGGATAGAACTTTTGCAATGTTAGAGGCAAAGCACTTATATCAGCACTCGAGGGAAATCTCTCATTGAGCACACTCAACTGGGGTTTAGGAGTATTAACTCGAGTTACAGGTCTATTGGGAATGATCCTCCTTATATTCTGTTTCCGTGCTCTCTCCGCGATTGCAGCCAAAGGATTTAAAACCAGGTGAGGCTGAGTATGCGGAGTGAGCTGAGGTTTCTGTAACTGAGTGCGGTGCTGCGGAACCTCAAATTTCCTACTTTCCAAACGCGGTCTCCTAATTTTATCCACTTGCTTAGCTAAAGCCTCCAATTCTCCCAGGAATGCCATAGGGTTGAATAGCTGAGGGTTGAACTGTTGAGCAGTACCACTGGTGTGCCCTATAGACCTTGGTCTCGGTTGGTTCAAATTTGCATAAAGAACATTGGGCGGGGGAGCCACCCCTGATTGCTTATGCTGATGATTAGGGTGTAAAACTGAAGCTACAGGCTTCAGTGGTACTCTCCTCTCTCTATTAGATTGTTTCGAAGAAGTCCTATGTAGACTTCCTGGCGCAAATGCGGGTTGTACATCTACAACAGCCTGAGTTTCCGCCACCGTGTTTTCCGTGAAAGGGTCGAAATACTCTCCAGGTTGGAAGGTCGCGTAAGGTCGCTCCACGGCGGAGGTACCACCGTACAATAGGATAAAGAGCACGTAGTAGGTCGGAACCATTAACCGGTACATAGTGAAACTCTAGTCGATGTAATACTGCACAGGAGAAGAACTAAAATGAGAAAAACCGCATGGAGCTTGTCGCAACATCTTAAGTACTCGGCGTCGGTACTATACAGGCGACAGAAATGAAAGGATTTGGTTCCGCTGGAGAACAATTAATTTGTGTTTTGAGCATTTTGATAGTTATTTGCTAATTACGCACTTTTAGCTACCTAAAATTAATGTTTTTATCAGACGAAATTTTAGTCAAAAAATAATAGAAAAACTTATAGAATCAATGAGTCTAGATAGTTGGAAATTCTCTGAATTCGCTGGAACAGCAAGCACAAGGATCGAGGAAGGCCAATTTAGTTTGTGGTTAATGGTTTGAATTGTAAATTTTCGTTATCATGGTACATCGTAATTATTTGATATCAAATAAAAGAATATCGTTCTTTATTAAAATCTATACAAATATAGCTTATAAATTTAATTCAATTTTGGATTTCAGAAGAGTACCTACTCAATATAAGTACCTATACAGGATTACTTTTTTTTCGAGGAAAAATCTTCAAAAGACATCCAGCCTGTTGTCCTGGCGGCTGAATAATGTGGAATCCGCCTACTGCGCCTACCCACTAAAAAACCTCGGACTCCACTTATCCTGACCCAACCCGGAACTGTCCCGAGAGATATAACATCGATGTCATCGGAGGTTTCGGTGTCTTTGTCTCGATTCCCGACGCGGTAGTTGAATTCGTAATCAAATTCGCGAAAAGAAAAACGAAAGCGATTTCATTTGACTTTTCCCGGTTTATTTTTTTGCGAATTTTTCCATCTATCAGCAGAGCTTTTTTTTTTTAACACCACCGATCGGGCTACTGAACCTCCGTGCTGCAATCTTTACTTCTCACTTGACTTGTCGAATGTTTTTTTCCCTAAGCCGTTTTTCCAGTATGCCTCAACATCCAGAAGAAATCTTAGCTCCACTGATCAGTTTTAGCCCTATTCGGTTTCGGGGTCCTGCCGAGTTTCTTAGGAATTTTCAGAGGCATCTAGTTGCTAAATCTTCGAAATTCGTCGTCTCTGGTTCCAGTTCGACCCCTTCCAGGACCTCGCAATTTCGGTTCTTCCCTATACTTGTTAATTTTCCCGAATTTCGTGGATTCAGTGAATAAATCCCATTCACCACTTTGTCCAAGAAAATCCGAGTTATCCCTAAAAAACAGAGCTTTTCCCAGGATCTTCCAAGAAAAATTAGCTAAGATGGCAGTCCTTCTTGGAAAACGACTGACGAGCACAGGACCCCAGGAGGCATTTCCTACTCCCGGTAGGCACGCTAGACACTCTCTACTCTTGAAATGGAGATCCAAGGTTTAGTTGGTGCACCGGTCGACAATGGGGCCGGACAATGCAACGCTGCACCAATGACTGGGAGAAGTCCCAGCTCCGCGGGCGGTTATCCTCCATTGAAGGGCGACTCGGACGTGAGGGTGTCGTGATGTAATTGTGCTGTGTGGCAGAGGGTTGGCTAAACCAATATCTATAGCTGGTCTGGTTCTTGTCGGGGAACCGCGAGCATTGCTCGTGAATTCTCCCTATCGCCCCTAAACGGGTAACAGGGCGAAGACCTTGACATGAATTTACTGCCTGATGACCACAAACCATATGGTCTCTCCAAGAAGCGGACGAACGCCAGTCCTCTCCGACCAGAAAGTTCTATATACAGGGTTACTGATTATTCGATGTATTCTTTTGGAGAAATGATAGGGCATGAGATAAGGAGAAAATTAAACCTATATATGCATAGTCCAAAACTCACTAAATTTTGAGTTATTAATTTTTTTTTAATTCGCGGTCTTAATGATTTCAGAGTGATTTTTCGAAAAATCCTTTTTGGATTTTTTCACTTTGGCTACTCGATCACTTGTCTAACATTATGATCTTCCCTACGAAATGAAATATGTTTGGAAACATTTACATATGTGAAGATTTTCAGTAAAAAGTTTCATAAAATAATAAGCTCAGACTTGAGACCCATGGACTTTTTCATTTGGGACAAATAGAAGCGTTAGTGTATAGTGATATTCTTGGAGCTATAGCAAATATTGATGTTCTAAGGCAGAGAATCATTAAAGCAGCTAACAAATTGAGAAATACATTAACGACAAAAGTATCAAGAATGGCAAATAGAAGAAGATGTCGAAGGTGCATTAGGAACAGAGGTGTTCACATTGAGAATAAACAGTAATTCAATTTAAATGTCTTTCTTGTATTGTTTTTATGTGTTTAGTTTTAAAGGCACAACATTTTTTTGTAAATTGTCCAATTACAAATTTAAGTTGAATCGTTCATCTAAAGCATTTCGACTATTTTTTTTTTGAAACCGCAAATGATTTATTGAACATGTAATACCTCATTGGATGGCTATTGAAATTGAGAGGTTTTTAGAGCTATTTGTACGAATGTTACCTTGAACATTTTTTGAAAACTGATCACGAGACCTTGAAATAGTTAATCTTCAAAGATTATTTTATGAAATTTTTACTCAAAATCTTCACACAATGCAAATGTTTCCGGATACATTTCATTCTATACCGAAAATCGTAACGTTAGACAAGTGATCGAGTAGCCAAAGTAAAAAAATCCAAAAAGGATTTCTTGAAAAATCACTCTGAAATCATTATGACCCCGAATTAAAAAAAAATAAATTACTCAAAATTTAGTGAGTTTTTAAATATGCATATAGTATAAGTTCAATTTATTCCTAATCTCATGCCCTATCACCTCCCCAAAGGGATACGTCAAATTACCAATAACTCTGCATTAAGTGTATTTTTTTAGTCCATATGTTTACTATTGATATATTTCCGAAACGCTAGAGTTATAAGGTTGGATAAATTAGACAACAGTTGCCGTTTATAGAGTTAATTTCAATTAGTAGTCAAATTGTTATAATGCTGGTAAGTTTAACAGACAGGTAATTTCCTTGGAAATGGCGCACTGAACCAAAGGTAAGACTTTAGACCCACCATGAGATAATTCCAAGTGAATAACAATTTTATGCTGCTGTTAAATTTGCTGGCACATTCATAATTCGGCTCTTAGAAAATTTTCGCAACGTTGCCAAACGTCGAGAATTTTCTTAGAGATTTGAGGAAATCATTTGCGAGAAGTATGACGCACCTCATGAAGAAATCTCAAACATTCCGCACACTGCTTTTTATGCCCCTGCCGGTTTCGCAAACTATTTCCCCAAATATCTCAATCCGAGGAATCGCTCAAAATGTGGCAATACTGTTAGGGTTTCGTAAGGGCCAAATTATTAATGTCCTGTTAACTTTAACCTCAAACTAGTTTTCAAAGATAGAATCTACATTTCACAGCGTCTGTTCAGTACAAGTGTGGGCTACATGCAAACGTTCCCTTGAAGTTAACAGCACATTAATAACTTGACTCTAAATAAGCTGTGCAAAACAGTAACTTTCGTTTATTTTAATCAACCTTGCAACTCCGCCGTTTCTCAAATAACAAAAAATGATTAATTCAAAGCACTAACCTGGACTAACCTGCATAATTTTAACGGGGTCCTTTGTGTAATGATGGTACCTTCAAGCAGCCCTATTTAAATTTCTTTTATTTCTATTATTTTATTCTCGCATATTAACTGAAAGCACATATTTTTAAGTGAAACATGTTGCCGCATACCAAAGGAACCAGACCATATCGACCTCCCTTATTATCATGGGACCTTGAAGTCTCAATCAAAACTATTTGAAATTCAAACGGTTTTGGGATCTGTTGTAATCTGCAATTTTGTAATTCATCTGCAGGAATGTATCGTTTACTTCATTGATATATCACGTAAAAACAAAAAAAAAATTAGGAACACTGCCTTTAAGTTACCTAAACATTTTAACCTTGACTGCGATTAACAGAACCAAAAACCAGAGGTTTAGTACATTTGTCGCCCATTTATTTCCCAATAAGGGCGTTTTTGAAATTTCAAAAGAAATTTCTAATTCAATACTCGTCACATCGTTCTTATCATAACCTTTCGCGGGTTTAACATTAACTAATTCAGATTTGCAATTAGAAAATTGGAAATATCTCGCCTCAGTCTAGTCAATTTCTGGGGCGTAGATAAAGCACGTGTGACTGTGTTGCTTGCCGGAAATCTAACAAAAACCAAAGAATAATAATTAACAGACGCAACAATTATTGCCTACTTTAACGTTTACGCAGTATTTTAGAGACAATTAATTCATTGCACTTACTTAAATTACTTTATACTTTGTTTAATTCCAACCTTAAACTGTTGCCTACACGTGATGACTCATCACGGCCTCGCTTTTGATTGATATGGGCGTGGATTCTAAAAGTCAGTGAGTTTTTGCTCACTGTTGTGACTAATCAGCTTCTCAGAAAACATGCCGAATATATATTTTTTCTAATTCTATTAGTCCAGAGAAGAAAATTCGATAATTTCATTTATGAATGTTAAGGAGTAAGTTAAGTGTGGTAATATCAAATTCAGGTAAAAATTGCTAGAAGGATTGCGAATTAAAGACTGCCAAGGCATAAAAAATGCTTAAAATTGGCTTTCATGTAAAATAAAAAACCTATTGCTATACAGAGCGATTCGCAATGCAATGCACACAGAACAAGTTCGTGCAAGGCATCTCAAAACAAGTCGATTTTTTTGCATGATTTTTTCGTTCATCCCTATGGTTGCTGAGGTATTGACCTCTAAAGATGTCTTAAAAAATTTAAAAAAACTATGTAGTTCAGTAGTGCCCTAACATAAACCAACCAAATTAAAAAAATATTTTTCTTTTATTGATATCTTTAGTTGTTAAAAGCTGGAAGTGAGCGCCAGTTCATGAAAAGATGGCTTGGGGTGGATTATTGTTAAAATTCTATGAATATTTTTAACTTTAACTTAATTTACAATTAAGGTACACTAGTTTTATAACAAGTTTAGTTTTAAACTTTTTTTATTATCGTCAATTTTTCTAGAAGCCATTCATTAAAAAAAAATACATTAGAGGCTAAGCTATTAAATCGAAAAAAAAATGTGCTTTAACGCTGTTCAAAAAAATTGGTGGTTAAGAGTTCATTTTGACGATACCTTTTATTATACTAAGCCATGATTAAATTTGTGAATATTCACAATGAACTGGTATCGCGTTATATCGGGTGTTCCCCGATTGATGTCACAAAAGGTGGACTAAAAATTTTAAAATTTTATTTTGAAATTTTGGGATTAAGCCCTGTTTGTTAAATAACATAAATTGCGTTCGCATAAAAACTCATTTACAAAACGTATTATTTTACTTTATTTGATATAATTTTTACTATTTTCTGCTTACTTTTCTATTCGATATCTGAATTCTTCGAAGCCCTTCCGAATTTCTTCCTTACGAATTTGGTTTACCGCATTTCTCATCCTATCTTTGAGTACTTCTCTACTGTTAGGTATTGGTTAAAAATAAACCATTTCTTTAAGACAACCCTATAATAAAAACAATATTGTAAGTTCGGGTGATCTCGCAGGCCATGCGAGCGAACCATTTCTACCTATCCAGTTCTCTTCAAACACTAAATTTATCCATTCAGTTATGCGTGCTGTCAAATATGCATGACATTCGTCTTGCTGAAAATAAATTGCTTGTCTTTCTGTTAGTGGTAAGTCATCTAAGTATTCTTCCCTGAATCTTTCAAGCAGCAGTAAATATGCACCCTGATTTAACCGTCCCTCTATAAAAAAGGTCCGACAATGTCAAAACGATATGAAATAGCATACCACGCATGCACTTTTTAGTAATACTGCCTTCTGCAATTGATCTGAAGATCTGGATTTTCTTTAGACCACTAGCAATAATTCTGAGAACAAACAACACCATTTTTATTAAAAGTTATTTCGTCCGAAAATATAAAGTTTTTATAAAAACTTCGGTTTTCAAAACATTTCTCTCCGATAGTAAGGCAAAACAATAATCTACGGTCGTCATCTCTTTCAAGAGTGTGAATAAATTTTGGTTTTAATGGTTTAACATTGTTGGATTTATACATTTTTTGAAATCACGATTTACTAATATTGAGACGATGTGGAACGTTTCCTTAATGATAGTTTTGAATGTTTTTCCACTGAATTAAGACCAATAATAGTTGCGACATTGTTTTCATCATACTTTTTCTCTTTTTTAAATTTAAGAACGCTACCAGTTGCAAGAAATTTCTTAATTATGCACATTGATGTTTGAAAATCTTTCGTTAAAGTGTTCTACCACTGATCTAAATGATACTTCTCCTCAACTGTAACACTAAACAATATAAATTCTCTGCTGCAACGTTAACATAATTGAAATTTAATTAAGTACTTGAAATTTAAACTAAGACTACTACACATTGTCAGTTCTGACAGTACGTCAAATTAGTCAATCATTTTGTTTTCATGGCCTATTTAGACTAAATTGGTTTTTGCGTCATTGGCAAGGCCTACTTGATCTGCAAAAACTTAAAATATACCTCAAATTCGTTTCATAACAAACAGGGCTTAATCTCAGAATCTCAAAATAAAATTATAAAATTTTTGGTTCATTACATCTCTTGTAAGGTCAATCGGGATACACCCTGTATATATATATATTTTTTAAAATTTTGTTCAATACAAAATTTAACAACACTGATGTTTATATGAAATTAATTATGTAATAACAGATGTATATGTGTAAGTTATATAATAAGTAACGTCAAATTTGACAACCATAGCATTCTGACAATAAAACAATTAAAGAACAGTCTATTCGCTATTTTAAAACAAATATTGTTCGATTTGATCGCTTTTGACTCCTGTCACAAAATCGCAGTTTTCTCAGAAACGCACTGTTTCTCCAAAAATTGACAAGATTTAAAAAAATGTAAAATTGAATTTGTTCAAAAACCGGTAAATTTTAGGGTTAAAAAAATATAAAATATTAAGGGTAACTCAGCCCTAAATCACCTCTTTTTAATCTGCCAATGACTTCAAGTTTCGGCCAACTAAAGATGTCGATAAAAGAAATACATTTTCAAATTTGATTATTCTATGTTAAAACATTGCTGAAATATAAAGTTTTTTCTAGTTTTTTAAAGAATTTTCTGAGGCTATTACATCAGAACTATAACGCGGGGGGAAAAAATCCACTTATTTTGAGGTCCTTTACACGTACCTATCCAGTGTCCATTACGCTGAAAATCACCATGTAGAAAAACAAATAATTCAAATTTGAGACTATTCTGCCTCGTCTTAAGTGCGAAATTAAGAAATTAAAGAGTGTAATTTTTCAGAAAAGAACTCGAAGGGCTGAGAACTGAAGAATGGTACTGCAGGAGAGACGTCCATCCGCAATGGATCTCAAAGTTTAGTTACGTAGATGGCTTCAAGGCTTAACCAACAACTGTGGTAGGCACCTTCGTTGATCTTTTTGTCGGCTCGAAATACGTCGATATAAACTGTAAGAAAAGTTCTTCCTGTAAAGTGCTTTCACTTTTTTCATTATGGTAAACTCGGAAACTTCCCTTCTTACGTAATTCTCCAAAAACCTGGGCAAGCCCGCAAACTTGGATCTTTATTTTCCACTTCAAATGCCAAGGTTCCTTCTCAGTACTTCGCGTTTCTTGCAATTGTCGGTTTTTTAATTTAACGGTACCCAATTTGAAAGTCACTTTGACGGTAATTCTCTTACAGAACATTTCTCCGCCATGACATCCGAAATATCACTGTAAACACCTGATTGTAATCTAACTATTAATTAGGCAGGGGCCAGAAAAAGTTATCAATCTTTCCGCTTTAAAATATCGGCGACAAAAACGGAGATTGTAAAGCCATAGTTTCATTAATGAGCGATATAATGTATAAGCGCATTACCGGGCTGGCCTCTGCAAAATTAAAATTATCCAATGTTGACCAACCACTGGGTTTTTGTGAATTCCTCACGTAATACCATTTGATCTACCAGAACCGCAAAACAAAAATATTCAAAATTAAGTATTTAAATTGAATAACGCGACTGTCGCTGATTCTCACGGTTGCATGTTACCTAACACATTTCTAACACATTTCCCTGTCCGATAAGAAAACTTCTTCTATTTCACGTGCTCATTTGCAAGAAGACATTTCTGATTCAATCGCAACATAGCGAACAGTTTTTAATGCTTTTATTGCGTAGATCCGTTAAATGAGTGAATCCAATTATAGTGAGGCAAGCTGCCTAGGTATAGAAGACAATTTCGCTTTTTTCCTATTTGCTCAACATTTTTCAAGCTTCAAATTGACAGCGACAATTAGTTCTGGTTGACGAAAAACTAAAATTATGTTATAAACTTATATCAAACACTGTCTAATCGGATTAAACCGACTAAAACCTGATTGCTATGTGGGTCAAAAAATGTAGCCCCATAACTGGACAACAAAAATGATTTTGCACAGATCACGCCTTTTTCTAACGTAAAATAACCGAACGTTTTTGAAGCAATTTTCACCTAAAAAATTATGTCGCACCAATAAATGTTTTGTCTTTATTTCAATTCTCACATCGATATCTACATTCTTCATGATGCATACAGGTTGATTCGCGTAACTGTTGCATTAGAAACTTTTGGACTTGCAACTATTTTGCATTTTTCATATTTTGGGGTTCAACTAATATAAGTACACAATTTTTTTAAAAATATTTCGAAGGTCTTATTACTTCCGGTTATACCGGAAGTCAAGGTCAATTTTTATTTTAAAACATGTTACTTAAAGTTTATAAATTATTTCAAATGGGACACTCGGTATATTTTTACGTTTTTGGAGTTTAGGGATCAACCTGATTAAATTCTTATTAGATATCTTTACACTTAAACTTAGCCGCATCGAAGATATTTTGATTTAAAAGGAAAATCATTCTAAAACGCCATTTCTTCAAAATATAAAATTCTCAGCTATCGTTGAAGCTGGATTTATGAAAATTTGTTGACATGTTAACCAGACATGGTAGATTAGGTTAACGAGAAAAGTTTTTATAAATATTATACAGGGTCTCCAAAAAATAGTGTCAAATTTAAAGAACTTTGAAAGCAAAAAAGTCGCTTATTTTAAACTCAACACCCCGCATATTTTTACATGTCTAGATTCTAAATTTAATTCTGAATTGATTTCTATTAAGTGTCTCTATACCTAAAATTAACGCTTTTGCAGCAATTTGCGATTTTTTAATGTTAGACACTAATAATTCAAAATATCTTAGTTGGCTTTGAAAGGAATGCGGCTACTTGTTACTTAAATACGTCAATGTAATTGTCATATACTGACAGTTGAAGTTCACTCAGCAGTTTAGAATCATGAACTTTAATAGTAATTACTCAAATAGTGATATTTTAAGTTTATTCTTTATTCATAGAGAGAGTGTAACAAAGTTTTGAGGGCCTAGGTTCAATTTAGGAAACCTAAAGTTAATTTAATAAGTTAGGAAACTTAATTCTAATGAAACAGACTTAACAATTGTTCGTGTTCAAGACGTCAAAACGGGATTCGTACGGGAACTGATGTAAAGAGTATTGGAAAGTGGCGTTATGGGCCTACAAAAATGGAGAAAGGACTTAACGAATGTAATAGAGTTTATAAAATTTCCAAAGCAACTTTCTTCGACATTTGAAAAATTCTAATAAAGAGACTAAAAATTCATGAAAAATGTTTGGAAGAAGTTGCACTTTTAATGACGAATTGGAAGAGATGCTTTGTTTGCTTATTCGAAGATTTTCTAATTGTTTTTTTGGCCTTAAAATTCGAAATACCAGAAAACTAGCTTTCGATTTTGCTGAGAAAAATGATATTGTTAATTGTTTTAACAAAACAAAAAGATTAGCTGGTAAAAAATGGTACTACCAATTCGTGAGACCTCACCCACACCTTTCCCTACATCAATCCCAATTCACGTCAATAAATCGTTTGAGAGCTTTCAACAAAGAAAATGTTAACAATTTTTTTGATATTTTGAAAAGACTATGTGACGAGAATTGGTTTGACGCTACGTCTAAATTTAATATGGACGAATCGGGATTTTTAACTGTTACTAAAAAATATTAAAAAATTGTTACAGCAAAAGGCTCGAAAGTTGTAGAAGCAGTGGCCAGTAGGGAACATGGAGTAAACACCACTATTGTTTGTTGTGTTAATGCAGCAGAGCTTTACGTTCCCCCTATGACAATTTTCAAGCGAAAAAGACACTGTCGAGAACTGTCGAATAGGGCCCCTTTTGATAGTTTCGTGACAATTTCCGACTCAAGATACATTTCTTCAAAACTATTTGTAGATTGGCTGAAACATTTCATTGAAGTTCTGCACCCCTCAAAATAGAAAAAAAGTATCCTGCTTTTAGATGGCCCCACAACGTATTGCATAACTCTTAATGCTTTGATTTGGCTACAGAAAATGGCGTAATAACGCTTCAGTTACCGGGTCATATTATACACCGTTTGCAGCCGCTGAACCGTTCTTTTTTTAAACCACTTGGAGCTTATTAGAATTAAACTATAGAAATGTGGCTGAAAACTAATGTTGGAAGGCCTGCAACTCAATATCACGTTGCAACACTTTTAAGAGAAACTTATGTAAAAGCTGCAACAACTGAGAACGCAAAAAATGGTTTTTCTGTTTCTGGAGTATCGCCGGTTGATAGGAATGTTTTCAAAGAATCAGTCTATCTTGTTTATGAGATATTCGAACAATCTCCTGTTTTAGAAAAAAAAAATATTTGAAATGGATTGGTCTAATGACGATGATGTGCCTTTCACAACATTTAAAAATCGTGAAAACTTGCAAAATGTTGAACTGGAATCTCTACCCTCTACAAGTAAGGAATTACATACCTCTTAACAGGCAATTGCTGCTCTGCCAAAACTGTCCACCAGATTTGAGCACAATCAAAAACTAAAACAAGATAAAAAAAAAGAGGAAGCGGCAGAGGGCATGGACGTGGGAGAGGGATTCTAAACGCTCTAGTACTCACTAGTTCTGAACATAAGGAAAACTTTTAAGTTTTTGCTTATAAATGTAAAAAAACATCTTATCTAAGACCTAAATTAAATTTTTTTGTTCAAATTATTTTTTTAAATTTACATTCTGAAAATTTTCTGACATTAATATAGTTATGTGAATACATTAAAATGTTCTTATTTATTAAGTATTTTATTTTTAAAACTGATTACAAAATCTAGAAGTTCCAATTAAGAATCCTATTAGAAACCCCCAAATTAGGCAACTCATTGCTTAATTTGTATCTTTTACAAACCTTTTTTCTTTAATTATTAGTAAAAAACCTACTAGTAAAAGCAAGTTGATGAGTGCTCAATGGTCAGTTTCTGTGGATAAAGGACCAGTTAATAATCCAGGCTATTTTATCGCGGAAAATGTTTATTATTTTGATAGTTATGGTCAATTAAGGCCAAAATGGTCCAAACTTTACCCTAAACCTATACAAATTACATTTATCTGGTAGTTTTTTGAATGCATTTTTAACTAATAATTTCAGTAACGTAGTCAACGAAGTCGGTAAGTTTGGTATACACTCCTGGAATTGAGGCTTCAGCACAGATATCTCCCCAAGACACAATTCCAATTTGAACTCCCTTTGTTACAAGAGGACCTCCAGAGTCACCCTAAAATCAGTCATAAGCGGACTACGCAAACTTGATATACCGAGTGTTCAGGCGGACTCTGAATATATGAGATTAACATGAGAAATCGCTTTTTATTTTTTTGCGTCTGCGCGGAAAATCCGTGCAATGAATGAAAATGAAAAACTTTTACATGGAAGTTCTAATACTCAAGACTGGCCATCATTCCGCAATTTTTTCAATCTCCTAATGAAAGCCGTTTTGGCTCAGAGCGTTTCCAAATTTCAAGAATTTGAATATCCCGCTTAAACATTCGATGTCACGATTGGTCCGAGCTAAGGTCAGAATTAAAAAACGCAAAGTCGCCAACGACTTAAGTGTAAAAATGAAAAAATGTGTATTTTGTATTAAATTTAAGATGTTCCACGAAGATTTTGCTTAGTGAGATAATAGATTATGACTTTGTGTTATCATCATAGATTAATAAGAAACTCGTATATTTACTGTGGGGACATCAAAGCAGATCACATGATAATTCAGCTTTTCCATTGATTTTTCACAGAATTAATTTGTAAATAAGTTAAAAATTTCTTAGAAATTAGCAAAAAAAGAAAATTCATGTATCATGAGATTTTTACGCTTACGTTATTGGTGACTTTGAATTTGTTTAATTCTGACTTTAACTCGAACAGTTATGCGGGACATTAAAATTTTTGAAATTTAAGGGCGTTTTGAGTCAAAACAGCTCTAATTAGAAGATTGAAAAAACTGCGGAATGATGGCCGATCTTAAACACTACGACCTCCTGTGCAACTTGTTCAACTGGATAATCCGTGCAGGCGCAAAAAAATAAACATCGATTTCCAGTGTTATTCTCCTATGTCCAGGGTTCGTCTGGACACCCGGTATAAATGTTTCAATGTTATATACATTGCAAGAATCTTTTCCAGCTTCTGCACCAGCGCATATCATCCTAGGTGTAATGGCATTACCATAAATTCCAGTCTGGCAAGTTGCGGTGGTTATTAGGGGAACCGTAACCACCTAGAAATTATTTTTAAAATGTATCAAATTAACATTATAATTTACTGCATATGAACCGACAACACTGCAACTTTCTTTTGTCAGATCTGTCAAATCAGCATCTCATACAGAGTCTTTATAAATATTTGACCACCACGTGACTTTCAAGGTTAAATATTATTTTTCTTGAGTTGTCATTATGAACTTTGGTAACTTAATTAGTTCTCTTCTGAAAATTGAGGCTGGTTGTAATGGTGATGTGTAAAAACTGCATATAATTTAAGGTTGTGACAATTTGTTACCAGCACGTTTTCTGCAGTTTTCGATTTTCTTCTTGCAATATTCGCTTACCTTTTTTTAGAAGCTTTTTAGAAGCTAAAATAGTGTATTGTTCAATTCGAGTTGAAGCCAAAAATGGTTTTCATACAAAATATCCAATAATAACATGTAATAACATAACCGTCAAGGCCCAATTTTATAAACAAGGATTGATTTTATGATTTTATTTCCAGAAACTGAACAATATTGCCAATCAGTGTATTTTTGGTTGTCTATATTTTTGGTCACGTAGTGGTCAAACATTTATGAAGGCCCTATATTTGAATCCCTGGACTTCATATCAGTCTTTCCATAATTTGAAGGATCTTGTTAATTTGTAAAAATAGTTTGTAAAGAAAGGTTTTTACTTGTAATACGTCAGAAAGGTTTCCATTGTTACTGGTAACGCCCCAGCCGGTTACTTCTGAACTTTGACCGTCCGTAAAAGTAGTAGATGACTCAGGAAGAGTAATTGGTGCCACACCAGCTCCATAAACCTGTAAAAGTCGATTAAAAAAGGAACTTTCTTATTTCGTAACATTAGGAAAAACAGTGATGTCAGTGTGGCAACACAGCGCCCTCAGTTATGATTAACTACTGCGATTATTGCCTATCGTTTTTCCATAAACCAGCCCACATATTTCAACGCCACGTTGCCGTGAACTACTTTTTCACAAACGGTTTAGGGTGAAACGGATATTTTAAAATTTTAGTTTTTTTTATTAAAAAACTGAATTCTCAACTCGCCCACTTAAGTTTACTATTAAATTAAAGGGTCGCCAATACTAGAAGAGGCCCAAAAATTAATGTAAAAATAGAACAGTTTTAACGAGAAGACCCCAACACTTTCCTATTATATGGATCTGCGTCTTTTAAAAATTTCTCCAGCTTACCAATGGGGTAGCCAACTCCACAACTGACACATCGTAGTCATAAGTATCAAGATCGAAATAAGGATGCCTATTTAACTTCTTCGTAGCCACAATTTGTCCCCCACTGGTTCTATATGATGAACCGGCTCGGACTGTGATATGAGATACCCTTGACCTGCACGTAATTGCCAGCTAAAATCTAGTGAAACTGTTAATGTGATATTAAACTCACTCATCTGCGAAACAATGAGCGGCACATAAAATGAAATTGGGGGTCAGTATGGAACCACCGCAAACATGTTGGCCATCGATCATAATAGATACTTGATAGGGGTAATCTGTGATATCAGCATCGTGGCCTCCAACTATGCGGATGGTGGAAACATCTGTCCAGTTTCTGAGGAAAGGAGGCACTGCGAGGGCTAAAAGGGTGCAATAGGGGTAAAATGGAAAGTATAAGTAATACTTACCTAACACAAATTTAATTAAATTTGAAACAATAACTTCACTACGAATGTTCAAATAATCTAAGTCTCTATATCACGCTTGAATTGTTAAACATTTGTGACGTGTAAACATTTACATACAGTGGCTCAAAGTGAAAATGGTACGCCTGTATTGAAATCACTATTTATGAATAAATTTTCATTTACTTAACAATAAACAGGGTACAAATTTTTTAAAATATTATGCTACATCTGTTCTATAGTATCCACAATTAAAAACAAAAAAATAATTCTTAGAAAGGAAGGAAAAAAATTAAGTTCCATTTGCTTTCAAAACGAATCTCAAAATTAAAATGATCAATTTTATAATAATAGACAATTTGTGAATGAAAAAAAATGTTCAAAAGTGCAAAGAATCAACAATTATTATAGACTTGTATTGATATTTGTTAGAATTTAGTTCAAAATCAACATGGGAAGACGTGCCACTGAAGAGAATGTGACTTAGTAATTAGTCATCATAAAAAAGGAAAGTCCATTAGGGCAATCGGCGATGTTCTACAAAAAAGTCCTGCAACGATACAGCACATCATAGAAATGTTTAAAAGTGAGGGAAGATTAAGAAACGAGAAAAAAAAAGCCCAAAAAAATTTTTTTTCCTAATGATGGTGAACAGTGAATTGTGCGATGTATAAAAAAAAATCCCCGAATAAGTGCCCTTAAACTGGCTATAGGAGTTGAAAAGCATTTACACAAGTCGGTGAATCCAGGAACCATAAGAATAGTTTTGTGAAAATATCAATTCCATAGTCGAGTAGCCAGAAAAAGCTATTCATTAATCCGAAGAACCAAAAAATCACAGTACAGTTTGCCAAAGAGCGTTTGGATAAAAGAGATCAGTTTTGGAAGAGTTTTATTTACAGATGAAAGTAAATTCAACCTCTTTGCATCGGATGGACATGGTTTTGTCAGGAAGAAACCCGGTGAAAGAAAGCAAAAAAAAACCACTGTTAAACACGGAAGAGGGAGTGTGATGGTTTGGGGCAGTATGTCCAGTGCTGGGACAGGAAAGCTGCATTTCATCGATGGCGTTATGGACAGACGCGTTTATTCGGGCATATTACGGCAAAATTTATAACCCAGCGTGGAAAAACTAAACATTTCTAACGACTGTGTGTTCTACCAGGACAACGATTCGAAGCATAATTGTGAAAGAGTGGCTTTTGTATAACTGTCCTCATGTCACCACAGTCACCCGACATTAATGTCATGGAAAATCTTCGGGCTAAATTAAAGGCCAAAATTAGGAAACATGAGACTTCCAATGAAGAGCAATTAAAACGCGCTCTTCTCGAAGAACGGAAGAAAATTTCCCCTGACTTCACTGAAAAGTTAGTAGAATCGATACCAAATCGTCTTCGCGAAATTATCTCAGCTAAGGGGCTACGAACTAAATATTCATTTATTACAAAAATGATTAAAAAAAAGAAGTGTTTCATTTTAATTTTGTGATTTGTTTTGAAAGCAAATAGAACTTGATTTTTTCCTTCTTTTGTAAGAATTATTTTTTCGTTTTTAAGTAATCGTGGATATTATAGAACAGATGCAGCACAATCTTTTAAAAATTTTGTCCTCTAGTTTATTATTAACTAAATGAAAATTTATTGATAAATAGTGATTTCAATGCAGGTGCATCCTTTTCACTTTGAACCACTGCACCACACCTGTTTTAGCACACACTCGTTACTTTTCTTTGTGGCCATCTGCATTGCGATGCACATTTCTCTCAAAACGTAAATTGTTTTAAATCTTTAGAGTTTAAAAATGGATTATTTGATCTGGAGGACTTGCTCGAATCCTTCATATCTTTCTCGACGTTGCAGGGGCGTCTTTTTACTTACCACTCTGCTGTAACGCACACACTGCCAACACGAGAACATATACCATCCACATTCTGTTGGGATTTATTTTGACAAACTACTAACACTATATCTTGAAAGCAAACGTAGCTTGCTTTTAATATATTGTTTAATCCAGAATAAAAATT
This sequence comes from Euwallacea similis, assembly GCF_039881205.1. Taxonomy (NCBI): domain Eukaryota; kingdom Metazoa; phylum Arthropoda; class Insecta; order Coleoptera; family Curculionidae; genus Euwallacea; species Euwallacea similis. The sequence goes on along the minus strand of NC_089643.1, from coordinate 436,816 downwards.
CAATTGCTATATAAACAGATCAGAGATAATGAGCTCTAGAAGTATCAGACACAAGTATCAATTCCGTTTAGACAAACATACTTCAACGTTACTTGGAATCCACTGATCCAGGATTAAAAGTGAAGTCTACAATCTTAATATCAATTGTTACAATAACGTTTCAATGGAATACTGTACAAAAAGGGCTCCTTGAATGCCAAACAAAACACTTCAAATTTATTGCCTAATGATTCAAGAACCCTAAAATTTTCCGCCGACACCTTGATACTGACCGATGCGACCTTTTCGCACTATCGCAAAAACTGCTAATAATGTAACAAGTTACCCTGATGACTCCTAAGATCCTGAAATCAACCTTACAGATGCCACTTGTAATATAAAGTTATTTAAATCCCTCCTGAAGATCTAGGCCTTCTGATTCCTTCTTGAACAAGTTCTCTTTGTGCATTAATAGTAAAAAAAGTTCCTTAAGAAACTCACCGTGGTAAACGCAATGCCGCCACCGCAAATGGTCATCAACTTCAAACCATCAGAGGGATCTAAATGATCTTCAAGAAACACAGCAGTTATGGCGCACGTTATAAGCAGCAAATCAATGTAATTGAAGACAAACTAATATGCAATAGAGGCAACCCATCCTCGTTACTAACAGCGTCTACTTGGTAACACAAAATAGAATGTGTCTTCTTCAATCTTTGAACATGAAGTATCTGTGAGTTGCGCTGGAATGCAGCTTCGGATTGGGATCCATCATCGGATCGTGCTGGTCAAATTGTCTTAGTAAGAAGTTAAGGAACGTGAATTTCTGGTAAATATAAGAGATCGCGGTGTTAGTACTGATAACTATATAAGCGATGTTTGAAAAACTGTAAAACTCTCTCTAAATAGACATTTGGGAATTTTCTTAAGAAGAGCGGGTTCCAGTACCAGATATTGTCCTTCCACGTATGATGGAAGAGAACAGGCGCGCGGACAGACAGATACGCTAGCAAGTCTAAAGGGCAAGGGTACGTGGGCTAAAAAATTAGTCTCTGACCTCGAAATCTGGGCTTCGTGCAAGAACCAACGCCTAAACTAGTGCCTGACTGAGGCGCTCAGCGGTCGCGATACTTTTGCACAGATTACGCAGCGGAAAACCGGTCCGGATGGCAGGACATGGGAAATCATTAGTACCGTAAAGCACTGCATCTTCTAATGCCCTGTAAAAGCTTGTTTCCGCCAACGCTATAAGTCAAAGGTAAAAACAAAGGACAAAATAAATATCGAATTCGCCCCTTCCCGACTCCGATGCTTTTATCCCTTAGGGACAGTACCGGGTCGTCAGAGCAATCACAGAACTCCTGAGGTTTTTAGTGGGTAGGCGCTACAGCGAATCCCATACTATCCGATTGCCAGAAGAACAGACCAGGCGGCTTTAGAAGATTTTCCTCGTGACAGAAAAAAAAAACCAGAAGTAGTTAATTGTATACAGGGTGTCCCTTAAATGACCGCACAACACTTGACCAAAAATTCCTGAACTAAAAACGAGGCGTTTTAGGCGAATTTACCTATATCCAATGTTGCTTCGTTTTGTCGCTATAGGACGCCAAAGTTCTCAAATTATTATCGTTTTTTCCAAAAGGGGTGCCAAACGTTTTTATCGATTTTCACTAAATTTGGAACTAAAAGTTACTACATAAATTTGTGTGTGTTTTAACCTAAGCGGATTTTTTTAAAATAAAGAATTAACTAATTTATAAGCGCGAAAAGTTGCGCACGGGAGCGTCAATCGCGCGAGCGTGTTACGGTACTTTTTTGCGAGCTATCTACACGATTTTTCTCACGTACACGGACTGCATTCAGGGAAGGTAAAAATAAAAAAGTCTACTCAAATTGCAATAGAACCAATGGTTTTATTATGTTCACTGTTGAAGCAACATCGCTCACATTTGCATTAAAAACTCTTATTTAAAATCACTTCACTGTGAACATAATGTGAACGCTGGACACATCCCTATTGGACGATTAGGCCGTCCCTTTAACATTTCATGCCATTTTGTTCAATATTATTGTCGAAATTAGCATCTTTTTGCCGTTTTAGAGATTCGTAGGATATAAGTTAATGATTGTATAGACATTTTACGTAATTCACTAACATGATATATTACTATGCAGTTTTTTTATCCAAAACATTTTATTTTTAGACAATTCATTCATTTTCTAACGCACACGCATTTGTTATCGCAACTACTATCTCCACGTGTTGCAGCTACGTTCATAAGAGGCTATGGGAAAGTGACATTAGCTGCACTTAGGTTTCAGATAACAACGGTCATTTTGCAAAATATTCGCATTAATCAGTATATTCAAACATCTTTTGTATGCATATTTATTTTTATCACATTATAACACTTCTATGGAGAACTCTTAGTTTTAATCTTAAAAAAATATTAGCAGAATAGATGATCTTCAAAACGTCTTTTTCAACAATTTTATCAACAATTATTACGAGCAATTCATATTTAAAACTCTAAGAACTGTCGTGTATAAATGACTGAACAAGAGTGCTTCTAGTCAAATCAGTCGAGAATCTTTTCATACTATAATCAAGGTGCGTGTTCACATTATTATGACACTTTTCATAACGATGTACAACACACGTATTCTCAAAAAGACTTGGAATTTTTTTCCTCATAGTTTTGCTAACATTAAATTTGCTAACTCTTAAAACTGCATTAAAACTATAATCTGTCACAGCCTCAAAATTCTGCAAGACTATGGGTCTTTTTTGGTTAACATGGTTCAAACAAAACTTTTTAATGGGCAATCTCATTGTTTGAGTCTGCACCTCATCTAAAGAAGGTACCACATAATCATTGACTTTCAATGCTAAAGAATATCGGGTTTGTGCTTTGGTTCTAAAATGACAATCATAACCAATCACTTGATAGGCAATATTTAAAGGCATTTTGAAAGGCACATTATAAGAATAAAATGTTGCCCACATATTTAAGGTGTTTGACAGATTCTTTATAAGCTTAATTGCACTGTACAACAAGTTTTCCTCGTGATAAATTATGAAACTTTCAACGCTTAATAAACTATGGAAGCTCAAGAACTCAAATAAAGATTTCTTGGTAAAATCACTAGGTAAAACACACATGGTGCTATTAAAAGTAGGCTTAACTTGTACAGTGTTTACTAACATCACTGAAACGTCTTTAGATCTATTAGAGGCTCTAAATGAGACTGCAAAAGCCTCCCTGTTGTTGGCTATAAAACTACAGGAATAAAGGTAAAAAGTATACCCAGAGTTATTTTCAATCTTTAAAACAACAAATTGTCCTTTGACGGGTCTGCCCTCGTCCTCAAATAGCAAGTAACACAACTTAGGAGCTGCAGCACTGGCATGTCGAACCCCAATGCCTTTTACAAGGTTTTGTTCTATTAGAAAAGCACTAAAGATGTAAGATTTGCTGTCAATTTCCTGCCACACAGGTGGGGGTCCCCAGTCATGTTCCAGAATCAAAGAATCACTTTTTTCCAGCTCCGTAAGATTACAGGGGGTACCAAAGAAGTTGAATACTTCAAGTACATGTCTTAGACGGTTGTATTGTTGCCTGTATATTAGAAACAATGCTACACTGACTACGGAAATAAGGAGTAGAACAAGGCGTTGGTATTTTTTCATTTTATAAGAGCTTTTGTAAGGAAATTGGATATAATTAATTTAATGAAACGAAAATAAATAAAAACATAGGTTATGATGATGTGAATGTCACTTCGAATTTGACAATTGACGTTATTTAAATTGACATTTAATATACACTAGAGTATCTGTCCTTTTTGGTTTGGTGGTAAAAACTAAGATGTCAATATGCTCGCCTTGACGTAAATTTTGACAATTTACGCATAAATGATGTCTGCTAATTCACAACAAACAAATGTCAAAACTTTATATTTTTAATTTTCACGTTTTTCTAAAAAATACAATTAATAAAACTTCAAATAAAGTCATTTAATGAAACACAAACGTTACAGTGAATCAAATACATTGAACTTCCATAATCCTCATTTTGCAGTTTCCGAGTCATTCTCTGCCGTAATATAAACGGGTACATAATGGAATATGCCTCACTATCAGAAAAGATCTTAAGATCAATTCAAAAAATCATCAAAAATGACCCCGAAATGTAAGTAACTATGTCTTTATCTCCCAATATACCCTACAATCCATTTTGTACTGTAGTGAAGATTTTGGGATAGTTCCAACAGATGACAACTCCAGAAACAAAAGTCCTGTTTTATACGAAAACCACCATTTAGGGCTTGAATCTTGGTGCGTTAAGTACGTTTACGATTACGTCTGTGCAAAACTCATGCAAGTGCGAAGTAACTTAACAGAAAACAAAATTGTGTCCAGCATAAAAGAAGATTTAAATTATTTGCTTATTGGAGCCCTGTTAATTAATCCTGATGTAACTACTTTTTGGAATATGAAAAGGGAATTGGTTAAGAGTGATGTATTGAATTGCGAAGGAGAGCTATCATTTAGGTATGTTTTAAACTATTGAAAACCTAAGTTTTTATCTTGAATGAATGAATGATTTATGGAATAAAACTTTCAATTATTATATCCATGTGAGGTGCACAAGTGCAATGCTAAAATTTCGTGAAAACCTTGTTCCTACGATATAATAATTGCAACCTCCATATTCATTCACCACTTGATTCATCATTTATAAGCAAATTCCTGTACCCAAAAAGTGACCGTGTTCCATACATAAAACTGGAACAATTTTGCAGTAAATTGGTGTTAACAAAAAAACCCAAATCCAATGAGGCATTCTCATATCGTCGATGGCTCATCACCCTCAGTATAAACAAATACAGAACAGGACTGGGCTTCTTACCATTGCACAGTCTTCTTGATTCTGAATTAGCACTGTGTACTCAGACTGCTTCCAGTTCACCAAACAACTATCACTCATGGACACATAGAGAGTGGATTTTTTCATTGTTTTTGCCTCATTTTCCCAGCATTGTTATCACAGAACTCGAATTCAGTGAACAATGGATTAATGGGCATGTTTCTGAACATTCAGGGTACCACTATAGGCAGGTAGTGATTCACAGTTATAGGCATCATAAGAATTTGAGAATGCCCGTGGACTGTTTCTATAGAGTAAGTACTAAGTTAAATTTGTCAGATCAGTGGGGAAATTTCGAGGAATTGTTGGTGTTTTTATTGGGACCTTCAGCAAAGATTAAAGAGTATAACTATTATGTAAGTTACATATTGCTGTTGTTGTATGAGCTCCAAGATGTTATTTGTTATATTGATAAAGAATACATTGAGCACGAGTCTCTTTGGCTTCACCGAAGATCAATCATTTATAAACTACTTGAAATATCCCATGATTATCTGGGTGAACAGATGAATCCCAATAGTAATTTAACAGAGTTTAACTCACTCTCCAGTGAACTGGGAGCCTCAAACAACATAATCACGTCAATTTCTAATGACACCAATTACAAGGGAACGCAGGCCAAAATATTTAAGTCTCAACCTACTAAGTTTGAATCCACTAGTTTGTGCCAGATTTTGTATGACAGTGAAAGAGATTTTATAAAGAGAAATAGTCTGAGGAGTGCCCTGCAAAGTGAATATGCTAAGAGATACGAAAAGTGGCTTAAATATGTTGTGGGATTCAATATAGATTTGTGTTTTATTGATTAACTCAATATTTCGATGTTTGGAAAGATATTGTTATGAGGGTCTGATTAATAATTTGAAGGTAGGAGAGTCGCATTTAAATTGCGATTGTAAGGTAAAGTTTTGGGGATTTGGGAGAAGTTGAAATGTGCTTTTTTAAGCAGTTATGGAAAATAATTATTTTGTTAAAGTTGTAAATACAGAGAAATTGTTCCAACGGACGTTGTCCTCCTCTCTAGCTTAGGTTTCCTGAAAACAACCAAATGATATAATAGGTAACTAGCGACATTACTAGGAAATCTTGCTGCCATAGCATGAATGATTTTTCAAGTGGGTTTTAACCATCTGAGTACTTCGCTTTGTATTAAAAATTTCAAGTGTGGTTTTATCTGTTAAATATTATGAATTTAAATTTATGGCATTAAATTTCAATATAATGACATTCCACAAAAAAAGTGTGGGATGTTTAGAGGTCAAAAGGAACTTGCAGCACACGCTCAATAATGTAAACTAATTTAAATCAAGTGTAATTCGCATTATCAAAATGTTTACATTAGCGAACCTGATTTATTAAAGAAACGCTTAAAACATATATATGATAAAATAAACAAATATTCTAATAGCGATAAGTATTTTTTAATTAGAAGCAAAAAAATCTGCGATTTTAGTCTGCGTAAATTAGCGATTAGTATTGCCTTCCAATGCCTGAGCCGTAATTTACGAAGAACTAAAATGTCTGTGTATAATACTTCTCGTTCAGCCCAATCTAAAGCTTGATTAAAAACTAGTATAGCTTGCGTGTCAGTCACTACACCTGTAACTTCAATGGAAACGTCCTCACTGTCCATAACTTCCTCCTTATTTACATCGTTCGTCTGCTTATTTTCTTTCACAAATTAACATCAATTGGAGTGCAGACAATGTTGGGATTCATTATTTTCAATAAAACTGAAGCACTGGCAACTACATGAGCATTGGATTGCAATTGTTTCCTAATTGCGCTTAAGGGAACATCATCTTCATCGTTACCATTAATACAAAAGAGATTGTTCCAACATTCTTGGATACTTTGTTGATGAACTGCATTCCAGGCCATTATGCAAATTTAAAACAGCTTCTCGTAATGTCACCTGTTTCAAAGTCTCAGATATGTTTTCAGGATTCTTTGATAAGACAGACGAAAGTAGAAATTTCGAAGTATAATTTGGTGAGTCTTATTACGTTCTGGTCCACGAGTTGAATTAATGAAGTTACATTGGGTGGTATGTACATGACAAAAATTGATCCGTCCTCGCTCCTCGGTTGTTGTTCCGGAAGACATCTTGGTGCATTATCTAATAGTAACAACGCTTTTATTGGAAGTTTCTGTTTTTTAGGACTTTTTTACCAGACTTATTTCACAACCGTTTAAGTAAAACTAGGGTTTTATAAAGATAGCATGTACTCTCTGCCACTCTTCTCATACAACACTGTTCCCTTTTCCTATTTTACCCCTGGTCACGGGCACTTATCCCTATCGCTCAACTAACACCTCTTCCCGGCTATCGACCACTTAATTTATGGTGGTATGGTATTTGCCGAGGTCGAACCTTCATAGTTACGTACTTGTCCTCTTGTTTTTTCTGCCCAGATGTTATATACCGTGTTCCTAACACTACGAAGTAAATAATCCTCAAATTATGAATATGTAGAATATTTGTGATTAGAAATACCTCAGGCACAAAGCACTTGTGGAACCATTTCAGGAATATACTCTAAATCATCCAAGCGGTTTTTGAACAGTCATAATAAACAGGAATATTAAAATTTTTAAATGAGCCCGGATTTTTTGCTTTTCCTATTATCATTGGTTTTATTTTGTGTCAACCATTAGCATTAGTATAGGCTAGAAACGTTATTCGTTGTTTCTTCGACTTTCTACCCGGAGCAGACTTTTCAAATGATGCAGCATAGGTTTTCTCTGGTAACATTTTCCAATAAAGACTACTTTCATCGGCGCTATAAATTTGTTGCATTCTTAAATCTAGCTCTTTAGTTGGTCTTGTCAATTTTTCTCTGAATGGTTGTGTTAATTGTGGTTGTGCTGTAATTTCTCACCAGATATAGGGAGCAGTCGAATTACATATCTTGTTTTGAATCGGTGCAGCCAGCCATCACTAGCTACAAAATGTTCAGTCTCTTAAGTTTTTCATTTAACAAGTTCAGCCCTCTCTTTGATTATTTCGCCGCTAATTGCGACGTGCTTTTTCCGCTACTTTAAAAACCACTTATACAGGGAATTTTCCATTTTAGGCACCTTCGCATTTTTTTAAGTTTTCCTATTTCCCAGACCTCCAAATGTACTGCACGTTCTTCTTAAAATTTGTGTTTTTAAACGCTTAATTTTGCAGATTGTTGCCTTCGATATTCCGTAATTTTTTGCTAACTGTGTCACTCCCGAGCCAGGTGCAACCTCGTCAATGATTTTTACTTTGTCATTTAATTTTAAGCACTTTCTTTTACAGGATGTGGATGCCATAGCAGTAAGAATGCCTAAACGCGTGCATGTACTTGCTTAAGTTCAAAAATGAAATGTAAACCCATTTTAAACCGTCATTCGACCGATACTGTGCGTCGTACTTTATCACAGAGGTGGTTCCTTACATAAATCGGGAATTAACAGTCGCCAAGAACTGTTTACATTAACGCAGTATTTTCATTAGTGCGCGTTTACGTTATCGAGCGTCTGCTGTATTTAGCAATGAAAAGTGAAAAACATGTTATTATTAGTATTGAAATTGTTAAAGTAAGATTAAACAAGGTTGAATTAAACAGACCTTCGTCCATTAAAACATTTAGATCCCCGAACCTTAATAATTTCTTATGTCTTCAACCCACCTTTAAAACGAATTTATGTTCTATGTATTTATCAACTTTATTATCAAACTGAGGAACGTCTACATAGAAAATGACAGTCTATCTAACTTAAATAGAATTCTTAATCAAAAAGGCCATCCCATGAATACGAAAATGTTTATTGTGCAACTCAGCAGTTTCAAATTGATCCAGGCACACTTTGCACTGATTTTCTTTCACGTTATTCGCCAAATATGGCGCTTTTACTATCTTAGCCAACTCGTTCACTGCGCTCTTATCGAAGCAATCGTTCACCATAAAATACTCTTTGGCATCAGAAATGTTATGATAGTGCAAAAGGTGTTTCACCAATGAAGGTTTTACCACAAAACACTCCCCACATTCCATACATTGGTAAGCCGTGGAAATATGCCTGTGCGTTTTAACATGCTTGTGAAAAGCCTCCCTTTCCAGCTCTTTGTAGTTGCATAACCTACATTGGTAAGTCCCATCAAAAGGAATGGCTTCTTCCGCAGTCAAATCCGGCTCTTCTAATTCAGATTTCCTTGGCCTACTGCTAGGTTTGTGCCGCTTTCGCGGGCGGTTTTCATCACTAGAATCACTCCGGTTTTTTTGCGGAGAATTTTCATCTAAGTCGCTGGAGCTTAAGCTTCTGTTCAACACCTCAGAATCTGGATTAATGTCCAGTTTTTCGACGTATACTTGCGGCTTAGCGTATTTGCACTCGATCTGATGACGACGTCTTTCGTTGAAGTCGATCTGGGCTTTGCAAAGGATACAAACACATTTATCTGGTAAATTTCCGGAGGGTTTTTTCACGGTTCCTACACCTCGCATGCGGCCTACTTGAAGGAGGCATTTGTTGCAGTAGGAGGAGGGTTTGGATTTGAGGCATATTATTTTGTTTTTGCATGATTTGCAGAGTCCGGATATGTACTTCGAAGGTACGAAGTTTCCAGGAGTTCGGACGCGTTTTGGTACTCCCCCTTTATGTACTTTGCAGTTTAGCTGGTGGGTAGCCATAGTTTGGACAGATCTGCGAAAGACTAACTTCAGTAACTGAAAAAAGCAGTTACCTAACTCACCTAAAATAGCATTTGCAGAACTTGCACATGAAAATGTAGATGCAGCGTGAAAGGTCCCTGCAATGGAAATCCAGATGTTTTTTCATTTGTTGCAAATTCATGTCCTCTCTTCGACAGCACTAGAAACAAATAGAATTCAGCATTCTCCTTCAAATTAACTATATTAAACACTCACAGAACATGAAAACGACTTCAAAATATTCCCGCTCTCTTCCTTATGGCTCAAACAGTGATTTTCACAATCCTCCAACTGAGTAAACACCTCCTTACACGTGCTACACATGTAGCTAGTATCGATATGAAGTTGCTTGAAATGTGGCCCAAATGTCGCTTCAGATGCGAAGATTTTCCCACAACGTCTTCCAGGACATCTGAAGGTACACATATTACCAGCCTAACCCTAACAGCTTACAGAGTTTGAAGACTTTACCTAAACCTAACTGACTTGAACAAATGGAAACAAACTTCATCCATGTGATTCACAAGCTGAACGACTTCCTTAAATTCGATTCCACAATCCGGACAGACGTATGGGGCAGCGTTGTCGTGGATTCTCAAGTGCGCCTAAATCATAATTTATGAATTTTTTTTTTGGAATTTTCAGAAATATGTCAGCAGGCTCACGTTATAAGAGCAAGCAGTAGGTGAGATCAATTTGCATCTACCGCAACGGTAACCTTCACTGCAGGGCCTGTTTTCACCCAAATAGTGGCTACTTATGGCACCAGATACTTGTACAAGACATTCAGGGCATTTAGTCGTATCTTCACCGCTGTAAACAGTGAGAAACTTCAATCTTTGTTAAAGCTAGATCTGAGATCAATCATTTTGGGTTTTGGGGAGCTCAAAGAGTTTCATATTACATAACATATTAACAATTCTAATAGAGTCAATGTCTAGTAACACATCTTAATTAACATGCACCTAGGATAACTGTTAACAATGTTCAATGATCTTAACACATAAACAATGGGTTGCCCCATAACTTTAATGTCACATATACATATGCATATTCATATATTAAACTCACGTAATATTTAAAATAGCAGGCTGCTCTGTGGGTTCTTCGATGGTCTCTACTTTAGTTATAACGGGCATTACCATAAAATGATCGATCCCGTTAGACATTCCTGAGCTCTCGTTCGGAGCTTGATTTCCCGAAGTGGTGTCCAGTCGTTCTTGGGTCTTAGAAGGCACATCCATAACCTCCTGAGAAATACTTATCTATAAATTGCAAAACTTCTCAAAAATGAGAACACAAAAATTATATCAACATTCTTACCTGATCATTTGCAGGCTCTTCAACCTCAGTCTTAACTCCTGTTGCCTGTTGCTCACTCTCCTCATTCAGTCTGTTGCGCATCCCTTCCTGCAACTCCTTCAAAGTCTGTAGACTAATAAATTCACACTTTGGCACGTTTTTGGCCACTTGTTTCAAAGACAAAACTTGCGCCTCCCCGTCTCCATTATGGGTGTTGATCATCAAATTTGAAGGTGTGAGATTGACTACGTCACTACCCTTGTCTTCAGGCTTGGGGGAGTAAAATTGGGTATTTATAAAGTAATCACCTAGACAAGCAAAGGAAAAGTAATGTCATGTTTCTTGTTCTATTTCAAGCAACCTTCAATCGGTTCTTCTTCGTGATCAAAGAGATAGGGCACATCAGGATGCCTAGTAAATCCCGCCAGGTCAAAGGGCAAAGTCGATATTTCTATGTGTTTTAGGTTGATCGAGCCCTTGTTGAGATTATAGTGCTTTCGACAGTGAAGTAGAAGAGCACATCTAAAAAAATTAGTAATAGATCCAACTTCTTTCCAAGTTTTTTCATTAATTTTTAACCTGTTATAAAAGATCGGCTGCTCATTTGGGCACTCTGAACAGTTCAACTTGAAAATGATGGTTCTTCGATTAATATGGTCAAGAAAGGACTTTTTGGAATAGAACATATGTCGGCACGAATAGCAAGGGTATACGTGCAGGCCTAAAGCGGGCTTAAATGCGATCCACTCTTTGCAGTCATCGGGAAATAACATTTCCCATTTCACGTCTGAAGAGTTCCGGGAGAACTAAAAATTGTCCTTTGTAGTAAAAAATTGAGGAAATAGACTGGGATTAGTTCAATTTAGTAATTTATGCTGAGATGGATCACTCAACAGTGGTGCGAACTATAAAATATTATTTGATTTTTGCACGGAGACGCAGCCGTGGAAATTGATGATTGAAATATACTTACTGAAAACATGCCTTGATTGGCAGGGGCCTTCGAGGGAGCCATTGCCTAAAAAAAGAACAATATATTGTACAGCAAGCACGAAAAGTTACTCATTGCGCATGAGCCGCTGGCGAGTGCAGTAACTCAGACAAGTAGGAAATGATCATTTCGTGCAAGTTGCACACAATATTCTTTCTAATCGTACAAAAATTTGTGAAAAATAAAAGCTATTTGTTGCTTAAAATTTCAAAATTCGACACAACTGTCAGCAAAATAGCCGCCGTCCCGTTGAACTTTGTTTATTTTGCTTCGTTGCCATGGATACTGATACGAACCGGTGGGAAATAAGCTTATTTTCATATTGTTGCGCGCGCAACCCGTAGGAAATGAAAATATAACGACGATCTAGAGTCGTTTAAAGTCATTTTTGCGTCGGTAACAATGCAATATCCTGACAGTGGTAGGAAAAATACTTTGCATTATCTTTATTTTCTTTTCTTTCCATGAGGGTCAAAGAAGTAACTGGCTTCGATCATGAGGGGTAATAAGACATCAAGGTTTTTTCGAGGTTTTCTTGAAATTTACCGTCTCACTCGAGTTATAGATACTGTTAGTAACCTCAGGTTACTCAACGTTACGCATTTTGAATTCCGACACAAATTCCACATGAGCTTTTTTGGAACGTTACTCGGGCTAGCTCGATCACCACGTGTACTCGAGGATTTTTAACTGTTAATTCAGGTTTAAAATGTATTAGAGCTGAAATTTGGCAAAAATAACAGGTTACTTGGTTGCGAAGAGCCCTAAGACCCTACGGTACGACCACGGTTCAAAAGCGGGTCTACAGCTAAACCGGTTTTTAAACCGTGGTTCAGCGACCGCAACAGATACTTGAACCACTTCACAAGAATAGCATTCCTGACGCAACCTGTCACAAATGACATTAATTTGACAGCAATGCTATGCTTATGGAATGGTTCCAGTACCGCTTTTGGTTCAGTTTAACCGAACCATGATCGGACGACTGGGTCTCAGTAACTCTGAGGAAACAGTTATTTGTTTCACAAGGCGAACGAGGACTCAATTTGCTATTAAAGCGACATTTACGGCCGAAGCGAAAACCACTGCATGAAGTGAGCTGAAGCAGCAAAGCTGCGTTTTATCAGAGTAAAACGCATTTTTTTCTTGAACTCTTTCTTCGATTAAAATATTTTGATTTTTGTACGTTTCTTGTAAGAATTTGGAATTTTCTAGTTTTAGTGCCAGCCATCATAGTTGTAAAGAAATCATCGTAAACCATTTTCAAATTTCAACGCCCACCCTGTGGTTCTGTAAGGAACCATTTCCGGGCCCACGTTTATACGTCATTTTTTATGACAACAATCATCTTAATCTTTCCGTCGCCGTGCGATAGTAGTAATAACACCCTGTATAACATATCGAAGCTGGTTAACTTATTAATTGAACGGCGCTACTACCTTTCCTTTGAATTTTAAACGGAACGGTTAAAAACAAGATCACTGCGACCAGCTGTACGAAATGATATTATGTGACACAGTAATGAAATGAATCAATTCTACACCCAATATCACGTTCGGAATGGGCAATTTCCAAGGAAGTGTTAGAGAAAATATTCTCTACTGCCAACTTCTTCATTCTCTAGATACTTACCGCTAATTAAAAAGCCGTATGAATGTAACCTGTGGGGGTGCCGTTTTATTGCGAACTCTAGATTTTGGTACCGCTTTCCTATGGGAAACCCTATCTTGAAAATGTGTTGATTAGTCGATTGAAAAGATAGGCAGTAAAAAACTTTTACTGCCGATTGTCTACAGTGTGTCTATTTAAGTTAGAATCACATGAAAAACTTTTTTATTATTAGTTTTAGGGAAAAAATTATTCTTCGTAAAATTCTACATCGTCATAAATCCAAAATGAAATAATCAGACATCAAATCTTTGGAGTTGTATACCAGCTTCCTTAAAAATATGAATTTTCCTTCCTATTGTTAGTTTCAATAATACGTATTTATCTCTTGTTTATTGAAAACGTGATAACTTTTCGTTTCTTAATATGTTTTCATAGCAATTACGCAATTTACATACGTAATTAATACATAACAATCACTTATTTTGCTAATAGGAAAACGCAAAGAGTCAATCATTTTTGTAACTATGTAGAATTATGTACTGTAGTTTCAACTCATAGCGCCTTTCATTCAAAATATTCAATCGTTTTTTGACAATGAAGTTCGATATGTGTTAGAATATTTAACCCTTACAAGAACGTCAGCAAATTTGGTTTCAACAAGACGGTGCCTCATGTCACGGTACGATAGCTGTTAGAGAGTACCTTCAAAATGTTTTCAATAGAAAGGTAATTCACGTTCAAATGATTTTTGGCCTGCTAGATTTCCTGACTTAACCCCTATGGATTATCTCTTATGGGGTTGTTTAAAACAGAAAATCTACCAGTACTGACCGTTTCAAGATAGCAATCAATTTGAAAAGGATAATTTCGGAAGGACATCGGGAAATTACTCCAAATAATGTGATAGTCAACGTACTACCTCTTATGGCGGTCGATAAAATGGATCACCGCTTTTCAATCGTTAGAGCGGCGGTGGATCAATTTTTAAATCATATACGCAAAATCATTCTAATATTTAATTAAGCACCTGTGTGCTCCGAACGTACATAATTTGTTTTTTAAACACTCTGTATATATTTGAGTAAAAAGGGCATATGTGACTTTCTATTTGACTACAATCAACCTCAATAGGACACTAACGTTAAAAAAAATTCTTTGTACCACTTGGGACATATTTCATTTCAGATTTCTGCGCCAGTAAGAGTTGAGGAAATTTGGCAAAAGGACGATTAAATGTTTCGAAGGAGACGGTGGCTATTTCGAAGCGCTAGTGAAATGACTTAAAACTAAGGTAAATAATCCTACATAGCTACACAAATTATTAACTCTTTCTTATCTTTTCCTATCAGCAAAATAAATGATTTTTATGTATTGTTATGTTATGCATGTGTTATTAATTACCTATTTAAATTGGGTAATTGTTATGATAACGTATTAAAAGACGAAAAGTCATCATGTTTTTAATAGAAAGAGATAAATGTACGTTATTGAAACTAAGAATAAAATTTTCTTGAAAAAAATTTAAATTTAAAAAAAAATTGGGGGGGGGGGGGGGGTAGACCAAAAATTTGATGTCTAATTATTTCATTTTAGCGTTAAAGCCATGCAGAGCTTTTTATGAAGAATAATTTTTTCCCGTACAATTAATAATAAAAAAATGTCTCATATGATTCCAGCTTAAACAGACGCACTGTATATAATATAGACTTTCTTTTAGCAGTCTAAAACCGTTTCTCCTTCTTATATTAAATATTTCAAATTTGCCGAGTTTTATTCAACACCCCATATGATATGGTGGTCAAAAATTCTGGGAGTAAATCTGTAGATGAGTTTAGGAAAAAAGGTGATATGAACATAGGTCCGTTTTCGCTTCCTGTCTGAAATACAGGCTGATAAAAAAATCAGCTTTTCCTAAGAACTCCGTTTCGGCATTAAATCATTTTATGAAAATTAGAGAACGTAAAATAGGCATAGAGACGCATCTTTCAAGGGGAAAGTAAAGTTTTTAATTTCACCAGTGGCGTACCCATTGATGTGATCCTAGACATTTTAAATGAAGAACATGAAACATCATTGGTTTTTAAAAAATAAAAAGAATTTTCTGAATTTCTCATATTTATGTGGAAAACTTATCTCCTGAATATTTTTCATAACGCTTACCGTTTTCGTGGGAAAAATTAAAAAAGAAGAAACATTACCTTCTAACTAACATTAATTACGGAATTAGTGAAATTGAAATCATTGTTTTCCCCTCAAAAAACGTGCCTACACCTATTTTATTTCATTTTCAAAAGAACGTTTAATGTCAAAACAGAATTTGTAAAAAAGAACTAAAAATGCCTCACCCTGTATCTTAGACAGGAAACGAAAACGGATCTATGTACATACGAACTTTTTCCCCTAAAATCATTCACGGATTCACCCCCTGAATTTTTGCCATACTATTATGAAACACCCTGTATATAAATGCTACAAAACGACTGGCCAGGGTTTTTTTTTAAATATCTATGTCAATTATGTTCGTTATGACTATTGTATTCATGTTCACTGTGGAAGCCTGCCCCATTTCCACTGAAGTGCTCATGCAAAGTAGCAGGAAATGTTGCTGCAACAGTGAACATAAGATAACCAGAGTCAGGTTTCAGTTCGAGTCTCGGCGCATCCGCCATAAGTACAGAAATTCGGTTGAAATAGTATTTCACTAAGAATTCTTTAAAAAGCGTTTAACACATAGTAAGTAGGTAAAAAAAATAAATATTAAGAGCGTGCATCTTGCAACATCTATTAACACCAGCAACAAAGCAGGAATAAGGTCCCTGGATTTTTTTACAAATGTTAAAGGTGAAAATTTCCACCCTTAAATTTTCCTTTTTTGAAAATTCTCCGGAAGATTTTCTCGTTTAATACGGCAATTTCTCCATTATCCATTGCATTTTTTCGTTTCTCGACGTTCGAAGACAGTTGGACACAGGACAAGCTCATATTTTGTACATTTATAGGTGTATGTTAGTATTTTTTGGAAATGAAACGACTTAAAGAGTTCATTTAATTAAACTGTTAATTTCCAAGTATCATGTATTTCAAAGAAATTTTCCGGGAAATTCCTAGAAAATTTTTCTCCGGCTGCCATAATGGAAAAACTTTGCCCAACTAAATTTGCGAGAAGCATCGAAATCAAATCAGTCGTTCGCGAGAAATTGAATTTACAATTTTTCCAATTCCATTTCTATTACCGATTTACTGAGCGTTTAAAACGAATCAGAGGCAGTAAAACTTTGGATTAATCTTAATTTTTTCAAAGTGACTCTCGCCCCGTACATTTTCAGCACTACTGAGATACCTATACAGGGTGTCCAGAAATAACATTCAAATATTTTGAGAGGTGATTCTAAAGATTAAAATAATTTAAAGAAATCTCATAACTATTCCCCAAAAATCGCTTCTTAAAGAAGCTAGAACCCCTTAAAGGAACTCTGAAAATGATTTTGTTCGCAATATTTCCGAAACAGTTTTCCTCTAAAATTATGAAACTCGGTATATTGTAGTGAGTTGGACTGGGAAAACTCTTTTGTATTTATAATTGCAAATTTTGATCAGGGGCGTCACATACAAGGGGTCTCCTGGGTAAATGTTGCCCTAACTTTTTTGTTCGTGACATTTCTTAATTTTTCAAATTAAATTTCTGAATCGCAAATACTTTTAAAGAACAAAGGTTCTCTTAGTTCATCTCTTTAGAATAAACCGTTTTTCCAGAAAAGTGGGTTTATATGAACCGATGCACGATTACATGGACATCGAAATGCATCTTAATGAACCTAATAAGGATCCTTGTAATAGAAATATTTTCTTCTTAGCCAGCACTAACGAGGCTAATTTCACTACGGGTTTATCACTTACTCACAAAAATTGTTGAAAATGGCCTTCGTCCATCTCGATGAATCCTCCAATATTTTTCTTCATAGGTTTCAATGTCCATGTAATCGTACATCGGTTCATAAAAACCCCCTTTTTTGGAAAGCGATCTGTTCTAACAAGATGAAATAAAAGGACCTTTGTTACTTAAAAATATTACGATTCAGCAATTTAATTAAAAAATTTTTTAAATGTCACAAACAAAAACGTTAAAGCAACATTTACGTAAGAGACCCCTTATATGTGACGCCCCTGATTAAAATCTGCAATTTTAAACACAAAAGAGTTTTCCCAATCCAGTTCATTACAGTGCACCCAATTTCGTAATTTCAGCGCAAACCGTTTCGAAAATATTGTGAAAAAATAATCTTCAGTGGTTCCTCTTTAAGGGGTTCTAGTCCCTCTAAGAAGCAATTTTTGGGGGATTTTTATAAGAACTTTTTTTATTATTTTAATCTCTAGAATCACCTCCCAAAATGTTTCTACATCATTTCCGGACGCCCTGTATAATTAGTTTTATTTTTGCAAGATATCTGCTTGTTCTTCGCCTTACTTATGAAATTGCATGTGAGTATTTTTAAATCAGATCTCCATCGAATTAAAAAATAATTTTACTACAAAAATTGAAGTAAAAAAATATTAATTTGGTAGTGAAGGTTTACACAATCATTGGCATTTAGACTTTTTACCTTGTGAAATTTTCAAGTTTGTCTTTTATATTTTTAAAATACGTAGAACTCTGCTCTGAGAAGTTTGAAAAATTGTACAACTGTTACTGACAAAAATTCCAATCTATCATAAACTTCAGAGACGTAAAATTCATAATGTAGGACTGAACAATAAAAAAGCTTTATTATTTAAGAGGATTTTAATTACGAAATGTACTCGATTAATGAAACAAGTAAATATATATACTATACATCCAATACATAATTGATTCAAAAACTTTTTAATGCCCAGGCAGTAAAAGGATTACTTTACACCCTAGGCACTAAAAGTGACACTTTACAGTCGGTCTTGTGTAATTAGAAGGTCACTTTTTTGCCAAACTGCGAAAAACATTATTGTTAATTATTGTTAAAAAACGCATTCAGACCTCCATCCCCCAAATGACAAGTTTAGTAAATACAGGTGCTTTATTCATGTCACTACAAAAAATTTAATTTACATATGAAATAAGCAGGAACATAGTTATCCTTAATATAGTACGTCTAGAAAGTATTTAGATTTTTGAGAAATTTAACTACATTTTTGCACTTTTCGATATTGAGCTTTCTAAGTGATATTTTACCACAGATGGCTTTGATTGGCAGTAAGGTAACTTGACTGTTGTAAGAAAAGGCCACGTCGTCATGGTAAAATGTGTCAAAACGTAAAAAAGCGATACAATAAATAAAAAAATAAATATTTTTTTTATTTATTATATAAAAAAATAAATATTTTTATTATTTATTGATATCTAGCCAATGAGAATTGAGGTCGAGCGAAAAGCGCTTCGTACCAAAATTCAGTTAGCAACAGCCATTCTAAAATTATGGCAAGTAACTGAAAAATGTGCATTCAATTTACTCTTGGACATCCCCGATAGACTGCAGACGTGTTTGAGGATGAATGGCCAATGCATCAGCCTCTTGGTAAAGTTGACAGTACATTGATCTAGCGGCTCTAAACTAGACAACACAACAACATATTAAAATTATAATTTAAATATTCTTTGAAACTATAAAATCTATTGTAAAGTATCGTAAATACTCTCTCTGATATTTGGGGGGTTTTAGGGGGAAACTTAGAGAATTAAACACTGGGAGTAACACATTATAAAATTTCATAGTCCACTAACCAGCGCTGTCCTGACATCTTTGCAGCCCTCACCAGCCGACAAGGACCATGTTGTCTCTTGTCCTGGACTCACATTGGAGCACATCTCTGTATCACTAACATATCCCGATTCCGTCCCACGTTCGATTCAGGCATTGGCCTATCAACATATCAAGCTGCATGAAAGCACGTCGACACTCATTCCTGCATCCCAACCTTGCCGTTGACCTCACTGCTCTTCTCTGAACGGAAAAAAGCTTCCAATATCCCCACATAATCAATAGAGCATAAGCAATATGTCAGTGGACTGATGCACGACAAGTAGCCCGAAGTATCACACTTGACACATTGTCATTGACATTTTTGGCTGCAAACGCGGCTCACAAGTTTACTGTCAGGGCAGCAATGTTTGTCCTGCTACAGCACTGGCTCCAGGATCATTTCAAGAAACTTGACCTCCTCTAATGTTACACACAGTAAATGTAATCGTTTAGGCCCATCCTGATTTAGTGAAAGTCTGTTTGTAGAGAACCAGGTCTTTGCTTTATTCCCTGCTTCGATAGGGCTGTCAACGCAATCTTTTAAGGAGTCGTTGAAAATGGAAATACCAGTATTATCTAAACACACACAATAATAAGTGATCATTAACAAAAACTCGCAGCAAGCAGTGAACCATAGACGTATGGCGTGGATTAAACTGTTTCCTTTTTACCATCACACATCCGACAAAGAAGAAACTAGCTGATGGGATGAGTTTATCCAACGTATAGATGTACATATGACCTTTCCGCGCTTCCGTGAGTTTTTTTAATGATCACCCTTAAATGTACATGTCACCCTCATGGTGTTGCACATTAATAAAGTCATTTATTTAAGTAATAAAAAAAACTGGTCTCGGGACAGCCCCTGTGGACTTCACTCAGTATTCCTTGCTCTGTAGAGAGTTGTCCATTAACCTTTACTATCAGTTGCTGGCTAGAATAGTAGGATTCAAGCAAGTTTACACTCTCAATGGAAAAGTTGTAAAACTGGAGCCTCTTTGTGAAGAAGTTATGGTCTACACAGTTGAATGCCTTGCTTAAGTTACCCAAGCAAATCTGACTGTAAGTTTTACTGTGAAATGCCTCAAGTATGTGTCTCATTACATGCAAAATATATTCTATTGTGCCTCAGTTTTTCTTGAAGTCCAATCCGCAGAGTGTGAATAAGTTATTGTCTTCAAAATATTCCACAATTCTCAGTTATGCTTCTTTCTAGGACCTTTAAAACAAGTGGCAGTAAAGATATTAGTCTGTAGCTTTCTGGCAGTGTGATATGTTCTATCTTGTAAAGCTGGTGTGACCTAGATGATTCTTAAAGCACTTGCAAACATCTGTTTTGGGCAACACAGATTCATAAATATTATTACAAGAACAGATAAGGCTTTCAATATGTTCATGTTGAATCTCAAGAGGTCTTTACTGGTCTTGTCGCCAAGTTTCTTGATACACTATTGATCCAAAAGGGCGTGGACGGCAACGTGCAATCCGAGCCAAAAAGAATATCAATTGGAATCACAGGAATGCTCTAACTTACATTAACATTGTTAATAAAAAAAGTGATGATAAGATCTATGTTTATTTATGCCACATTGCTCTTGTGAGATTTTAAATCATTTTTATAAAGTTGTCATAGTCTTTCAGTGAGTTTTTATCAGGTCCAGAATGCTATTTGGATAATGCTTCATTATCAATTAATTGAGGAATGGAAGCCAATCTCTTATCATCCACAACTCATCACCAAAGCAGCCTTACAATATGCCTTCTTCCTGGGAATTACACATTATGTCCATCCTTCAATATGTTCAAGAATACTTTGAAGATTCCATCCATATTATCAGTAGCTCCAATGAAGTCCCAAGTTGTGCTTTCAATCATGTTATAGAAATTAGGCAGTTAGAGATTGAATCGATGATTTCCATTTAAAATTGGAGTATTGAGGTCCTTTGTTGAGGAAAACATCAAACACCTATTTCTTGTGTGTAAGGATATAAGACTTTGTGGAAAGTTATTAGAATTATGATATTTGTTAACTTTAGATTTAAAACATATTAGAGTTAAGTAACTTAAGGTTACCAACAGTTACCTAGTTGATGAACTGAGCCAAGTAACTTCGACCTGACTTTGCACCTACACTCTAACTCAATAAATTTTGACCTCCATAAGAAATGTGTTGATGTCAGAATACCAGCAAACTGGCATAAACCAATTCCTTAAATGTTTCATAATAGTAAGTGTCAGAGGCCAGATTCTTGATATTCCAATTCGATTTCCAACTTTGCCAAGATCTTGGAATTTCTTTGTCAGATTCATATCTGAAAAGACAATTAAACTTGATAAAGTTGCGATAGAAATCGGATCAAGATTTCAAGAATCCGGCCTGAGATTTAGCAGAACCAAGTTTAAGCTATAATTCTGCAACTCAGCCCGAAAGGCCTATATTACTACCGATATGGTTTATTCACTATATAGAAAACAAACTAAATCGTAAGTAATATGTGCCTGATCTTGATGTTGGATTAGAAAAATTAGCAGGACTGTAATAAATGTGGTTAAGTATGAATACTTACCTATTCCACACTGGGCTCACTTCTTCATATAATTAAACCTAACTGGCTGAGGAATTGCTCAACTCAGTAGTATGATCAAACTGTCAAAATATTACTTTTGTACTTCTCTGCAATTTCGTGGACGGCCCAGAGGCCTTTGAATTGAGAATTACATGGAAATTGAATCACGAAAAGTAAATTCAACTCAGAAGTCTTTTTGCTCAATGCCATATGCTGCGCTCCATCTATCATCTGTCACAGAAACTGTCTGTCTATATACCAGTCAACATTATTACTGGGACAAATCATGACGTCATCAGTCGTCATTTGTCATCGATGCCCCTCAGATTTCGAAAGAGGTTTTACTGTGGGCATTCAGTGGAGCATCAGGGTTGATCCTGGATCACAGTCGTGTCAAAAACGGCACTATCTGCCTGTTAGGCACCGTTGAAGAAGTAATCATTAATTTAAGTACATTTTTATTTTGTATTTGTATGCTTCCGGTTTCAACTTAAACGTTATTGCTTCGGTTGTTTTTCTGCTATTATTTTTTTTGTTTGCTTTTTGCATTTTTATAGCTTTTTTATTGGTATGAAAAAAATTATCGGACACCCACACATCCTTATCGAGTTGGCACAATTTTGATTTGGTTTGTGGCCCATCTTCTCACTTCAAGTTAACGTGGTGTAGCACCGTGGCAATTGAAAAATATCTATGACGGCAGATAATAAAGCGATAACAAAGGTAGCTAAAAATTATGGCCACTTTGTCTGTCGTACTGTTTAGATGGCTAAATTCGCCATTACTAATGTATTGATGTTAACTCTAACATTTGAGGTTATGCAGCCCAACAAACAATTCAGGAAACAAAGGATTTTCAAGGCCATTAGTTTTTAGACAAAACAACTTTACTTATACATAAAATTCCAACAAATATGGTCTTAAATTGATATATAAACAGTATATAAAAACGTCTTTCTCTTACCTAATGTAAACACACGAACTGTACAACAGTCAACAACATATATCATGAACATAACAGCACTTTTGATCTTCCTCCTAAAGTTCAAGAAGGCGAATAAGGCACTATTCACGGTACCCAGTTTTACAGATGTTCATCTATTTAATATCTTTGCCAAATATTTATTTAGCCTGTTTTTGGGCGGGGAACTGAGACAACCTATTAATATGTTAATTGGTTTCTGAATGAAGGGAGATGGAACCTCTTGGTCAATGTCGACACCATTTGTGGGGTCATCACGTTGACTCCACCACCATTTTCTTTCCATTCTTGATTAGTCACCTTTGACACCACTCTAGTGCAAATCTCAAGGAAGTGATACCTAAAGTTCCTTTTAAATTAAAAATGATATTTTGATAGATTTAGAAAAAGCTTACTGAGAACTTCCAGCTTCAATTTCATCACATAGTGCCTGTATAAACCACGATCCCTTTTTGATGTTCCTGACAGCAGCATAACCAGGTATAGTGGCAAAAAAGGTAAGTAAATCTGCTGTCACTGGTCCTTTAGGCCCATCTGTGGTGTACCCATCAGTCTCTTCTTCTATTACTATTTATTATTGAAACAGAAAAATAAAATTCTATTATTATAAACTTTGCATACTTACTTTTCTGGCATTGCTTCCCCTGGCAAGACTGCAATATAAGCAACTTAGGTTTTCCTGATAGCTTTTTGTTGTGTTTACACATTATGCTTTCAATACTTTTAACTGAAACTTTACAACTGTTAGCTCCAAAAACCACACCTAAAACAACACCATCTTGTGTTACTTCTCTTTAAAAAGTCAATTAAGCCACTTTACCATTATCTCCATGTGTAAGAATACAAATTATCAAACTACTTGTATCTGAAGCTGAATCAACAACTTCTTCAATTGCTTTAATCATGTCATAGTGTGCCAAATTTTTCTTAACATTGACATCAAAATTCATGTTACTGAAGCAATTGAAGAATCTTACTTCATCCTTATTGGTGCCTTTTCTATCTTCCAATTGAATATCGTCATTGTGTTCATGTAATAATTCCTGTAAGGGTCAATTAAACAAATTAACAATACAATAATAATTGCAAAATATACTCAGATTACCTTAAACATGGGATTAGTTTCAGTATAAAATGACTCTTGATTAATAATCAACACCTTGCCAGGGTTGTAGGGATCAATATGATATTCTTCATTAACTGATACAGGTCTTTCTTGAGAAGTGCCAGGAGTGGCCGAATAAAAGAAAAACCCATTGTTTTCCTTTGTTGGGGTTGTTAAATATGTATTGTCCCTTGCAGTTGTAGGTTTGTACTTGTTAATAGGTGAAGATGAGCCTTTATGTTTTACTGTATTGATCAACGAAGCCTTAAATTTCTGATATTAAACAAATAAATTTAAAAAAAAAATCTAAACCTCACATTATTGCTATTTGCAGTAGGCAAAATCCCATCTAAATAAGATGACAGCAATTCTAAATCCATCTTCTTCAGGCTTTTCTGAACCTCTTTAAAATCCTCACCTTTACATTCCAAATACATGAAATAATACTCTATAAGATATGAACTGACATTGCGTTTTGGGAAGTTAAAACAGGAAACAAGGTCCTCCCTCTGCTTCGTAGTAAGCTTTTCTGCTATCAGATACAGGACTTTGTGTAAACGATTTATAGAGCATGTAGTTTCAGGTCGTGAAGGCATGTAAGTGCTTTGTAATAACATTTTATTATACCCTTAAAATGTTTAAGTTATTTCAATCCTAGAAAGCTCTAGATAGAAAGGTAAATACCAGGACAACTTTTAAGTGCTTTATAATTTTGTATAATACACAAAGCCTCGACAAATTTCTCTTGCCAATTGCATTCCCCACTCTGAGCCCAGTGGTACAGAAACCCAGGATTTCTCTCTATTAATGCACATTGCTCTATATCCTTTAAAGCTTGGCGATTGTTCTCATACAAGAGATATATCAAGGAAATCTAAAGAGAAATGTTAGTTCAAATTTATAAATATTTGTGAAGTCCCACAGACATATCACCTATTAGATGAATTAATTTATACTCAGCGTAAAACTACTTGCTTACAATTTCTGACATATCCAGTTCGCCTAATTCAATTCTCTTGATATCTTCCAAAGTTATCTTTTGGTCAAAGTTGTTCTGCGGCACAACTGCATCAGTGGTGATTTCTTGCATATTATCTAAGGTTGTTGGGTCACTTATATCTTCTTCTGTAGAAACTATATTTTGCTGAGATTCTAGTTTGGGTTCCGAGAACCTTGTAGCAGTCCCATCTTCGAGAAAGATATTTGAACTATATTCTACTATTTTTAAATTGTATTATAGCTATAAAGACATATATACATGAACGAGACACCATTACATATGGTAGTCATAGTTTCTTTCTAGACGACCAGCCAATAATGAACAGTTATGACAGTTCAATCATCAATTTATGCAAATGCTACCAACATAAAGCAATAAATAAGACAATTATTAATAAATATCCCATAAGTAATCTACCACTTACCAATTTCGTCGTCAGAAAGCTCATTTTCGGAAACGTATTTTGAGTGTCCCCATCCCATAGCTGATTTAAAAGTAAAAGAAATCGTATTCTAGGGGAATTACCACGGTATATTTTTCACAAAGAAATAAAGAGGCGTCGAAATTTAATTGAAAAAAAGTAATATAAATTGACAGCCGATAACGAATCACAAGTAGGCTCTTGAGCGCTTAAACTGTCAGTGGATCTTTCCGGGAATTATAATCAGAAACACATGAATACTTATCTACCAATTTGATTAATCTGTAATCACCAATGATAGCCAGCCAATCCAATTGGTTCATAATCAGCTGATCGAGGGGTCAGTCCGATTCCGATTGTGGTTTTTGAAAATGCCTAATATCTTTGTATTTGCGTCTTTAATTAATACCTTATATAGCGTAATTTGATATGGCTATTGGGCGCTAATTAAAATGGACATTTAGTGTACTTGCGTGGTAAAATGTAAAGGCCAAGATAGTAATGTGCCGTGAGCTTTAACATGAAAGTAGTTTCCAAAAAGCCTAATAATCTAGCTAATATTCGATACAGTAATTTGATAATACGATAATCAAAAATAATGCCATCACTTGACTATCTGCGCGAAGTGTTGTTTTAAAAAATCATCCACAACTCAGAAAAAATTCGACTGACTTCTTCTGCCGCTTCCGTTATAAATGCCCAATAACTTCAAGAAATATTTTATCAATTTACTTTATATTGCCTTTCAAATTACCACCCAGCAACCATGTTGGAATTCTTAAAGTTTTGTTTTCTTACAAAATGACAAATGTAAATCGAAATACCATAACTGTCAAGTTTAACTTCACTATTCTAAAATTCTAACCTCCATTTTAATGTGCCGACTTTCCCATTATGATTAGAATTACAAGTGCTTTAAGAACTTTCTCCTACAAATTTCCCTTCAATTCGACAAAATTTGCAAGTGCAATTGCTTTTAATATGGAAAAGGCATATTTAAGACGTTCTCCCAACGGAGAGAACTTTGATTTAACCTTTGAATTGCCCCTTAACGAAAACTCGAGCAGACCATTCAACTTCTCAAGAAGGCTTAATGAAACTGTAGAATCTTTTTTATCCAGAGTTAAGACTAATATAGAGAAAATTGTGAATAAAAAGAGGAAAAAAGCGCCTATCGGTGATCTCCAGCCAGTATCTGCAGCTTTGTTAATAAACAAATCACCAGTTGCAGAGAGTCAAACATGCGAGGAAATATTCAGACAAGGAGAGTCAGTAGAACTCGTAATAAACAATAAAACATTTTCAGTAATCATAAACTCTCCTTGGGTAACTGTATTGGAATTGCCAACCTCAATTTTAGCCACTTTTCCCACTTATCCATCAAAATTTGAAACTCTTTTTGCAAGTTTAAACTTAAGTGAATTTGTGTGGTTTAAATCTAAAGATAATGTTCATTGGGATGAAGTAGCCAGAAACTATATTTATGTCCCCAGTAATGAGGATGTGGGGTATTTTTTGAAATTCAGTTGTACCCCTAAAAATGAGCACACAATAGGGCCTACCATTGAAACAGTATCTACTTGTAAAGTAGAGGCAAGTCCTGGTGAGTGTCCATTTGAAAGAAGGCAGATTTTTACTCAAAACAGAGTTAAAGGAAATGAGTAAGTTATAGTTATGTTTTGATTAACCTGCAATTCAAAATAACATAGGTTTCGAGTAGTAAGCTATAACATACTTGCCAACCTATATTGTGACTCAGATTACACTAGGGAGGTACTATTTCCTTATTGTCCTCCATATGCTTTAAGTATTGATTACCGAAAGCAGTTGTTTATGAAAGAAATTATAGGTATTATTAAATATTTTGGTCTGCAGTTTTCTTACTAAAACCAACCTTATATTGAAGGTTATAATGCAGACTTAATTTGTCTGCAAGAAGTAGATAGTAGAATCTACAAATGTGATTTAGAACCTACATTGTCACATTTAGGCTACAAAAGCACTTTCTACACAAAAGGTACTGAAGTGACCGAAGGCCAAGCCTTTTTTTACAATGAGGTCCGTTTTATTTTGTTGGACTCTCAAAAAGTAACTTTCTCACAAGAAATTGCTTCAAATCCTTTGTTTGCTGAGATCTGGGAGAAGGTAAAAGAAAATGAAAAATTATCTGAAAGGATTTTAGCTCGATCCACTATTTTGCAAGTAAATATAGTAGGATCTTTGGAATGTAATGAGGTTTTAGTGATAGCCAATACACACTTGTATTTTCATCCTGATGCTGATCATATTAGATTGTTGCATGGGTGTATTGCTATTAAGTATTTGGAGGATGTTGTTAGGCAATTGCGAAAAAGGGTAAGTGATTATTAACTTGCCTTTGAGATAATGTTCAAATCAATATGGTTTTTAGTATGACGGCAAGAGAGTTTCTTTAATATTTTGTGGAGATTTTAATAGTGTTCCAACTTGTGGGATATACCAATTGTATACTACAGGTTCCATTCCTGGAAATCTTGTGGACTATAGCAGCAGTAAGTGGTGGAAAAAAATTAATTTTTCATTAAAAAACTAAAATTTATGCAGGTCCTGAAGAGAGAATTGAAAACATTAATATGACCCAACCATTCCAATTAGGCAGTGCCTGTGGCACTCCTGAATTTACAAATTTTACTGCTAGTTTTGCAGATTGCCTAGATTATATTTACTATGACAAATCTAGTTTGACAGTCAGTCAAGTGGTACCTATGCCAAGCAAAGAGGAACTGACACAGCACACTGCCATTCCCAGTATTGTGTCTCCCTCGGATCATATTGCTTTAGTGTCAGATTTAAAGTGGTCATAAATATAATAATTGGCATGATATTAATTTATTATTATATAACTGGAAGAGATTATTTAACAATAT
Source organism: Euwallacea similis (assembly GCF_039881205.1). Taxonomy (NCBI): domain Eukaryota; kingdom Metazoa; phylum Arthropoda; class Insecta; order Coleoptera; family Curculionidae; genus Euwallacea; species Euwallacea similis. The sequence goes on along the minus strand of NC_089643.1, from coordinate 408,565 downwards.
CTTTCTTTGGTTGCTTTTTCCCATAAAAAGCATCTAAGAACAGCCCCAAAAACACCAAAACTGCCCCCATCCACTGTCGCCCTGTTAAGGCATTCCCAAAGAAAATCACAGATCCCAATACAGTGAAGAATTTTCGTGTAGTGGTTACAATTGAGAGAGGCAATGGTCCAAACTCTGAAACCTATTACCACAAAAGTTATAATTTGATAACTTTTCATCTTGCAAGAAATTGCTCACCATATTAAATAAAAAGAGTTGACCTACAGCAGAAGCCACCCCAATAAAGAATATATTTAAATAAACGTCTGGAAAGATTTTGGCAAATTCAATAAACTGGAATAATTCGCCTGAGAGTAGTATTATTATAATTAAAAATATACTGGACCAGCCATTTTGCTGAAGCATCATTTGAAGACCTGAAGGCTTTGCCTCTGCCCTAATGCGTTCCTAAAATCATTTTGCAATAAAGAATTTTAATACTTATACTCACATTTACTTGAATTGCCCCCATCAATCCATCCATCACTAAGGATAAAATCAACAACAACTCCCCCACCCCAAAACCACTCACATCAGACTCGCCCTTCATGGCATTTTCTTTCAACATAAACATTACTATCCCTATCACAATAATAAAAATAAATAAATATTTTTTTAGAGCATAGCTCTTTTTTCCTACAAGCACCCCCAATAAGAGTACTGGTATAGGCTTGGCAGATTTTCCTACTACTTGTGTAGGGTATGGTACCCATTGTAAAGCCATATTTGAGGCCACCATTGCCAGGAGGTATGTGACAGATACACTTGCATAATACAAGTGGGTGGTTTTGTCTTCATTTTGAGGCCAAATCAGTATAACTGCCTTGGCTATTATGTAGTTAATAATGCATTGGGTGCAAACCAATATCAAGGCAAAAGTAAATTTTTCTGTAACAACTGTTTTTTTGCCCTCTGAGTCAGTCGTTTCAACTACGTATTTGCCTCTGGTAACTTTTTCTTGTAATATACCAAAATAGAAGTATGTGGCGAATATTCCTGCAGCGTATAAGATGAACTTTTGCGTGTGGTGAGTGTCTGCTTTCATTGTACTTCTGCAAGTCTGGAAGAGTTTTAGTGGAGTAATTGTATTAAAGTGAGGAGGATATTGGGTAATAAGGAGTAGACAATGACATTTTATAGATGTTAGGCCATAGTTAAGTCACAAATTCGCTTAAATATGTTTTTTACGACTATGACGTGGCCCAAATGCAGAGAAATTAGGTGTTTACAGGAGAAATCCTAGAACTAGGTTTGAAAGACAGCTATGTAGGTAATTAAATACATATCAAACATACCTTTTTGTTTTATCAAACACTGAAAAATATCATTTGAGAAGGGTTGGGGGGTTACTTGTTGGAGGTTTACAGATCAAAATAGAAACTTTTGGTTGCAGGTAGAAGTTCAAAAAGTAAGGTTATGTTTGAACATTTACGTTGTAACATCGGCAACACCTCGAACTTTCACTTTCAGCCAGCTCCGATTGTACTCGCGCGTAATTTCGTGTGTAGTTGTCTTGCTTATGGATAGAAAAATGTTTCTTGTCTCGCGGAAATTTAAAACTTATTTAGTTTATTGAAAATATCAAATTTTATTAAATAAATTCCCAAAGGAATTAACAGTTAATATACAAAATATGGAAGGCTAATTTGTTATACTCACGCGGCGGCAGATCGTCTTAATGTTCTGTAGCGTGAACACTGTTGCCGATTCTATTACGCTCGCCGACGAGTGATGCGAATATTTCTATATGAATTAACAGGAACTCGTAACTCTCACCTTTCAGAGTGTCTCGATTCAAAAGAGCAATAAAATTATACCTTCTGTGGGACTTAGATTAAACAAAATGCCAGGAAATATTTTTTAATTTAAGGCTAAATAGAATTAAAAGGAAATAGAGGACGCTATTTAAGTTTTTCCTCAGGTTTTCCCCCAACGAACATAATACGACGAACGAAAACATAACAAACGCGAATTTAAAATTTGTGTTCTATCTATGTGACTAAAATAAGCGATAGAAAGATGTATTTATACGTTTTCCTCACAATTAGGAAATTTGCAAAGAAACGAAGAGCGTAACCGGACGCGTAAATATTCTAGCACACTAAAATGTTGGAATAAAAAGAGTTAAAAAAATAAATACAAAATTCTGTATTTTCTGGCGACTGCCTACAAGTCATGTACAGATCAATACAGAATTCAATCGATATAATCGACAAAAATTCCAAAGTAAAACTAAATGAATATAAGCAGTAAAATATACAAAATAGTGGGTTAGACAAGATAAAATAAACAAAGCGTGCAAACGACGTCACAGTCACTTTGGTCTGTGGAGATTTTCTGCCGTGTCTAGGTAAAAATCCTGAGGAAGACAAATATCGTGGGATAAAATGCAAGTTAAAAGTACTTCTTGTAATGTGGCATTATTAAAATTATAATAAAAAATCGTATATATTATTAAACAGATTTAAATTAAAACTGTCGACGATTGATACCCCCAGAGTAGCTTATTGACATCTACCACTGGTGGCAGCTGTATGCCGAAATCATTGATAAACGTCAGAGAAATCTTATGACGGGTACTTGTCAAAATTCTAAAAATAAAAAAATCTTTTATAGTTTTCCGTTTAAATTGAAAAGCCGCTTTTAAAGTTCGGTTTTTTTTCCGAAAGTTCCTTTGGAACGTTGATAGAATTATTTTATGTCTAAGACACGTTGTGATCGGCTTCTCGTCCGCCTCAGTTACAATCACATTTTCTGACCAAAAAAAGAACAAAGCGGAAGTAAACTTAAATTTGAGGTTATGGCAAGTGGAACAACACGAAGAATTTTAGTCGAAACCAAAAATCTATCCAAAGATCCGCCTCCGGGTATTAGTGCGACCCCAGATGATAATAATTGTAGGTAAGCGTACCTCTTAAATAAAACCCCCCTTCTTTGTGTTAAAAAAAACATTAATGATCTTTATCTCATACTCATAATAGGGTGTTACTATGAGTGTGACATAAGGATGGATGTTGTTTTGTCATACAGTTAACTCTAATACTTTCCTGCAGATACTTTCATGTAGTAATGGCAGGACCTGCAGCTTCCCCTTATGAAGGAGGCTTATTCAAGCTGGAACTTTTCCTTCCTGAGAACTATCCTCTCTCACCCCCCAATGTTCGTTTCCTCACTAAAATCTATCATCCCAATATTGACAAATTGGGCCGAATATGCCTAGACATTTTAAAAGATCAGTGGTCCCCTGCCTTGCAAATTCGCACAGTACTCCTGTCCATTCAAGCCCTTTTAAGTAGTCCCAATCCTGATGATCCTTTAGCTAACGATGTGGCAAATATGTGGAAAACCCGAGAAGAAGAAGCTGTTTTGAAGGCCAAAGAGTGGACAAGACTATATGCGATGGAATAGTCAGGGATGGATTTTTAGTGACAAGACTGTGATAAATGGGGGATATGTTTCTATGTCATGAAGTATTATAGTGGGGGTTGTCTTGTTGCATTTTATTGTAATTATTTTTTATACGAACTCTAAATGAGACTGTTAATAATTGTGCCCATTGTGATTATTTGTTATTTATTTGATGGTTGAATAAATAACAAGTAATTTAGTCTAATAATTACCTATTCCTACTTATAAAGGGTGATTATTGAAAAAAATCTTAAGTAACTGTTAAATTGTCAGAGGCATGTGTTGGATAAATTCATCAGCTGTTAACAGATGTTTGACTGCAAATAGCAAATGTCTTAAGCAATGCCCCTACGTTTAAAGTCCACTGCCTAACGCGAGATTTTTTTTTAACAATCACCGATAAAGTTTCGAGGAATCTAGAAATAATTGTAGACCATTTATTTTTACTTCTTAATAAAACTCCATAGACTGCTAAATCTCATTAAAAGGGTTAATAAAGTTTTTTACCAAGAATACTTATCTAATTATTAACATCCATCATGTGAATTTACTATCGGATGTTCCCCTGTAGCTTTTTGCACTCCGGGAGCATCCACGCCGGAGCAGACTTCGATTTCGTGATGTATAAGGCAGTCGCGCAATACGCAACTCATTGTCCGGATTTCGCAGTCCGGAAACTCCGGGCAGGCAATTTCAGTCGGTCGTCAATTCATTTCGCACCAAATAATTGCTCAAAAACAAGCACTTTCTTCCGTAATGTAGAGCAAAACTATGTGTTTGGCTTCGTGCAACCCTTTCAGAAGCAGAAGCTATTACTGGGCTCAAATGGTAATAATGGTTTTGTTTATATGTGGGGTATTGATGGAATGTAGTCAGGCTTGGATGCCCTTTGTTATGTATATGTAATTGCACGGTGGTATGGCAATGGGTCACTTCCACTTTTACGGGTGGAATACGATACGTTCAAGCACAACATTTGAGGTCTTACTAGGTTTATGTACTCGACGAAATTATTTGCAGATATAATTAAGTTCTCATGGCAAACGGGGCACAGCCAGGCTCTCTGGTGCCTCCAAAGAACGGTACTGTGAACCCCGGTTGGGTGGCCCCCAATGATCCGCCACACGTGCACCCCTGCGTGGTCACCGTCCACTACAATCCGATTATAGCCACCATTTTCTCCCTTTACATTCTCATAGGGCTTTTGTACACTTATGCAGGTGCCTGCTCGAACCTCCTGCAAAACCCAAAAACGTCCAAATCTTGAATTTTTGCAGGCTACAGATACTTCAAAACTTCCATGTTCTTGACAGGCTTTATCTTCGCTTGCAGTTTAGTATATCTAATTTGCTTGCAAGGGGATCTGTTGCCCAATTATGGTAACGCTGGTAAAGTTTATTGGTCCATGCTGTATATGCACCGGATTTCTTAAATTTGATTTTCCTTTAATAGCAGTGGCAGCTTTCGCAGGTTTGCTCTTTGGTCTGATCACAATGCTGGTGCAGTATGTGGGGCTTTTCATTAGCGGGTTGCACACGGGCCTACTTCTAGGCCTAATTGGTCTCCTGGCCGCCGATCACATGACGGAAACATCACCGAAAGGGAACATTTGGTTGTGTATTGCGGTGCTATTAGGATGCGCGTTATTTTGCGCTATTTTCAGTTTATATTTTAGGAAAGGTGCGTTATTCATTTAACCCATTTCCTAACTTCTATTTACCCTCAACTTTAAGGATTAACAATAATCGGATCGACTTTGTACGGAGGAGCCCTTCTCTTCGTTACTATGGACTACTTCTTGGAAAACTTGTCGATGCTCTCCTGGATTTGGCCCAGAATATCCCTGAAGCCTGTCCAGGCCCCACCTTGCTGGTTTTCTTGGATAGTATTGGGATCTTGGCTGTTTTTCACTTTCACTGGGATTTTAGTGCAAACTTTTATCACCGGAAGAGGACAACATCACGAAGACGGTAAGAGGCACATTCGCGATTGTTCCCCCTTTTTCAGTTCAGTGGTTTCTAGTGGCTGCAGGCAGAAAAAAGCCGCGAGTTCCCACTTCAATGCGCTCAATGACCAAAATGGACCGCGCGGAAATGCGCCAAAAAAAGTACCGGTACCTGTACCAAGTACGAACTGCCCACGGTGACATAATCAGCCAAGTAATACCATTAAAAAACAATTCTATACACATAAAATCGAATATTCCAACAGAATATCGTTCAACAAATGCAGCGCAAGGATAATTCCGAACACGGAGGTGAATGCAGCACCCTTCAGTCAGATGCCACCCATCTTACCATGCTGCCTGATCATCAACTGGTGATTCTAACAGAAAGTGAAGACGATTTAAGTCAAATTGATTTGGGAGCCAGGAGGAAGCGCAATTGATATAGAAATTGGTTGAACAGTGTTCGTATATTTAAGCACAAAAATGATATTTTTAATACTCAAGTCGATCAAAAAAAGGAGACAATAAGCTGGAGCTGTATATAGTGACGAAAACACTGTAAAAATGGGAAAAGTCGTTGAGATTGTGATCAGAGCTTATAAAGTTTTTGGAAGGTTGGAGAGAATATAGTTTATATCGTGTAGATGCATATAAGTACCTATCCGTGTATATATATAAATGGTAATCATTAAAAAGAAACTCGAGCAGACGTGGGAATATCAGAGGCATGTCTTGGATAAATTCACCTCTTAGCTATTGATTGTCACACGTTGGTGAATAATAAATTGCTTAATCAACGGTCGATCTTTACTGTTCACTGCATACTGCGAACTTTTCTTAATTAATGATCACCCGTTATTTATAACTCAATACACGCAATCGTATATGTTAATTTGTACGGTATTGTATATCTAACTTTACTTTAGAGTCTTTCCAAAGAATATAATTTAATGATTGTGAATCCACCCAATATCAGATAAATAAATAAATTAGATAAAGATATGTTATGTAACTATGACACAATTCGCCACTTTTGATGCTGGCGTAATTTCCAGCAAGATGGGCGTGTACCTAACTTGTACGCACACGTATCTGATGAGGCCAACAACCAGAAACACGTGCTGTCGCATTGTCCAAAGTTCCCTTTCCATTTCTGCTTGAATGTTCGTTTCTTTGGCGGATTTGCTACTAAGCTTTCCTGTTATTATTCTTAAGTTTCATGGCATATTTGGGTGTATTATCAACTAGAAATAGCGTCGAAGTGAAGGCGATTTTAAAGCCTATTTCTAATTGGTCGAATTACTAGAACAGAAAAATTACACATTAAAATTTTCCTAAATTTTCTAAAACAAACGTCTGGTGCTATTATTGTGGCCTCTCCAATACCTCTTCCCATAAAACCACACAATTTCCACTATAAAAATCCCAAAACTAAAAATATACCCCAAAACCATTGACTTGATGGCCGGAATAATCTTCTTCAATGTTACCACAAAAACTTTCTCTTCCATCTCCACATTCCACTTCAGAGCCACCTGAAATCGATGAAGTTTTTTGAACCGATCCAGAAAACCCGCTCCCAGACCTTCGGTAATCCATGTGGAGAAATAACGGCTCTGGTAGGAGTTTTTACCCATGGCCAAACAATTGAAGAAGGTAACAAGGGGAATATAATCGAAACTTTTTTCAACGTTGGGTCTCATAAATACGAGAGCTGCAATTTACAGTTGAAAACGTTAAGAAAAAAAAGATTTCCTTATAATACCTTTAACTATTATAGTGGAAAAGTTCTTGGTTTTGATCAAATTGTCAAAAATATCCAACATTATATATTCGTCGACTATTTCTAATCGTTTTAACAACTGATTCATTTGTTCATCATTGAAGAAAAATGCATACAACTCAAAAAATGATTTCAACAAAGAGGAACTCATGAAAGGTATATCCGTCTCTAATAGTTCATCAGTAGTTGTTATTGCGGGTTCGAAAGCGTAGCCTGAAAGGACACTCACTAAACTGCCTTGAACGAAGAAACTAATCACCATAAAGAGCAGCAGCAAATGCCCTAGAATTTTCTTAAAATACACAACTAAAATAAACACTGGGTTAAATAGTTACATAAATAAAGCCGTAATCGTGTATGTTTCAGCCAACTAGCCTTCCACCCATTCCCCAACAGAGTCCCATACAAAAACATCCCGATATCCAATAATGCGTTGCTCATCCCTTGATGGCTGAAATCCCCCAAAAACATCACCACCACCCCTACCAATGCAATCATCACCAACACCCAACCCTCACTGATATTCATCACCCCCGCAAAATGCTTCCAATAGTTCAATGGAGTTTTGGGGCACAATATCAATAACTCGTCTAAATTGAGAATCGTGGAGAGGTGGAACAGAGAGCCGGTCGTAATGTCGTTAGGTCCGACAAATATGTCCGCCTCTTCTAAATCTTGTATTACTGTTTCGTAAGAATACATTTTGGAGATTTCTTCGAGGTATTTCAAGTCATCTGCATTGACTAAAGTCAAGGGCCTCTGGGAGAGGTAGCTAAGGGAGTCTAGGAAATCTATGAAGATGCCTTTCCATCCTGAAGGTTCATCGCGAGAGTATACCAAAGGCGGGTAGCGCGACCATAAGACCTTTATGGGGCAGCCTTTGAAAGTCTTCTTGAAGTCAAATTTGATGAGGGAATCTATGGAGCAATTGGGTATTGTGCACATGAGTTGGGTTGTCGCCTTATTGCTGCAATTCAGGATTTTTATCCAATGCACCTCGAGGCTTAGAAGGGTGATTATTAGCGAGTTTGGAAGGCTAAAAATTCCATTATAAAGAAAGATTTTAGGGGTTTGAATGCTCACCGGAAGGTTCCCCATAGAATGTCTACAATTTCTGGCAAAGTCTCTAGTTGATCGGTGAGGATTAGAAATTGTCCAGGCTGGAAAATCTCAGAAGTTGTTAGAGCACCTATGGTGCCTTTAAGAGTCTCTATATTTTTAGGTGCAATGACATAGGCCTGGGCTTTTTCATTCATTTGGAAAATTTCATTTTCTTCTAGTAGGATGGTTTCGTTGGCTAAAACCAGGGGGATTCCCTGAAGAAAACCTTTCGGGACGTTATTGTTTTCATCGTTGACAAAGAGAACTCTTCGGGATTTCGAGTCTACGAGGAGCTTTAAGAGTGCTGCAGATTCATCATTGTTATTTGCACTAATTTCCAATTTTCCATTAGTAGCATTAAGCATGCTTAATAAGACCGCTGCAACCATCGCCAACATGCTGCCACAACTGTCGCAGGGCTTTAATTTCATCGAAGAAATTTATAATTTAGTCCCTTGCATGTTTTATATCCGAAATTTCACCACGATTTAGACCAATATCTTCTCCATTATCGTTGATGTTACTTAACAATTGATTCGATTATTGATGGTTAAAAATACAGAAGTTTGCGGGCTGAGCTAATATTTTTAATGCGAGCGGAAATTTGGTGTCCATATGGGGAGACGCATGTTTGATTGAATAAAATATGGCAGTGGAACTATGATTGTGATTGGGACACGGAATCAATTCAATACCGAGAATATTATATGAGTATTTATATGATTTTATGTGGTAATTAAATTTACCTACTCGAACTTCACGATCGTCACAATGATTAAAAGCAGGAACCGTGCGATTCCGCACATATGACATCATTCAATAAAGCGCAATTAAAGTCGTGGAAAAAATTGGAAACTTTCCTAACAATAACCGAAATCCATTAATAAATTCATAGCAAACACCAAAATATCAGTCAAAAGTCTGAGCCATTCTGAACTCAAACTACGATGTTGATTGCTCTCCAATTTTCCCATAAACAAACTTTCTCTAACCCATCAAGGGCCCAGTTGTACAGTCACGGTTGCAAAGTCGGTTATGCAGTTAAATCCGACTGATACTTGAATAATTGTGAAATTAATTTAATTTGCGACTGCTTTTGGTGGAGGGTTCAAGTACCAGTCGGGTCCCGCTGAACCGACTTTGAACCATAATTGCGCAACTGGTCCTAAAAGCCAATTGGTTGGACCGCAGCTTAAACTTTTTTCGTCTAAACATGAAATTTTGACGCCCATGGGAAACGTCACAGTGACACCATTTTGACTTAATAAATAATAACATGCGACAATCGGGATTAGGACACGCCCCTAAACCGAGCTTACGTCATGATTGGACGCCTGGACCTAAGGCTCAAATCATAAATATTCTGGTAATTCCATCAAGCTGATAATTTCTTTCGGATCAAAATGTACGTCCTGTATTGCATGGAGGGACACATACTGTTTGATAAATGTGTCAGCGTATTAATAATTTTGCTAAATTAACTTAACCACCGGGATTGCCCCAACAGGCACAGTACTACGAACGTACCGACTGTGTACTAATAATACCAAGAATCCCTTTTTTATTTCAACACCTCACGTTTGTTTTGGTAGAGAAACACACTCCACAGACGGTAAATAAAAAACACCTTCAAACTAAAAATAATTTCGGGATAACGTAATCGACTAATTCAATAGAAATATATGAAAAATACTATAGTTAATTGACATATGTTAATATCTGCAGTTTGCCCTAATCATTAAGCAAATATTTAAGGAATTTGCAGATAAAAGTACTTATCAGTTAAATCCTTCTAAAAATCGAGTATAAAAGCAGCACAATTAGAAATATTTAGGAAACATTGTCTTGGTACTTACGTAAATCTGCGCAATGGCACCTCCACCACCACCACCACACCACCATGGCCCCACGCCCGACCCTCATCACCATGGTCCCCCTCAAGACCCTCATCATCATGGCCCGCCTGGATCACCACATCAAGGTACGTACCCCAGTTGTGCTAAACACCTTTATGAAAAAAAATTACAGTTTATGATTTGACTAAACTTAAGGCATGTGATATTTAATAGGTCCAGGACCACAGCCGCACCACCCACCAGGACCGCCCCATCACCCTCATGGTCATGGCTCTCCCCACCATTGAACGTTACGTTCTCTAGAGAGGAGTTTGATTTACTGTCTTAATTATTTTTGTAGTGTACGGTTTGTGTTTTTTATTATACTAATTAACAGCTACTTAATTTTTTGATTTATTTGACTAACAATACTCTTATGAGAATCCAAAAATAACTAAAAAAAAAAATTAAGAAACCTTCCAGGGAAAACTGCCAAAAATATGCCAAAATTCGTTAAAACTGGTTGGAACTAGAAAAGTCATAAAAAGACACTTTGGGACAAAATGGTAACGAACGGTTCTGGTTATTTTACGGCAAGGCAAAACGTAAAAGTTTCCAAACAAATAAATAACAAAAAATTAAATTTATTATTATTTTTTTAATTTACATTTTATTGGGCGAATGTACAAAAATAATCCACCAAATTCATTTAACAATGTTACTTGCAACAAAAAAAAAATATACCGGATGATTCAAGAAGGTGGCTCGCCCTTATAACTTTTTTGTTTTTAAACTTAAAAAGTTGAAATTTGGAGGGAAGATATGTAAGAATAGAGCAAATTGAGTGACATTAATGACATTCATCTAGTACTTCCGGTTTAACCGGAAATGACCTCAACTTTCGATTTTTAAACATAATGCCCCCTAAATTTTTTCTTTTTTGGAATTCAGAGGTCATTTATAATCTAAAAATATGTCATTAAAAAAAAATTAGTGGTTGTTTCATGTGGAGCTACTCCACTGAGGTTTACGTATTAGACACAATTTTAGGTCAGAATTATGGGGAAAATGGTAATTTGTCATTTTATTGAATACTTTTTCTTTTATAAGCAATTTAAATACTGAAAAACAGCCACCATGTTGCCACTTGAAAAATGGAAGATAAATGGGAAAAACTGTTTTTCGGTTTAATTCAAAAACTTGAATTTGTATCCTACTTAAATGATGCGAGCTGTTAGTGTCAAACCAATAATAAATCAATATTAACGATTTTATGGCCAACTATCTTAAAATTGCAATTTTGGATTAAAAAAGGGCTGTAAGTCGGCTATTTTGGGAAATAACGGGGTATATTTACTTGTAACATTTTAAAGCTTGAAAAAATATCTTTTTAAATAAGTCATAACATACTATGGTTTCCATTATAAAAAAATATGTTTACGCTGTATCTCAAAAATAACAGCTGTCAGAAAAAATCTGGTTAGCCTATCATTTGAAAGCAAAATTATCTACAATATTCGTATTTATATAATTTCTCTAGAACCAATAATTTCACGGTTAAATCGATTATAAAAGAAATCGACAAAATTTGGTTTTTGCTAAATATCTAGTAAGTCAAGGACTTTTTAAAAAAAACCAAGGGACCTTAAATTGGCCCCCTAAATTTACAATTCTTTCCCAATTTACTCGATTTCGTAACTCTGCTAGTTTCGAAGATTCTTTTACTAATCATCGAAAAAAACTCACCCTGTATACACCGGCGCATAACGCATCTCTGGCTACAAAATGACGTCCTAAGGATACTAACATATTTCATTTGGTTATATACTAATTTATTTTTTAAATGCGATTTTTACCTGTTTCCAGCCTCGCACAGTCTTGAACAAATACACATTACATTTCAATGAAATTTACATTTAATAACGTGTAATTTTATCTTTTTTTACCTGAAATTTCACTTAAAATTTAATATTTTTAACAAAAAGTTAAATCGATTCTCAAATATCAAAAATATGCAGTATATCGGTCCGCAGTCTTTGCACACATTTCTGAAGATTGGGAATGGTTTTTTTATCTTGCTGGTATGAAGCTAATATGTACTATGAGTTCGACCAATATACGCACTGCGCATGTTTTTGAGGGCTTGGAATCGGTTTCTTTCTGTTTGAACAGACTTAATTACCACATTTCCAGATAAAAAATTGCCTTATTACAAGCAAGTGTGGCTTAATAGGTATTTGGAATTTCACAGCGATTCGAATACGGTTATTATTTGGATTATTTAAAATTGTTCCAAAACGTGTTAAATATAATACATAATTTATTTTCTAATTGATCACAAGTCATTCCAATATAATTAATTACACAGCAATCAATGTTAAAACAATTACTTTTTCACTGAATACTAAAACACATTATTGAGGAAAATACAAGCGGCCATTTCTGCGATTTAGACCACTCCAAATCGCAGAAACGAAAATAAAGATGCTAAAATTTGGACGACTGTTTGTTGGAAATATTCCAATCTAAACCCTCCAAAGTCAGGTACGACACACTTAACACAAAACTACTCGCACATGAACAGATGGGAAGCATCCTCACCATAGGGTACTCGATGTCACTGAGTATCCAAAGGCAGTACCCGCCTTTGGATGCCCAATTGTTACTGAGTACCCAACGGTGACATCCCAACTTGTCGTGGATCAGTACCCGCCGTCGAATCCAGATTTTTAAGCAGCTGCTGTAGCCAGTGTTTAGTGGACTTGTCCTCTTGCAGGCAGACGTTAAAGGTGCTGTCTCGCAATTGGTCAGGGAGGCACTGTCTTAGAGCTTCTCTGGCTCTGTTCATAGTCGCCATATTAGGTTGTAGACAATGTAGAATTACATGCAACAAACGTACCTAGGATTGTCAGAAAGTCTTAAGTAGCATCGGACAACATGCTTTAAAAGTCTGGCAGACGGCTCTTTTGCCAACGATATGACCATCTTACCCTAAAAGTCCAATTTGCGGAGCTCAAAAAAGCAATCTGATAGACTTACAAGTATCATGGCGACATGGCTAAACCTGTCGTATGTTTGACAAATATACGACAATCCACTATCGTCCAACAGTATCTTCTGCAAGATAAATGTAGCGACAGTTTTGCTCAATTCAGATCCAGTCTCCATGATTCTTAGGCAAAGTGGAATTATCTCGGTGGTCAAAAGAAAAGTTATCACCTCCTGCTCATCAGTCTAAAATTACAGTTATTGGGCAATTTCCAAAAATTTAAAAACGAAGTTTACCTTAACAAGGGCACCAATCACCCCAAGACTAGTTAACCTTAAGTACTCGAAAGGGCGCGTTTTTGAGACTGTGTGTAAGAATGGGTAGAGAAATAAGGGGATGTGAGCAAGTAAGAATTGAGATCGAGTTTCTGGATGAGATGCCACGCACTGGAGGAGGGCTAAGGCGTTACATACTCTGCAATAATCATCAGTTATTTATAGGCAATATCGTCGTTGCAAATCGTTAAGTACCTATTAGATTCATGTGCAGTCAAAGTTGGAGGATTAATAGCTGGGTAGATAATGAGTATTTCCTGCAATAGAGCTGCTATTGTACCGAAGCTATTCCAAAGCATTGGCGCCAAATCTGGAACGATTTCCCTCTTCTTACTGCAAGCAAAAATATGTGTATTTATTTTGCAGTTAAGACCTGTTCTTACAATGAAATAAAATTACTTAAGAAATCTAAGGATTTAGACTTAGGGCTAGAAAGGGAAACACCCATTCAGCAATACTATTTACTCTACTGAAGGTATTCTTTGAACACTTTTGGGAATTCAATACTCACACTCGCCTTTCAGCAGAGGCAATAAACACTAGTTCCTACATGTCTCATAAGGGTTCCTTTGAGATTAAATATTTTATACCACTGCGAGAGGTTGAGGAATTTTGGAAATATAGATAACTTCTAAAGATTGACAATAGATCTTCGATTGACTGGAAGATTATTGTCTACGAGAAATAGTTTAAGTATGGTATTTTTAGCGTTTACGCAGGAGTAGGTACCATGAAAATGAATAAAGTAATAAAATTGCAAAATAGAAATTTGAAAGCAAATCCGTTTTGTGGTCATTCCCCTAATTATTTATACACAAGAGAAACGCAAGAGCTATAAAGCCTCTTATATACCCAAGTTATACAATATTTTTTATTACAAGTGCATCATATTACCACAAATTGCTGCATTTCTTCTCTTAATGTTAAGTTGCAAGGAGCGGAGCAAGTCGTCTGATGCACCCCGTGCCACGTTTGTTCATGTTGCTATAAACGATTGACCATTGTTTATTTCAAATGTTTTACAGAATGTTCATGCTATTCGTAAATATATAGAATTCAGTATTAAAAATTAGTCAGGATCAGTCTTAATAAATCCAGCAGCAATTAAAAAGCTTAATACGTTCTATACGTTTGAGGGGGATTGTTCTTTCTTCTTTTAATTTTTGAAAATAACGTCTCACACAAAAATAAGGGATATTTAAGCGGCGGAATTGCACGCTATTCTCAGACAAACCTAACTGAGAAATAGCATTCATCATTTGCTAAGGGCTTGTACACAAACCCCTGTAACGTTTCGGTGGCAAGTCTATCACCGTCTTCAGAACCCGAGAAAAAAATTATTTAAAAAACTGCAAAATAACAGAATTCAAGTGGATGGAATGTGAGTATATTATATTTGTGAAACACTCTGAAGAATCGTCTTTCATCGCTGAGAAATTACCGTTATTTTTAACGGTGGCAGTGACTTTAACAGTTACAAAAACCGAGAATGCTACAAAAGAGTTTAGACACGTTGGAATTCAACTTTCTAATATTGAAAGATGTTTAATCAATGTTTATCGTAAATAAAATTTGGTAGTTAGTAGGCAAAACATGTTTCGATAGTAATCATACATGTATCCTAAACTGTATATCATTACAAATTTAGATAAGTACTGCTGAGTTTAAAGCTGGAAGCATAACATTTTCTCGTTGTCAATGGAAATTGATTCTATTTTAAACCACATACATACATATGTAACAGTAACATTACTGACATCAAAACTTGTATATGTGTCAATGCCAGTATAAGTTTTTAATTACTGCCCTCTAGTTTCGGTCTTGGTTTCGCTGCCGCACAAAAAGTATACTTATGCATTAATATGTTTGTAATGTGTATTGATAACTCAAATTGAATAATAATTATAACAGAAAATTAAAAAAATATCTAGGTACATTTGAATTTATAGTCTAGTTCTTATTTATGTAAATAAAGAGTATGACATCATTTTATTTGTGTGTAACCGTATCCACCATGTATTTATAAAAATGAATAATGAAACTGCATTGCATAGAACAGCATCTAAAGATTTGATTGAAATTTTAAACTCTTGATGTTGCTCAGAAATTTTTGTGTCTTGTGAAAGTACTTCCATGGTTTATTTCATCGAGAATGGAATACATTGCATAAATAATGTTCAAGCATATTTTTAGTGATGTAAAAATTCGTGGTTGAAAATAAAAGAATACACTGTGTTGTAATAAATTATGATACTTAAATATGCACCACTAACAATTTGTATCACACTTATACTCAAATGAGGCTAGCAAAAAAAGGTTATAGAATTAAGAATTAGAGAAATGTGAGATGCTTATATATGTATATATACATATACCTATATAGGATGTTCTAGAATAAGTCTGCCAACTGCTTAGTGTAGGATCCTGTGGCCGAAATAAAAATAAAGTTCTTATAAATACATGTCCAAATACCATTTTTTTTTGTAATGTAGAATGATAAAATTGTCTTACATTTTTACTTAGCCATATTTTTGGTATTCCACTAGGAATAAACTAAACTAGTAAGTTTAAGGACAAAACATTTATTATGAACCTAATTCCTTTCAAAAAAACAATACCAATAATAATTATGAAAACTGCTCAAGTAGATAATCATTTGCCTCAATGTAAGCACTGCACTTCTTTCACAAGATTTCCCGAACACATGCAGTAATGTCAGGAGGATTTTGTATAACTTCATAATTGTCAAAAATTCTTTGAGTCAATTCTTCAATAGTTTCTATGCGATTACAATAAATAAAAGTTTTCAGAAAACCCCACAAAAAGAAATCCAAAATAGTTAAGCCTACTCTTTCTGTCCACTTTTTTGGAAAAGCTGCATCCAAGAAATTTCTTGTTACTAGGGCAGTGTCATCAGCAAGGAGGGTATATTTTGTTGATTCGCTATTGAAGGAAAACCATTAATAAAAATAAAAAAAAGTACTACTCTAAAAAGAACCTTATGCTACTTCTATATCAAGTAATTTCTCAGATAGTTCCACCCCACCTATCTGAACTATCTATGTTTCATCACTAAGAAAATATATCAGCATTAATACACTATTGTTTTTAAATTTACAGTTTTTTAGCTTGCTAACCAGAAAATTATGTGTAATATAATCAAATGCTTTACTCATACTACAGAATGTGACCCTCAAATGCTCAAGCAGCTCAAACCCCTCATATTTTGTAATAATGTTAAGTTATAAATGTTTACTCTTCTTTTTATGTATCAATAAGTGTTAAAACAAAGTACTAAAAAAGTACTCTTCACCTGTAAGTAAAACGACTTGTAACTATAGTACTGGATTTCACAGAAGTCTAATAACAGTGGTTGTATCTTTGGATGTATTGATGCTAAAGAGAAATTATCCTATACCAGTAAATATTACATATTTATATAATATATCTGGGTACCATGTTTTGAATGCTTAATAAACATAATATAATAATAGAATAACCAATAGATCTTGTTTATTTAGAACTGGTCTAACAGATGGTAATTTCTAAACTGTGATAAAATCAAAATACATGATCAACGAATGTACATCCTCACCTGAGTTCAAACAATGCATTCTCCCGGGTATCTGGATTTGTAAGTTCTAAAATCCACTGAAAAACTTTTTCTCTTTCAACTGAAGTATTTGCTGGACTTTGCTGACTGCTCATTGTTCCACAAAGTTCAAATTAAACCAATAAAAATCACTAATTTTGAGGAGATTTTTAGAGTTTTAAGCAGCAGTATCACTACACTACTTTCACTGTTGTAATGATTGAAATTAAACTTGGTTAGCGTCAAAAATTAGGGCTAAAAGACAACTTTTGGAAATGCTATTACGAATTATGGGTCTCGTTGCTACAAAATTAACAGTACGGCATATTATAAAAAATATTTAAATTGTATTTTTGGTTTTGATAACAACTTTATAATTAATAGTAATTAATAATAAACAATCCATTCGTAAAAAACACAAACAATCGTCCAATTCCAAAAAAAACGACAACTGACGACTTTGACAGAAAGGGAGAGAAATCACTTGTCGACCATTACTTTCCTTTTCTAAGGTAAAATAATAAGAGAGATAGAAGCGTCTATTCGACCAGAATGCACGTACGCAATTTCAAGTTTCAACACACAGAGAGAACAATTAGTGTAGAACAGAACTGTAATAGAACCAACGATAGGGTATATACACAGTGTCAAAAATAATTCTAATTTTGTATTTATTTTCAATTAAATTAAAACCTGGTAAATAACCTGGTATATGATTTATTATGTAAAACTAATCTTATAAAACTAAACTATTCATGGGCAACCCTCTGGTACCCAAACCTGTAACCTTATATGTGGCCCCATGATCTGGGGGAGGTAGCTCTACTCCCTTTACCGTAAATTTGGCCGATGTCACATAAAGAATGTCTAACTCTGGGCCTCCCCAAGCTACTGAAGTCACCTAAAGTAGATATCAATCAATATCTACTATACTTTATTTGTAGAAAATATATTTATGTTCTTACTTGCTTGGCAGGGATTTTCACAACTTCCAAAAGAGTTTCCGGTTTTCTTGGGTCAAACTTTACCACTTTGTAACCATTAAATATGGCTAGCCATAGATTTCCATCAGCGTCAATAGTCATCCCATCAGGGAAGCCCTCGATTCCATGCTTTTTTGGGGTGAAGATGGTGGTTCTGTTTGCTAAAATTGTTAAATACTATTTCAAATTCCGCCTAGTTCTGGATACATACAAATGCTGCCCGTTTCAATGTCATAATCAAACTGGTCTACGCGGTATGTGAATGTGTCTGTGTAGTAAAACTTCTTGGAATCTGCACTCCAAGCAAGGCCGTTGGAAATTCCTAACTTTGAAAGATGTTTCGTTAGTTTATTTTTTTCAAACGAGTATAGTACACCCATATCCGGGGTTACTTGACCGTTAACAGGTTCGGGTCCCATGGTTCCTTATTGAAAAAATTACCATTTATGAGAACAGTGCACATAAAACAAACCACCCTTACCTACAAACAACCTTCCTTTAGGATCGCATTTCCCATCATTCATGCGATTCTCAGTACCCACATCCACTTCAGCGATTTTCTCAATCTTTTCTGGTTTCTGAGACACTCCATCCCACGTAATAAGGCTAATGTCCCTTTCCAACCCTATCACGAACCGCTGTGGGTCGTTTTCGACTGGCACTATTACCGAAACATGTTTCCCTGCATAAAGCAGTGTTTTGGTGAATGGATGATATGGAAATTGCAGCCTAGACTCACCAACCGAAGCCTTGTAGTGCTGTCCTGAAGATGGAATATATTTATGCACGGACTTTCCGAATATGTCCACAAAGTAGAGACTTTGGGAGCGAACGTCCCAATGGGGCCCTTCTCCTAATTCGACGATGGGGATTATGTTGATTCGTTCCACCTTGGGTGCCATCTCACCTTTTCAAAAAAAATAGAAAAATTATCTTTGTCAGAAGATGGGCGTCCGCACTTCTCTTATAAACTAAATGGGAAAAAAATAAAGCGATTACATGGTCATGATGTACTAATTCATTCCTCTTTATACATATATTATTAGGAGAGGATAATATCCACATTATTTGTCCTGATAACCCTGATGATGTGGTAATTCACATTATATCAAAGGTGATAAAATATTGTGTAAAATTTATATCTGGTATATACAAAACCATTTCGAACCTAAATATATGATACATGTAGAATGTGACTGAGAGGAAAATTCTTGTTCTTGGATTATAGTTTTGCTCTGCTAGCGCTGGTTCATGAATAAGGCGCATCTCTCAGGACTTTTGTGAATGGAAATGGAACTTGTTTATAAATCAGCATTATTGTTACTGGGAAAAACGATCAGGTCCGTTAAAAAGTATTTGAAAATTTTAAATATTTTTTAATGAGCGCAATTAAAGTTTACGCAAATTACGTGTTTACAGATCTTTTTTATTACACACAAATTTCCATTCCGGGCGAGTGGAATTATTTTCTCTCTTATTTACTGAGGTTGTAAACAAATGGATAAACACACTTAAATAACCCAAAACTTGTGTGCTTTTAATATGTTTTATTGCATATGTTAATTATCTAAATTGTCGGCATTTGAGCGGTTGTTTTTAAGCGATGGAGGTCGAAAAAAATACTAAATATTTACATATAAGCCCCACTGTACGATAAACGAAGGAATAATTTGGTTATTATCGCATTTATTTTCGTTTTCAATCAAAAGCTTTCTTTCTGATCAATTGTACAAAACTAGCTTTAAGACTGAAATCCATGGCTCCGACTGTGAGTAGAATTCCAGATATCCCCAACCTGGAACTTGGCGAAGGACCCCATTGGGATGTGAAATCTCAGAGTCTTTATTTTGTGGATATTTTTGGAAAATCTATTCACAAATACGTACCATCAACCAGACAACATACCAAAGCTATTTTTGGTAAGCTTTTCAAATTATTCATAATAATCTTATAAATACCAAACAACATTCTGTATCAAATGGTGAATGATATCCTATGCATTAATTTCCAGATAAACCCATTTCCATAATAATTCCCCTAAAAGAACAAACAGACCAGTTCGTGGTCACTCTAGAGAGGGAAATTAGCATTATTACTTGGGATGGAGTATCAACGAAAGCAGCCAAAGTCCAGAAAATCGCAGAAGTAGATCCTGGCACTAAAAATAGGATTAATGATGGAAAATGCGATCCTAAGGGACGTCTCTTCGCAGGCATGAAACTATAAACTCAATCTAACTTAATTAAAAAAATAATAATAATCAGGCACCATGGGACCGGAACTTGAAGTTGGCCATTACTCTCCTCAGGCAGGAACTTTATACTCACTTAGCAAAGGGATTATAAAGAGGCACGCCTCAAAAATTGGGATATCCAACGGTTTGGCTTGGAATCTAGGATTAGGAAAGTTCTATTATGTCGATAGTTTGGCTTATAGCGTGGATGAGTTTGACTATGATGTTAACACTGGAAGTGTCTGTGAGTTTTCTTGAAATTGGTCTAATTGGCATAGCTTTACTACGGGAGTTTTAGCGAATAGACGTTCAATATTTTCATTCAAGAGACTAGGAATGAATGGATTTCCTGACGGTATGACTATTGATGAAGATGGAAATCTGTGGTTGGCTGCTTTTAACGGGTACAAGGTGATTCGTATTGATCCAAGGAAAACTGACACTTTACTGCAATCAGTCGAAATACCAGCTAAACAAGTATGCATATATGTGGTGTGATAACGATTTTTTAGCCGTGAAACTTAACACAGGTAACTTCGGTGGCTTGGGGAGGCCCAAATTTGGACATTTTATACGTCACATCAGGAAGTTTCACTGTAGACGAGGAGAAGCTCTTACCACCAAACCACGGAGCCACTTTTGAGGTAATAGGTCTAGGCACTAAGGGCCTGCCAGCGGATGATTTTGTGTTATAGAAAACAGTGCTAAAATAAAAAGAATAACTTCGAATTAATGCCAATAGCCTTTTAATCATTCTCCATTTACGAAATCCAAAACAAACAAGTACCACATGCGCGCCACTGACCAACCCAAGAACACTGCGAGCACTAGTACCAGTACCAGTGAAGCGGTACCCACAAACATTTCGGGTCGTCATCAAAATCACGCAAACCAGTTTGTGTTTCCGAAGAACTCAGTCCAGCGCGGTGCACATCGATCGATAGACTTTAGCAAACATCATTAGCAACATCAGCTAATTAAATAGTTTCAGTAAAGTAGTACCCGATAATCTTCATTATTTCGGCGGAGAAGTGATTTTTGCCGAGGAAATGGTAGTAGTGCTTCTTGGAGTTTAGGAATATTGATATTTTGGTGAGTTGTGTGAGAGTAAGAGTTATGGTGATATGTGGAATAGTATTTATGGTAATGTTTGCAGGGTGTTTTTTAAGATAAGCCATAGAGGCTTCAAGTGAGCCATAGAGGCTTCAAGTGAGCCATAGCCAAAATTACCTAAAAGATACTCATTGATGGAGTGGTCGAGATGGAGTTTTTCAAACGATATTATGAATTGTTAGAAGAACGTTTAATGAAATTCATTCTTCATTATATTCTTCAGAGTCGACTAGCAAGCTGATTTCAAGTTGCAATGGAGTTGTAATTAAAGGTTTCTATTACAACACCATTTGTAAGTATGTTGAAAAGCACCATCTTCATTAATAACGATTATACCTGTTAGATAATTTCGCCTGTGACTCATTTAAGAAAAAAAACGGCAAAATATATTGAACAGTATGTCTCCATGTCTCGTGTTAAAAAATGCCTGCATATGTATTATGGTATTATGGTGTTGAATTTATCTCATGAGGTTGTATTGAAGAGTGTGAGGTAATATGTTTTTATTATGAAGTATGGTGCATACAAGGAAACTGGAAAATCAAACGGTAATGTCTATAAAAGATATACAGGATAACTTTTTTTTATATATTTTACTATTTTTATATTTTTAAACGAGTTCAATATTGTATTTTTGAAACAGCAACAGTTACAATTTAAATTAGATAAAAGTTGTAGTTTGTTCTTTTAAGACAATTTACAAATATGTGCCACATGCTATGTGGTGACTGAAATATTTGAATTAACGAAAAATTTAAGTACACTGTTATTCACTTAAAAAAGATATCCTATATATGAGTATGTAGTCGTATCAACAGAACGCATTAAGAATTATGTTTAGGTCAAGCCCTAACTTGGTTTTGGGTATAAACTTTAAATATGGTGATAAAAAGGAACGATTAGCAATCGCCATTTAGTCAAGAACACGCAAAAAAATAGCAAATTTTAAATATTTCATTTTACTTTTAACAGAATGGCATCTTCTGATTTAGTTACCCCTTTTACGAATATATCAGAGATTTAGTAATTCGTAAGTTTTAGTATAATGGCACTAGATTTAGTAATAAGATAATGTCAAGCAAACTAATAGAACGATATAGGGACGAAGCCTGTGGAACGAGGTTACTACTGCCACCGCTACCAAACGGCCGGGGAATCCCCTTTTGGACTCGAGTATCTTCCGAGAGGAAGGAGAGAAAAGGAAAGAGTAGAAAATAGATGGTACAAATATAGAAGGGTAGAGGCGTGGTGGAGTAGTAGTAAATTCGTTTATTTGTCTTTCTATATTTAATTAATAAAATAACATTTATTAATAATGGAGAATGTTCTCAATATTATTCTGATATATACATCCACATATTTAAGTAAATAGAGATATGCATCCAAATATTGCTATCATTCAGTTTGGACTTTGCCAACTCAATGGTTTTTCTCTGCAATGTAAAAATAGCAAACAAATTTGGAAATCCCAGAAACAAACAATTATGACTGAGGAGTAAAGCTTCTGGGAAGTATAATAGCCCGATATGAATCGCTCAAAATAAATCCAAAGTCACGATTGCTGCATAGTTTGCAGAAAATTCATTATTGTAAATGCCATAGAAATTTTATTACAGGCTTTGTCTATTTTTTTATTACTACCTTATGTGTTGGTGCCGATGTAAGTAGGTACCTACCAATTGGTGGTACATACTGATTTCAAAGAAAGTACCGCTGGAGCCACAAGGCATCAATGGGCCAAGGTTACGCTTTTTTGGCGGTTATTCAACCGCAAATAAAATTCGCAATCGGGTTTTTGGTATTTGATTAGGACAGCAGATTTAAGACTGAACGTGTATTGGAAAACAACCTTAGCCTCATTGCATTGACACTGCCCCTAATATGCCAATGCAATAAATAACCATAACGCTAACCATAGAATAAAAAGGCTCCCGGAATAGTCAACGTCACACTATATACATATATATATGTATATATATAGTGATTAATACCTATCATTCATTGTATAAACAATAGTAGTAATATTTCTGTTTACCATTGTTACATAGTATGTACATATGTACCTATCGGATCATAGGCGAAACCAAGGAAGAGTTTGGGGGGTTCTATACCCTTCCCTTCCCTCAATTTCCTATTCAAAAGGAAAATTTTACTTCCTAATTAAGGCCGATGATTTTTTACCTGAACCCCCTTCAAAATCTCTGCCTTCAAATATTTCTGGCTACGCCTGTGAACCCAACACTTTCTTATATTATACCCATTGGGACATTACGGATATAGCTACTCTTCTGGCAGATGTGTTTCTTTATGGCCAGACTTTCAAGGTTTTCAACATAAAGCACTGAATAATTGCTCAGGGATTTCCCGTTTACAACAAACAGAACAAATAAAAATTGCTTTAATTAGAGGAAGATATTGTGTGTTTTTGAATGAGTGCGTGGAAGAGACTAGGATAATTGCGTTCAGGACCGTACTTAATGCACAGATGGAACTGCAGGAAAATTATTTTGCATAAAAAATTGTCGCTCAATGCAATCCTGTTAGACGACCGTGAAAGAGACGCAGGGCCTCGATATATATATGTGATGATGATGATGATGATGAAAAAACTAAGAAAATTATTACTGATGGTTGTGTTAACAGTGGAAAACCCACGATTCGTGCTTTCTCTCCTAGTTTTGCAAGTAAGTGAAAGACTACAGGACATTAATTAATGCATACTACGATTTTATTATGTGCTAATTGATTATTTCTTGCAACACCAACTATAATAAAAATACAAAAAAATAATAATTTAATTAAATAGAAAACTTTTTTATTGGAAACTCTCGAATAAGAAACAAAAACAAAAAACCCCAAAAAAGTTTATTGTTTAAAGAAAAACATTATTTAAGATTCCAAAATGCAAATTACAAGTAATTACACACGCTATTACCCAATAGCACGTCACTGCGTTGTTTTGAGAAAGTGATTGTCCGATTATGGGTCAACTAAACTTTCTTCTGTCTGACTTTAATGAGAGAGGTTCAGTAGTGCACGCGGACCTTCTAGTGATGGTGATGTAAATATACAGACTTTAAGTTTGGAGTTTTTAGCGAAGTAGCAGTTTTTAGCAAAAAAATTTATTTCAATCCTATCTATTTCTGCTTAATCGCTAAAAATTGCAAACTTAAAAAAATACCAACTTGGAACAACCGACGACTTATAGTATTTTTCAGGTGCATACTTCTTAGCCTTCATGCAATTCAATTACTTTCAAATTATGCAATCAAGGTATAATTAAGAAATACCAACTAACTTTGGATATCACAATTTCAAAGTAGCGATTTTCAATTTAACACTTCATATCATTATTTTTTCTTCACCATCGTGTCAAGAACACTTAATAACCTTCATCTTCTCTCAACTTTGTAGCCAAATAAACTTAAGCATAATGTCTCCCCTCATACCCACCACCCTGGTGGTACTTGGAGCCACCCTTGGAGCAGCCCAGCTAATTTCCTCCCCTGGTTGTTTCCCTCCCTATGGGAATAATCAGCCCGCAGTGCACGCATACTCCAACCTGTATGGAGGGCAGCAAGATTTCTCCCTAGCTTTGCTGAACGCTATCAACAAGATCATGCCAAAGGAAAATCTCTTTTTTTCCCCTTACTCGACCTACCACGCCTTATTGATTGCTTATTTCATGGCTGGAGGTCAGACTGAGGCTTATCTGAAGAAAGTTTTGAGGTTGGGTGAAAATCAGGTCAGCTTTACTTTGGTGCTTATTAACCGAGGCATTTATAACATATTTAATTTGTAGTATAAATCAGACATCTATTCAGCCTATAAGCTGGACAGATTTCGCACTCACTTTGCAGCAAATGATGCTGCTCCATATGAATTCACCAGTGCCAACAAAATCTACGTTTCTAATGATACGAGAGTGAGGGAGTGCGTAATGGCAGACTTTCCAGATGAGCTAGAGTTATTCCCTTTCAAGTACGACGCTGAAGGCTCTAGGTGAGATTATTGAATCTTCTAGCATTTGTGGTCTAAATATCGCCCTGTTTTCTCACTAGATTGGCCATTAATCGTTGGGTAGAAAACACCACTCATCACATGATCACCGACCTCCTCCTACCTGGCAGCATTGACGCCAGCACCAGTTTGGTGCTGGTCAACGCCGCCTACTTCAAGGGAATATGGAAGAATAAGTTCAATCCCAATTTGACTAAACCCGAGATCTTCTATGTGAGCCCTACAAAGCAGATTATAGTGGAGATGATGCATGTAGAAGGCACTTTCAAGCATGGTAAGCGGTTCCCCTCTGGTGTTTATGTGTTATTTTTAATATTCAAATGACATGCAGATATATCGGAGAGTCTTGGGGCTCACATTTTGGAGCTCCCCTACCAAGGGGAGAACATTAGCATGTACATTCTGCTGCCTCCGTTTTCGAATACCGAAGACTCCATCGATGCCACGTTAAAGAATTTGAATTTGGATAATTTCAAAAAATTGGTGGAAAAGGATTCGTTGGTTCCTAGGACGGTTCAGGTGTCTCTGCCCAAATTCAGTTTGGAGACCACCATTGAGTTAGTCCCAGTAAGTTGAATGGCGTTTAAGTGGGTGCTTAGTTATGTGTATATGTCAATAATGCCGGGCTGAATCAGGCTATTGCTTTGAATTTCTACATTTTTTGGCTTGCTGTGTACATAGCTGTCACTTTTGTTTGCCTAAATCGGACTAACATCTTTTACATAGAGACCAAGATACTAAAGTTCGTCTATAATGATTGTTACACCTAAACTCAGAACCAGAAAATTAACTTCCAAAAGGCCTTAATGACGTTTTCTTGATTGATTTGAACCTTTCTATAATTAGTTTTCGATGAATTTTGATTTTTGATTTGTTTTCAAACGCACACTCCTGTTTTTCCCGCACCCTGTATAGCGAATACCAGTTAAATAGTAAAAGAAGTCGAGATTGTCTCTGTTTTTGGGGGTTTTCTGTATATATGTAGTAGACTATGTAAAATATGGAGACAATAGAACATTGATGTCAATATCATGATATGGAGCATTGCGCTTTATGTAGACAATGTACAAAATCCTTCAATTCGGCCCGCGCTATGACATTTATATTTTGCATGGTATTGTAAATACCTACAAGGGTTAGCTACGGAACCCGCTAATTAGAAAATTTTTGACTTCCCACTATCGTAGCCCAATGAAACTTGGTTTCAAGTTAGAAACGATCATTATGAATCCAAGTAAAATATTTTCAAAATGGCCGGTTGGTAAAATAACGAAATTGGTATCTACTTCCGGTTAAACCGGTATAACCGGAAGTAGCTACCAACTCCGTTATTTAAAATTAAATCCCTAATTTTTTATCATTTTGGATTTCTGGTTAAATCGTCGGTTTCTGGTTAAATTAAGGTCGGTTTACATAGTGTCTTATGTCTAAAATTGACCGTTTCTAAGTTATACCGAAATATTTGAAAATTTGAAGAGCTGTAAGATCTCAAGGAACTGTGCTTTAAGCGCTGTGAATTTTAAAATTAATGTTCTGGGGTTCAAAGAGGACCTAATAAGCTACCTTTAGACGTATTTCAATTGGACAAAAGTCTTCCACAACTCCTTCTCTCTCCAGGAACGGCCTAGGGTACCTTAATAATATTGGGTACAGAATTGAATTTTAAACTCGAAAATGCTTTAAGGTACAGGGTGCTTCACTTGAAATAAGCGAGTTATTAAGACTTGAAGTCACGCAATTTCGAAGGTATGTTTCGGAGGTTAATAAAAACTTTTTGACAAATTGAAATGAGTCAAAACGTAGCTTGCTAGGTCCTCTCTGAGTCCCAAAACACCGATTCCAAAATTCGCAGTGGTTAGCGCACAATACCAATTTCCATGGGATCTTGCAGGTGTCAAAATGTTCGAATTTTCCGTTATAACTCGGAAACGATAAATTTTAAACATAAGACACTTACATAAACTGGCTTTAGAATTTAACGAGAAATTCGCCAGAAAAATACGGGGTTCCGTTTAAAATACCGAAGTGGGTAGCTGCTTCCGGTTACACCGGAAGTGCCGGCATTTTGAGAGTGTTTGACTTGGATTCAAAATCGATCTAGTCGATTCGGATCGATTCTAGCCTGAAACCAAATTTTATCAGGCTACAATAGTGGGAAGTCGGAAGCTTTTTAATGAAGGGGTTGTGCGGCTACCCCTGCATTTTTGCTACGTTCATTGATTAAGTTATTTTTCAATACATACAGGGCTTTGACGGAAATCTGAAGATTTTATATCGCTGTTTTTCATCAAAGCCTGATATATTTGTACATAATAAGCTTACGCTGCGGCACTAACACGCGTTTTTTGCACGGTAGGTACTCGAATCGCTTGGTGTTGGCAACCTTTTCAAAGAGAATTCGAACTTTCAAACGTTAACCGACGAAAAGGTGTCGGTCGGTGAGGGGATTCACAAGGCGAAGATCGAAATTAACGAGCACGGCGCACACGCGGCTGCCGCCACCGCTTTTTTGACATGGAGGATGAGCGACGACGAGGATTTGATTCAATTCAGATGCGACAAACCCTTTATTTATCTTATTTATAACGCTAAGTCGCACACTATTCTTTTTACCGGGGTGTTCAGGAGACCTTAGGGTTCAGGGACCCTTGGGGCTAGTTTATGTGATATGTTGCCTAAAAGCTTGCGTTTATATTCACACGCAACTAATATGAGTAAGAAATGACTAATATTATAAGAAGTTATTCTATTAATATTAATATACTAAAAAACTTACATAGAACTTTATTACTTCCTTATCATCGATTCTCAAACACCTTACTAGTGACGGTCCCATTAGTTCCTAACGTCGCGTTCAGAAATTTCAAAGAGGCGTTGAGTGTGTCACGTAACCATTAAACAATATTTCCAGATTCTTCAAAGTATGGGAATAGGAGATGTCTTCCAGCCAACCGCAAACTTCACTGCTTTAATCGAGGAGGGTAAAGTAAGCTTAGGAGACGCTCGCCATAAAGCTAAAATCGAGGTAACCGAGGAGGGTACCAAGGCGGCCGCAGCTACAGTTCTGTTCAGTTTCCGCTCCAGTAGGCCTGCCGAACCTTCCCAGTTTATATGCAACCACCCATTCATTTATTTCATTTATGATAAGACGGAAGAAGCCATTCTTTTCGGGGGAGTCTTCAGGAGGCCTCATTGAGATGCTATTTTTTAATAAAGTTATGTGATTATCGTTTATTTAGTATTAAATGTTTCGCAATAAGTATTAGTATTAAACGAATGAACTCCATCTACTCAGATTAGTTACTTTGAAATACGCGGTAAGATTGAATTTATTTATTTATTATAATAATAGGAATAGGGAGGAAGTACCTGTAGGGCGTCCCATCGATTTAATATAATATATATGAACTGTAGTTCGGAAAATAAAAGAATGGCAGTTATAAAAGTTAAAATCCGTGGGGCAATTTTATTCCAAATATTTTGAAGGTGACGACACCTCCGTGTATATCGGAAGCTTATGTGAACTTTCTTATTTCAAATGGACCATACCCTATTTTTAAATTTGCCTCCAATTTATATGAACATGTCATGTAACACGTTATTTCGACTTTCAACTGTTCAACAATATTATAGACGTCATGGTGACGTCACTTCCACCGATTTCACCGCTACGGATTAATGCATCATTTGCTAAAAAGCACGTCCACTTCTAAATCATTGGCATAGGGTATGTTAGGTACATGAAATAGGTATGTGTAGTATATCGAGAAGAATTGGAAAATGTAACAAAATATTTATAGGGTGCCACATTTAAAATAATATATTAATTTAACCGTTAACCGGAAGTTCTATCATCTGGATATAATATTTTTTTAAATATATGATGTTTGCCCACACTCAATAATTAATATCATAATTACAAAACAACTTATGTATACTAATTCAGTTGTAGAGCGGGAAAGATGCGATATCTTAATGTCTACAAAAATATATCATTTAGCAGTTCATTATTGATTAAACATGAGTAGTTTATTATTCATTTTTCGTATTCCTTATCACTTAATCAACTAATAACCATTAGCTGGAATATACCCTGGTGGCATGTTTTTACGTCAACTACCACCTCCTCGCACACGATTCCCATGTGCATTTTGAGAACGATATCGAACCAACATCAGAGGCACGTCATTATACGCGTCTCTGTCTGATGCAACGAGCGAAAGTAATGCGCTATCTTTGCCTCTGAACCAATTTAAACTGCAAAGGCGCCAAGCAAGACAACGTGGAACTGTGGTTTCCATCGTGGCCTTCAAGCAATACATAATTTAAAATACAGGAAAAAAAAACGATATTTTGGGATAAAGAAAGACGCACATTTTTGTCTGGAACGTCATCAATTCCTTTGCCAACCAACTAAAACGTATCAACAGTTCTTTTTTGCTTTTAGCAGACGTCACGTATATCACATCAGGTGATGACTAACCATGTGACGTCATTGAATGTTATTTGCTCTGCATTGTTGCCAGCAACTTTTGGTGATCATTCGTTAAATTATCAAATCTTTATTAATACAACATGATGCTACTGATTAATGCCTCGAAAAGAATTTTCTAAAACAATATATTGAAATGATGATAAATTGAAAAAAATGTATAAGTTTTCTCTTGTCGTCAATGTTTTATTTTCCTCAACTTGAAACTAAATGATCGCAGGTATTAGGATATGCGGCTATAACTGGCAATGCCACGTATGAGAAACGCGCACTCGCATGAGGGTTCAAAAAACATGGGCGTCACTAAACTGAAACCTCCTTTCTTGCTCTAAATAGTCATTAATTGTGTGTTAATTTGATAAAATACTGTACTACTTTAATACGTAAATTTATTTTAATGCGTTAATTAATTGCGATTTGGCTAATTCGTTTTAAAAAACCGAAATAAAAACCTTCATTTCCGGGCACATTTGCTACGCCATTGGCGGTTTCCTAGCCTACTTCTTCTTGTCAATCGCGTGTTTTGGTTCCTGTCATTGTCATTCCTATCTAAACTGCCGACTATCGAACCGGCTGGAACTGGAGGGTTCTCCCGATTTGAAATGCATTTTAGAGAAAGTTTCTACGTGTTAAAGCTAAGTTGTTAAAGTAAAATCACTCACCAGCTCACCGTTACCAGTTTACTGTACACCCAGTCACCAATCAGTGCCAGTTGTGTTTGTGGTGAAAATTACATCAATTTAATCCAATCTTCTGACGTTAGCCATCACAAATTCGCTACACTTTAACAACAATTTCCTGTACAAGCCTAGATAGAACATTTTCAATGTTAGGTAAGTGTGCTCCTCTCACTTCCACGTTCCACGTAGTGGCTTCTTAGTGGGTTAAGTAACAAGGTTACAACATCATGCATAGTAATCTAATGTGAGTACCATTTGGTACCGTTGCAGATATACAGGCGAATTCGGGTTCGAACGGAGAGCTGAGAAACGGACACACCATGTCCAGGAAGAGGACACGAAGCCATTCAGAGCCTGAGCCTGTGATAACGGCTTTAACACTGCCTCAACTCGTGCAGCCCATTACAGTAGTAAGTCTTGTATTTTGCCCCCCTTAGGTTTTATTGAGGTAATAGTCTATATGGGCATATCCCTATATTTTTTGATGACAAGCAGATTTCTTCATAATTATTTCATTTTGGTGTCATCAAATATAGTTTTTTGTGCCGTTATGTGCACTTTTAACAAACTAATTGGTTTTATTGTGGGTTTTCCCTGCTTTATGCCTGCAGGACACAATTTGCATTGCAGGAAAACTGATCTATAAGATAAGGTTTATAATGTTGGTTTTTATCTCTCAACAACAGGCAAATTTATTGTTTTAAAAGACATTAATTTGTACGTAGTTAAACGAAAAACTGAAAGTATCTGAAATTAATCAATACAAACCATTGTAGGACTTGAATTTTAATTTTTCATTTGTTGGTATTATTTTTGAGGTAAGTCTGTTATGTTAGAGTTGGTGTTTTTCTATATTTTGAAAAAATAAGAAAAAGGTTAGGTGTGAAAGTTGCCAAAATTAAAGAATGATAGTTCATATTCATAGTTTTATTTTTTTCTTAATTAACAACTTCGGGATACTTTTTTGATTCTTTTGCATGTCATTTTGAGTACATGTACCCCTTAGCCTTATTTTTCAATTGAAGAATTAATGGTTCCTTTATACTCCAAAACTTGGCTCTTCAGAGTTTTATGCATTTGTTCTTAGTACTCAACCACTTCTTGGGTCTTCTTCTCTCTTTCTTTCAAATATTTGCAAAACATTTTCAATTTTTCGTTTTATTGACAGCAATTATTGTCTGCCTGACGATTTTCATATACATAAAATACCTCATATTTCTTCTATATATTTCTGCTCTTCTGAGAATTACCTTCTTAGTATTTGCTGATTTCTGGATTCTTAGACAAGAGGTTATTCAACACCAATACTTACTTACAAAAGATATTCATGCAGTCTGTAATGTAAAAAAATTTCACAAATATTTTATAAATGTGAAAATATAATTTTAAAATTTAATGTTAGTCCATTTTTATGGGAATTGGGAAATTGCATTTTAAATAACTCTTAAATGTTTTATGAAGCTGTTTTATGTTGTGGGCCTTCTGCAGATCTTTCGCAACCAGGGACTGGTGCCAAAAGATCTGTTGTCCAAAAACCCTCAAATCAGCAAGTGCTGGGAGGAGAGCAGGAAATTGAAGTATTTTGCAGCGATTTGATGGAAAAGTATGAGAAAACTCAAGAACTGATTGAATATTATCAACAAATGCATTAAACCCTAAAGAACCAAGTTTTGAAAGATGAAGGGTTCATTGATTCTTTAGCTCAATATTACGTGCGGCTGAAGAAGCGTAAGCACGTAAAATTAAGCGAGGAACAATTAAGAAACCTAAAACTTTTATTACGACCAATATAAAAGGAAGAATATGAATTATCCGTAGCCCTTTTTTCTCTTTTTTTTTCTACACGTCCAAGACACCAAAGCTGCTACCTATAGGTGAGTAATCAAAATTCAACGCTGCAGCCTTATATACCAAAGTTTCTTTGATCAGAATTTTCTGTGTTAATTCGTGGTAAGCTAGTGCTATTTTTTATTTATTAGGTAAGTATATAAAAATTACTTGCATTTCTATCTTAGCATGTATACAATTATAATAAACCCTTGGAAAATCTTTAATTAACAAATAGCAGCCTGTCTATTCAATGAACCACTAGGTAGAAAATCATCATTGCTGAAGGTTAAAAAACCCAAAAATAGCAAAATCTGACTTAAATATAATAAATATGACTTAAAGCCACATAAGCTATATGGTGATAACTCCACGGCGACCTGTGATAACCTTAAGGATAATCAAAAGATTCTGGGAAAATTTCATAAAAATGTGGATCCCCAATCAAATATAGCTTTATAAGTTATTAGAAATCACATATCACCGTGATTTAAATTTTAGTTCTCACTCCAAATATATCTACAGGGTGAATTTTCTAAAGTCTTACAAAGACATTCCTGGGAACCGTCTGACTGTTGAAAAGAAAATTTTAGGAGATTAACGTGCTACCAAGGGGGCGCATTTTGACGCCTTAATTGAGATTTCATGACACGGTTTTGTAAGGAGTAGGGGTGACGTTGTCATGTCAGGCGAAATTATATAATTTTTTGGTAAAAATTGATACCGTAAAGTCATTTATGTATTACTATTAAAAATCAGCATATTTTTTTGATTAGTTTTTATAATAACAATATACGTGCCGATTATTTGTAGCAAACCATATTTAAATTACTTCATGTTATCGATTTTTACCAAAAAAATGTATTACTTCGCCTGACATGACAATGTCACTCCTACTCCTTACGAAATTGTGTCATGAACTCTTAATTAAGGCGTTAAAATGCGTCTCTTTTGTAGCATATTAGTCTCCTAGAAGTTAATTTGCAATAGCCGAACACTTCTCAAGATATCCCCCTCATACGCTTTAAAAAAAATCGCCCTGTATACTGTATATAAAACTATTATACCTACATTAAATATTTTATGTTGTTTTCATTTTTATTAAAAAATTGAAAATTCATACGCAGTGCCGTTACCTCATTTACTTGGTGGTACCACAGTGTAAAGTTCACTTTTAGACCTTTGCTAAAAATAACAATGGGAATTCCTATCTAATAGCTATGTCTGCCTTGCACCATTTACCTCGCTATAAATAACGTTTTTGGGAAAATCCTTTCTGAAGAATATGACTGTGGCCTGTAACAAGTTTACACTTACGTCACCAACTAATTGTAAGAATTGCTAGCAGTGGTTTGATTAATATTAAGTGGTAGTAAGAGCATTGCTGCTAGTCTTGAGGTCAAAAACTCTTATTTTTTTAATGCTTGAAATTGTCAACATATAAATCATGCCAAAATGTTGGGTCTGAGCTACGGTTGCAGTGTTCGATCAACTGCCAAAATTGTGTTTACGTTTGCTCCGCTTTCTGGAAATCAAAGTCCAGGTTTTATCGTACTTTTTGGACGCTTCATTAGAATCTATAATTACTAAGAACTTTTATTGATCGCACCTACTTGTCGTTGCAGACGTAAGAGTTATTATTGTCTGAGTTCAAGTGGTATCCAAACAAGGGTCTTTAGAATATAAGAATAACAATATTATGACTGTTTTAGCTACAGTTAAAAATTTGTTTATGTAGCCATGCGAACAGGGTGCAGCCATGCAGGAATCTAGTCAATAATTTCAATAGATAACGTTGCGACTTTATACTTCGAACGATTTCGCTATATTCGCTTTCAATGCAAATCCTATTTATTAACCCAACAAACTGATAAAACTACAATTCGTCAACCAAGAATTCCTAAATGATTCATTATTTCAATCTTAAACACTTCAATATCGCTTTTTCAATTACTTCACATGTTAAGAAAAGAAATTAAAGAGAAATAGTAAATCACTCGTTAAACGCCCACGATAAACCCCTTTCTTTGTCGCTGTCTTTTAATAAATGTGGCCGCCTGCCAGCCTAACAATAATATACTTTTTCAAAGTCTCTTTCATCGTTCATTACTGGCTTATATATTTTAATTTTTCGCGCACACTTACATTTTCTCATTTAGCAGTTTTTTTGTCCTTTTTGTAAGACAGTTTTTGTTTTTGTGACTTTTCGTATTAGGACCGAAAGTTTCCAACTCGGAAGTTGACACTAATAATATACGGGATGTGAGTACAGTACAAATACAGTGAATTTCATGGGAATTATAAAAGCGATAAGAGGTACAAGGTGATTGAAATTACAAAAAAAGGTGCGCATATTTGTACTCGTTCAGAAAATGTTCTAAAATTAGAAATATTTACAGGTGTTGTCAAAATATATATATAAAAAACTGAAAATTGTGATTTTCTAAAATCATAAATTATGAGTAAACCGTTTAGATAAATTTTATGAAATTTGACAGTTCTCTATTATCGACAACTGCCAATCGAGGGGCGTTCCCAGCGTTTTTCCAGGCCTTCTAGATTTCAAGCAACCACATCCAATTTTGTTATTTCTTATGGCCGTCATATTAGAAATTGGCGGCATCGAATAAATCATAAAAAAAGATTTTAACCATGTACCACAAAAGTACCTTTCGACCTACCAAAGTAGTAAAAAACAAAAGCGTCATTTCATCTTAATGGCTTTTTATTGCCTATTCAATGCCACCAAAATCCAGTATGATGGCCATAAGAAATAATAAAATTGGATGTGGTTGCTTGAAATCTAGAAGGCCTGGAAAAACGCTGGGAACGCCCCTCGATTGGCAGTTGTCGAT
Source organism: Euwallacea similis (assembly GCF_039881205.1). Lineage (NCBI taxonomy): Eukaryota > Metazoa > Arthropoda > Insecta > Coleoptera > Curculionidae > Euwallacea > Euwallacea similis. The sequence goes on along the minus strand of NC_089643.1, from coordinate 373,332 downwards.
AATAGAGAACTGTCAAATTTCATAAAATTTATCTAAACGGTTTACTCATAATTTATGATTTTAGAAAATCACAATTTTTAGTTTTTTATATATATATTTTGACAACACCTGTAAATATTTCTAATTTTAGAACATTTTCTGAACGAGTACAAATATGCGCACCTTTTTTCTAATTTCAATCACCTTGTATCTCTTATCGTTTCCACAATCCCCATGAAACTCACTGTATTTGGGACATCCTTTATAGAGGGGGTTATTCCGGAAAATTTTTGTTGATTTTTCCTTACAAACTAACTATACATAGCAAAAAATGCGTTTCTCTCATAAGGAACTTGAGAAACGATTTTCCAAGATCTAAAATGGACTCCCCAACTCAGAATTCAGAAACCGATTAAAAAATACCATCATGTTTTCAAAAGAAGTACCTTTTAGGCATTTGCGTCTAGAATAACTCTTCTATGTGATATCCCTATCTTTCCTTCCATATCAACTCCTACTAGTAATTAGCTACTCTACTTTGGCACTGCATTGACACCTACCATTTTGTAGATGAACTGCACGGCTGCACCCTTCAGTGAGGACCCAGGTCCCTCAAAAATCCGAGACGAAGTCGACTATAAAGTGAAAATCGAGTTGGAAAGGGCGTTGAGGGGCGAAGCCTCCAGACCCGTCCGGGTTTATGCGGATGGGGCTTTCGATTTGTTCCATCAGGGCCACGCCCGGTTACTCAGACAAGCCAAAAATGTGTTTCCCAATGTTTATCTGATCGTAGGAGGTGAATATCTTTTGGTTTTGTGGTTTTCGTCAAAAAAAGCGTATGGTTTTAAGACATTTTTTATTTATGTGCAGGGTGCTCCTTAGCTTTCCAAATACAGGGCGTCAAAGAATTTTTTTCCAACTTTGTTTGATCTTGGAATACTTTTGATGGATCAATGATGGTTCTAATTCTGTATTTAAGTGATATAGAGCTCGGGATTGAGGCGACCTGAACTGATTGGCTCAAAAATCAAAAATAAATTTCAAATTTACAGAACCACTTCTGAAAACGTGAACATCATCCATAAAATCATTAGGCACCAAATTCCAAAAAAAAAATTGAAGAAAAATCTCTAATTTTATCTGTTATTTGTATCGACGTTTGATCCAAGGCTAATTTTGACTGCTAGGTGTATAACCATCCTTTTCAGGTACATGATATTAAACGAAGACAAAAACTATAACGTACGTGTCAACTGCATCCAGAACTTGCTCTACAGTAGCAGGGTCAATGTGACAGTTTTTGCCTTTGTCTAACCTCATGCAATAAACAGAGATCGCTATGTGGGGGTAGGTGGCCCTAAATATGATTCGCCGACGCGAAGGTTGCAAATGAGAATTTAAATAATAAAATCGGTCATTTTTATACAAAATTATATGCTTAAAATACATAGGAGGACATTTTTCATGAGGTCCCAATTTATTGTTGTTTGTGCTGCGCCACTACACCATACATTTTGTGTGATACGTGTAAAAAATTACAAAAGGCAAAAGTTTCTAAATTTAAGAAGGGATATAAGTTTCCAGGGGGAAACTGGGAGTGGCGTAGAACTACAAGAAAGTTTGTTAGTTCAGGTTAATTTTTCATTGTATATTTTTGCACTTGTGATCGTTTGTAAAAACTACGGAAGGGAACCTATGAAAAAATAAGTCAAGCTTAGACGCTCTGTATCTTGAAAACTAATCATACGTTTATATAATGTAATCCTGTTTGTCAAAAAATGGTGTCCTCTACAGGCTGTTAAAGTCTTATTCGACAATACAGGATTTCTGTATATTTATGGCACTTTATTTTTATCAAAGATAACCTACGTAATATAAATTATCAAGATTTTTGTGAAGGTAGTTGCATAGGGGATATAAGATTTTATCTTTTAGTAAACAATACGCTTAAACCTACTTGTGAGAAAAATTCTAGTGGTCTGATCGATGTCTTTTGAACTTGCCAATCAACATATCGAATTGTGTCTCTTATCACGTTTTTCATAAGCCTAATAATGCATTCTGGTCCAACTAAAAATAATTAATGAGCAAACTAACGGGATATTGATTACTGAGCTATTGCATAGTAAAAATTTTAAATGTTGACCGATTTCAATGATTGCAGTAAACACATTTTATTCAGTGGTGACTCATAATCGCACAACAGCTAATTTACAAGAACTTTCTCATGTTTATGACTAACCACCTACAGATAGTAATAGAATATAAACTATTTTTTGTGTCACTGTAGCAAAATTGACCGGCATCGCCTGATTTGTTTGAATTCTCCACGCTTTAAATCCAGGCCACTTCAAGCTACTCACTTTACTTTAACGATATTTTTTTTGATCTTTGAAATCACAGCTTTTTGGCCTAAAACCATACCCCAATTGGTAAATTTCTTTTTTAGTGTGCAGTGACCATTTGCTTCACCAATACAAAGGCCGTTCAGTACTTACTGAAGAAGAGCGTTATAACGCTGTACGTCACTGTCGCTATGTCGACGAAGTGCTCAGAGACGCCCCCTGGTCGTACAGTGATGAATTCTTGGAAGAACATAAGATTGATTTTGTTGCCCATGATGACGAACCTTATGCCTGTGATGATGTCGACGACATTTATTGTGATCTGAAAAGAAAAGGCATGTTCATAGCTACTCAGCGCACCAACGGTGTCTCCACCACAGATATTGTGGCGAGAATCGTTAGGGACTATGACGGATATGTTCGGAGGAATTTAGCCCGAGGTTATTCAGCTAAGGAGTTAAATGTGTCATTCCTGAAAGAGAAAAGACTGAAACTGCAGAATAAAATGGACGAATTGAAGGATAAGGGGAAAAGGGTGATGGACTCTATTGGGGAGAGGACTGATGATTTGTTAAGTAGGTGGGAGGAGAAATCCAAGGAAGTTATTGATGGCTTTGTGAAGGTTTTCTTAAAGAAACCTTTGAGGCTGTTGCATGCCTCCAAGGACAAAATTATGAAAGCGATAACTCCTCCTGAGTCTTCCAGTGATGAGGATCATTTAGAGGATATGCCCGGTCCCTCAAAAAGGAGGCGCATGCATTGATAGTCTGAAAGCCCACCAGTTAAGTTTGATATTGTGTTGATATTCTAATTATATTGTATATTATTGAATTGTTTTAAAAAATTGAATGCTTATATTATTAGTTTTTTGATATAGAAACGTCGAATGCTGAACGTTTGTGTTCATGTAGATGAGGTATTTTGTACTTTATTTACACCTTTAATATTGATTTAGGTACTTATTTTCATTCTCAATAAGGACAATAAAATGTTTAAATTAATTAACAATATGGCTTTTTTCTGACTACGGTACAACGTTTCGGCACGCAATGTTCATGTGAATAATGAAACATCTCGACTAATAAGACATTGTTTTATTTATTTTTTGTCCACATTAATGTTGAAATACCAAACAGCTATTCCACTGAAATTTTATGAGCATTTATCGATGTGTTAGTCATTTTCATGTTTATATTTATTATTTTAACATGCAGTGTTAGCATTATTTATACACTTATTTTTCAACTATTTCACGTACGTGTAGTTAATCGCATATGTTAGCTATGTATGTGTTATGTTTATTAGTTCATTTGGGGATATTGAAGTGAGTTTGAAAGTGGAATATATAATGCCTGATCTGAGGCATAACTGTGTGTATAGGAGAGTGCCTTTAAGGCTCGTGAAATTGGTCAGTAAAATTTTGTTAATTAATAAAAATCCCATTAATGCCAAGATTTTGTTTGCTTAAAGTTCTTAACAAATGTTAATATTGCAGGACAGAGTAGATAAGATATTAATTCGCTTAAGTACCCGATATCAGCTGTTAATGCCAGCAACAAGTTATTTTTAGGGTTCTTATGTAAAGCGTACATTTCCTGCGTAATAAACAATCCTAAATAAAATTATTGCACCACTAAGAATATGTCAATTTTGACACTAAATAATTTCTAAACTGTAAGTACATGAATTAACCTGAACTAAAGCAGAAAATAGGCTTGGAAATTATTTAGTACCAAATATGTGGCATATTTTTAGTGGTGCGTTCATTTTGTCCAGGAATTTATTCAGAGAATAGTGAACAAATTCGAATTTTAACGTTTATAGAAACCATTAAATGTTACTTATTTGTGGGTCACATCAGCCCATTGCGTCATTTTGTATTACTCAGGGTTTTTTTACCACAAAAACTATGTATATATGTATATTTATGCACTATTCATCATAAACCTACAAATGGCATGTACAAGGTGTGCAAATCAGGGAGGACGTCGGCAATATCTGGTAAACTTACTGTGGAGTCTTGAGAAAAAATATATGACCAAATCGGCCAAGAGGAATTGCTGGGAAGTATTTTCAAGTTCGTAACTATACTGCTGGAAAGCGTTTTTTTGCATGACTAATCAATAAAATACAGTTTTTAGTAAAATTTATTCAGAAAACGTTTATTTTAAATATAAAATATCAATGTTTGAGACAATTTTTGCGGGAAAATTTTCACAAAAATTTTTGAAATTAAATGGTGGGGGAACCTTCTGATGTCAGTTCAAAAAATCCAGTTTTCTCGACATTACTTAAACATAAAACTATACTGTAATACCTTGTTAGAAAGGTTTTTTGTAGGCTATGACGTGGCGATTATGTCACTTCATGTTAGTCTGACCCCTAGGTGGCGCTGTTTGAAAACCATGATAATTTTTCAAGTTATTTCGAAAAATTTAAATTGGAGAGTATAATTTTTATTGCACCATTCGAAAGAGCGTCACATTCTGCTTAGTATAGTCAAAACCCGGTGCAAATATCCTTACCTAGTAGTGAATTATAGCAATTCGTAAAAAGGACTTTCTTGCACGTAAAATAAACCCAGCTTTGCTTGTGAATCAAGTAGGCCGCGAGCGTATCTATGCTCTCCTACGTCACAAATTTCAAACAAATGAATAGGCATTTCAATTAACGTCATTTTTATTTTATTCACATTGAGTTTGGTAAACGTTTTTGAAAAAATGCCAATTTTAAATGAGGAACGGTGCCCGCCGTCTATTCTGAATGTTTAAAGAATTCAACAGTGACGGCAAGAATGTTGTATGCGTTAAAATACCCAGAAAGAAGGAGTTATAATGCCAAGGCATTTAAAAACCTGGCTTTTCGTTTTCGATACTATAATCTTAAATCCTAAGCACATCGATGCCAAGGAAGAGGTCGCAACGAAAAAACATAACGAACTTGCTGACCTGTATAGCAATTAATTGCCATACTAGCGTTAGGACCATGTTCCAAGACATGATTTCTATTGGATCAGTATATAATGTTCTAAAAGATCACAGGTTTGTGTTAATTCTTTAATTTTGCTATAGTTTTTAACGTGTTTTTAAAGTTTTAGTTTCTTTTAGATTACATTCACACTATGTAGTATTACATCAAGCTCTTTCACAAGAAGACTTTGACAGCCGCTTGGATTTTTGCCATTGGTTAATTAAAATGATATAAAGAAATCAAAGTTTTCGTTCAAGGATAATGTGGACGGATGAAGCAACATTTAAAAGAGATGGTGATGTGAATCTCCACGATATGCACTAATAGTTGCCAACCAATCCACACTGGAGGCAAGAAGTGCGTAATCAAAGACGTTGGAGCACTAATGTATGGTGTGGGATAGTAATGGATTGATTATTGGATCCTGTTTCTTCGAGGATACGTTGAATGGCAATAGTTATCTACGATTTTTGTGTAATGAATTACCGGTGCTATTGGAAGGAGTTGACCTTCAAACATGACGAGAAATGTATTTTCAGCACGATGGCTGTCCAGCGCATTTTGCCCTCATTATGAGAGAATTTCTAGAACTCACATTTCCTGGGAAGTGGATAGGCAGGGGAAGTTTATTTCCGTGGCCGGCGAGGTCGCCAGATCTTATGTGTTTGGATTTTTATTTATGGGGTAGATTAAAAGATCTAGTTTTTCAAAGTAAACCGACTACAAAAGAAGACATGAAAAATAGGATCCGAAATACTGTAATATCAAATGCTTTAGGAGAAATCCACACTGCAGTTTTATCTATACAGAAGCGATTTCGATCGGGCATCGAAAATGATGGGAAATAGTTAGATCACCTTAAAAATAATTAATTATTTATTTTATTTTACGTTCTTTAATTTTAGTTGCTCTCTGAAATTATTAGCATTAACTTGGACCGTGTTTAAATAACAGCTTACTTAATTCATAAGTGAAGCTGGTTTATTTAAGGCGTACGAAAGTCCTTTTTTCTAATTGCTATAATTCACTACTAGGTAAGGATATTTGCACCGGGTTTTGACTATACTAATGACATAATCGCCACTTCATAGGCTGCAAAAAGACATCTCTAGGGAGGTATTATAATATAGTTTTGTATTTAGCTAATGTCGAGAAAACTGCATTTTTTTAACTGACATTAGAAGATTCCCCCACCCTTTAGGTAAAAAAATTCAAAAAAGATTGTGGCAAATTGTCTCAAAAATTGATGTTTTATATTTGAAATAAACGTTTTCTGGATAAATTTGACTAAAAACCGCATTTCATCGATTAGTCATGAAAAAACGCCCTTTGGCGGTATAGTTAAGCACTTGAAAATATTTTCCAGTAATTTCTCATGGCCGATTTAGCCATAATATTTTTTTTTCGACACTCTACAATAAGTACTTTCCCTGATACAGTCGACTCCTCCCTTATTTGAACACCCTATACATGTGTGTATGTATATAAATGGCGCCACCTAAGCGCAAACACACACAACGAATTTATTGATAATATAAATAAATAGGTTCGCCAAGTGCCACTTAAAAGCTTGTCAGCTAATAAATTCAGTGCTGCTTTTATCTAGCTCTAACTGGTACATATTGTTTTATAATATGTAGACTAGCAAAGTAATTTTTTTTTTTCGGTAGGTACTTATTAACCTTGGTAGTAATGCTAATACTAATATCGTTCGATGGCAACAATAAGACAGATTCAGCAAAAAAATAATAATTACTGGGAATTGATTTGTTTGGACCAAGGTCAAATCAGTCATAGATATGGAAATAACAAAGATCAATGACTGGTATTACGTCCATATCCTAATCCATTAATGCATTTTTTCATTAGTTCAGGTTAGTTTGGGTAAATAAACGATTCAAATGCAGGAATTGCTCAACTCAACGTTGTCTTCGAATTTACAAGCGTTTTTAAGGTCCTCTTACTTAGACACGAATGTGGATAAAAAAGATTCCTGCTTTTACTGCTAAAACGCTCATTTCCCACCATTGTGCTAATGTTATCAATGATCAAATCATATTATTCAGCACCACTTGCCCCCCCACCATGGGGCCATTGTTGTTGTCAGTTAAAGCTATGCCATGGATCCTGGAAATAATAAATAACAAAATAGACTCTGGATGTGGTTAAAAACACGTTTCTTCTCTCTTCTAACGCTTTATTTTACAAAAAGCCCTTGTATTTCACCTAAACTAACTTTTTAAAATTGTACCTACAATTCATCATTCCTTTAGATTTAATAATTTCAAGAAAATGTCTGGTTAAAGTCGCTTGCAAGTGATGTATATTATACTGAAATGAATCATGAAGCTCGGAAGGGCAGAAGCAATACTCTAAGTCCTCAAATTAAAAATTGGCAATCTTTATTGGTTTTTAATAACGGCGTTTCTGGTTAGTGATATTGTGAAATATTTCAATTTTGTATAAACCAAATGTCACTTAATATAAAATGATTTTAAGAACAATAATAATGTTTTTTTTTTAATCTGGCGAAATCCTTTGAACTTTCTACTTCCTAGAATTCGGTAACGCTTAGAATTTTTTAGGAATTTACAGAGTTCCTTTGAGAATGTTTGGTTTTATGGGTACCTGAAAGGAACCCAACAAAAACCAATGACAAGTCATCACTTTTCAAAATCTTAACAAGGAAATTGAAGAAACGCGACTTTGAAGAATTTTTTAATGATTTATTTCGGTGTTCTTCAGAGGAATTGCGAAATATGAAAATGCACTTGGAAATCATCCAAGAATTATGAAAAACCCAACGCAGGAATTTTCGAAATTTCTTAGTGATTTTTTCTAGTTCAGGAAGTTTTTGAGAACCGAGTTTCCAATCTCCAAGCCTTTTGTGACTTTTAAAAAGATCTAACAATTTAGACAAATGAGGTATCTATATGGTTTAAGTTATGATTCAACAGCAATAAGTTAATCTGGAATACATTTTAACAATCACTACTCTTAAATGTGAAATAAAGAAAAATAGTGATCATTATTATTATTACAGTCCACATGCGATGAAGCCCCCTTCAGCGATGATCCAACCGCTCGTCTGAATCGCGACATGTGTGACTACACTAAGCGCATCACGTATGAAATGGCGCGCACCGGAAGTGCGTCGCGTCCTGTGCGAGTCTACGCAGACGGAATCTACGATTTGTTCCACCAGGGCCACGCCCGCCAACTCCTGCAAGCTAAAAACGTTTTCCCTAACGTTTACCTTATCGTTGGAGGTACGGTTTTTATCTATTCTGCTTCAATGTTTTATTTTTTAATAATTTGGGTATAAATGTAGTTTGCAGCGATAGACTGACGCATAGCAAAAAAGGTCGTACGGTAATGAACGAGACCGAGAGATACGAGGCCGTGAGGCATTGTCGCTATGTTGATGAAATCGTCCGCGACGCCCCCTGGGAGGTGGATGAGGCTTTTTTTGAGAAGCACAAAATCGACTTTATCGCACATGACGATATTCCCTATGGTGGGGACGACACCAACGACATTTACGCTAAGTGGAAGGCCAAGGGCATGTTTGTGGCTACTGAGCGCACTGAGGGCGTGTCCACTTCGGACATTGTGGCCCGTATTGTGAGGGACTACGACATTTACGTCAGGAGGAACCTGGCGAGAGGATACTCGGCTAAAGATTTGAACATTTCCTATTTGAGTGAAAAGAAGATTCGACTGCAGAACAAGATGCACGAGCTGAAGGATAAAGGCAAGAGGGTGATGGACTCCATTGGGGAGAGGAAGGATGATATGATCGCCAAGTGGGAAGAGAAGTCTAGGGAGTTTATCGAGAATTTCTTACTGCTGTTCGGAAAGGAGCGGTAAGTGCTTAATTTTTGGTAAAAATTTATGACCCTAATAGGAAATTCTGTAGATTGACCAACATTTGGCATGAAAGTAAAGATAAAATCCTAAACGCACTGAGCCCTCCAGGCAGTCCTACCTTTAATGGCGATTATGACTTCCTAGAGGATGGAATTCCTCCCAGGAAAACTCCACGATACGAATCTCGCTCCGCTGCGGTTTCACGCAGCATTTCCCGCAACAACTTGGACGATTCTAGTGATGAAGAGGACAGCTTCGCCTCTGCGCAAAGCTAAGTACGGCACAGGCCATTTTGTTCCACTAGTGAGATTTTTGTTGTATGCGGTATGGAAAGAGAGCGTAAATTTCAGTTTTTTTTTATAATCACTGATGATTGCTTAGAGTTTCTTTTTTCATCAATTTAACTCGGTGGTTTTCACTAGCCCTCTCGTAAATTTGGCTTTTAGGAGACACTTGAGAAACACATATATTCACGCTTTTGTTTCACATTGAATTGAGATGTTTTAAAACAAGGTGTTCTCAAAATTTCTCAAAATAATACTAAAATGTAGGATTTTGCATTAAAAGACAGTCATTTGAGGTCAATGGATTTTACGCAGTTCACTTTTTACGATGTTGCGAGGTCACCAAAAAAAATTCTAGAAAACTGATCGATGATTTCTTCCTAGAATGTTTAGCAAATTTTATTTATTTATATATTTATTAAATTATTTGTATAACTTGTTCCGTGTTTAATAAGTTGCGATTGAGAGGGATGATGGTTGCCGAGGGCCCAATTGATAAGGTAAATATACTGAGGTTAAACGATACTTTAAATCGGATCATTTCTTTGAAGTCTTGTGATATTAAGCTACACACCTATAATGAATAGTAATTAATGGTGCATTTTTCAGTATTTATTTTTGCAGGAAATAATTTAAGGTTGTGCTTGTTAAATGGAAATATTAATTTTTCCCCTATAACTGACAGAATACTACTTTTTGCTTATTATAGTTTTTGAAATTTAGTGGAAGATCACCTCTGGAAAATTCGACATTGTCAACTGTTGTATAACAAAAATAGTTGCCAGTCTTTTCCATGTTTAAAAGGGGCCTATTGCAACGAAACCAGCTTCCAGCCCTATTCCGCGTTATCAGGAATCCCACTAATGAGCCATCTGAATATTGAGGGGCGAAGAATATTGTAGTATCGTCGGCGAAGAGGGTGTATTTTTTCTCATAAACGTTTGGAAGACAGATCGTTTATAAATATAAGCAACAATAAAGAGCCAAAACTGAACCCTGGGGGGACTCCGACATTAGCCCCTTTTCTTGCCGAGGCCACCTCAATGCCAATGCGATTAATTAGATTTTACGAGAGTAGATCTAATATATACTGTATACGTGGATGTATTAGAGTGGATAATTGTAGTGTCAGAGTTTGTCCAACACAATACCATGATTGACACAATCAAAGGCTTTCTTTAAATCTTAAAATAATACTGAGTTTATGCTTAATGCCATGGAACGTATTTAATATCTTGGAGACCAGTACCAAGACTACATACATTGTATTTTTACATAAATAAGTTATCCTCAAATTGAACGACTATTTGCTGAATCATGTATTTCTCTATTACTTTGGATGTAAATGGCAGTAGAGATATGGCTCAGGATAGTTTTTTTGTACAGCAGCGATTCCCTTTTTGAAAATGGTCTTATAATGGTCATTTTAATACGGTCAAGGCAAACTTATCTCCCATTTATAAGCTGAGTGACGGTACTCAGATGCAGTTATTGGCAGTTTTTATTGGTTTAACCTTAAGTCCATATACAGGTATTACCAGTTCAAGTGGAAACTTAAGGGTTATGCGACTGGGAGAAGGACCGCACAAAGTGTAATATGTCTCTGACAAAGATCGCGAAATCGATAATTGAATTATCGAAGTGGAGGCACCGATCAAACTAACTCTGCCCACTTCGTTGTTGGTGTTTGTTGGAGACATATTAAACCTTATGTGGTCCTTTTCCCACTCACACAATCCCCAAGTTTCCACTTGAATTGGTAAGACCTGTATATCGCTGCTACTCCTGTTCTTTGAACGTTCCTAACTTCATTAAAGTTTTTTTTTTAAGAAAGGAGCAGACGCAGATAAGTTACACACGTTTTTGGTTTGAACCACCTGCCTATGTTTTTTTATTCCATAGTGTTTGTTGTTGTAGATCTCTACTTAACTAATGAAAATAACGACTTTTACTTTGGTTCAGGTAAGGTTCATAACATTATATAACACGAAAGATTGGTCGTGTCTTGTGTTAAGCTGTGCCAAGAATGTGCATCGATAAATTGATCCGCGCCTTCTGCACGTTTCAATTTTCTTATGTTATGCTGTGTCGATCTAAAAAACCCGCTTTACCTCAACTATTGTTACAAAAGTACCGACGAATTACACCCAAGTATTGACCACATTTTACTTACATAGCCACCTACAGATGGAGCCACGAGTAAGTTTTATCAATCTAAACTGATTAAATATTCTCGAGACCTTCAGCCATTAGTAAAAATGTATTCCATTCTTTAAAGCTGCTAGTATTCCCCCAGCATTCAAGCTTTTTGAAGACCTTTTGAAAAATAATCAATTTCTTATGGTGTGACGCTGAATATTTATAAGCTTACTGTGCTTGTGATATCTAAAATGTTACCAAATTCAATGCTCCCTAGTTATCACACCTCATAGTGCCAATTTCCTTTGCCTTCTTCAGTGCTTTTCAACTCGCCTAATTACTACTAAATTAATCTAATTGTTTCATAATGGTACCGGAATTTGCCAAACGTGTCGTAGATGTCCTAAAGCAATGCCTATGTAGAGATTGGCAGTGGATAATTTGAAAAAAGAGCCATTTTCTTATGGAGTCTTTTGAAAAGAACGTTTTCCTGCAGGTTGGTTCAGACATTTACCATGTTCCGGAAGAAATTTATTGTGATGGCCATTTACCTGGTCCCTCAATCCAATGTACCACGTGTAGGATCTTACTATATCAACATAATTCTCCACACTAAAAGTGGTGGATCCACATAAATATTTGTATTTTTTATAGCAATAATTACAGGAGAAATATGAACAGTGACATCATTACTCGGTAATTCGCAGGGTTCACAGCCCGGGCAAGCGTCTGCCATCCCCATGGTCAGAGTAACCTTCACAAGTATAAACATAAGGAAATGTTTACCATATTAGTATCATTTACCTTTGTTAATAGATAACAATCTTCAAAAACGTCCAGTAGAAATTTTAGTTTCTCATCACACTTTCTCTTTGCAGAAATGCCAAAAGCTTCTTGTATGTTCTGTACCTTTTGTTATATCTTCTTTTGTAGTATTTCACTTTCTGTGTAATTTTCGCGGCCTTCTGTCTCTCAGCACCATTTTTTTAAAAGTCCATATGTCGTTTTTCATATATTAATTTTGGACTTGTTAAGAAAAGGTGGTGTGGTCGTTTCTTCCGTTTAATCTTCTATTTAATGAATTTAATGGTATCTATTGACTCAGACTGCACCAGATCTTTATTTTTAAAATTTGAGCCTCTGACATTTCACAAAAATAGTTTCCTGTTGGCCGTTCGAAAACTTAAGGAAATCTGCATAAACAGCAATTATCGTTTTATCAAGATTGCGCTTAATATACCAGCAATTTGAATGCATTATAATAAATAAAAATATAATATAATAAAATATACAAACATATTTGACTGGCCACCAAAACCCCCTTGCAGACAGCGGATGACTCTTTCAGTCCATATATGGCCTTCAACAACTTAACCATTTATTCCTTCTTGAATTCTGACCACCATCAGGTACCAGTATTTCCATATACACGTTTTCCTTTAAAAAACTTTTCAGAAGAGCAGTTTTTACATTTAAGTGATGCTTATAAAGTTCTAGTTTCACTGGCAAAACAAACAACACTCTGAAACTTAATGTGTTAAGACTGGAGAAAAAGTTTCACAGCAGTCGCAGCCATGCTTTTGCGTTATGCCCCTGGCCCAGCATGATGCTTCATAACACCAACAGAATAAATTTTCCTTTTATTGATGTTGAAGAGTCTGCTGGTGAATCAGTCTCCTTCCATGCACAGGTCTCTTAATTTGTTGAACTTCTCAAGTGCTTTGGATCTACACACATACAAGGTGGTTCAATGAAAACTTTGCATCTAAATTTTAATTTTAAATACTGAAAATCGATGTGCCAAGTTTTCGTTGAGCCGCCCTGTATGTGTCATGTAATCATCAAATATGTTTGATTCGGATCCTTTTGAAAACTTCGTAGATTCAGCCACCTGTGTCTGAGCCTCTACTTCATTAGACACAACATCCTCGTCATTGATCGACTCATGGGCACTTTCAAAAGATTGATGATCAACAACACATCCTTAGAATTATCTGAAGCACTTATTTAATCCTCTCCAGCTTCATAGTCTCCTCAGTTTCTTTCCAAGCAGGAAGGCGTATTTTCAGGAATGTTGTAAAATGAAAGTAATTCCAAGCTATGTTGTTGGTTTATATTTTCCCCGAGACCGTACGAAACTATCAGGCATCGTTCCAGCCATGAACTGGGCATTCTGGCCGATATGATCAGACATGAGTGTGTCTGGTCATTTGGGCCACATTTATCTACCATAGTTCTACTATAATATATCACTACCCCTCCTGTGACAACTCCAGGGGGGTCGAATGAGCAATCATTCCTTACCCTTCTAGGTTTGGTAGGCTTCATATTTTTTGATCCAATGTTCACTCACACATCGTTCTTCTACCGTCTCCAGTTATTTAGTTTATGAGAAATCTTCCATTAATACGAAAAATTTCTGCTGCTGATTCTACTGCCCCTTTGTTGTTTATTAACACTTTTTACTCAGAGATATGAGTGCATGTAGCTGACCCTCTCGCCTGTAGGAACATAATGCGGGATATTTATCCTTGTTTTATATGGATTTTATCATAGCGATAGATTTTTCTGGATTCTTCCTTAGAAAATTATGTTTTCTGTGCTTACATCAGGTTGGAGAGACATAGAGGTTCCGTACATGGCGCCGCCTTTATGAAATCTGTTGTTTCTCTAGCTCTCTTAGAGATTCGGGTCCGTCTATCAAATGCATTAAATATTTCTCCCTGAAGTTAGAGGAAAAATATCGTTTGTATTTAAAAACGCAACCTCAAATAATGCAAATTTTCTCCAAATTCATCCTAATAGAACAGATTATAGCCTATAACATTCAAATGATTCCTTAGATCTTTCAGTGCTACATTTGCAGTTAACTCCCTTTATACGGGGTTGCTCAAAAAGTCTCCTTCTCAAGGGCATTTTTTACGGGCATATTATTTATTATAATACAAGGGCTCCTCAAATCCTAAAGTGTGCAAATAGTGAATTTAGCTATTCAAGTTTTTGGTTTAAGTCTTTCCCAGGGCTTTAACTTTTTAATATTTATTACTGTTTCCTTGCTTTGTTCAAAAATTGTCCAAATTTTAAGTCAATTTTAGCAGTTGTGGGAACACATTTTCAGTCTGATCTATTCCCTTCTCTTTTCATTTTTAGGGCATTGATTTATAGTTTATTTGAATGCTAATTTAACGCAAAGTGGAAGATTGTGATCACGAAAATCGTTTATTGACTATACAATAGGAACGCGTATTGTGATGTCGGTTTTATGTAGTCCGGTACCTCGTATAAAAGGGGAGTTCATTGGTGTTTTGGTAAATTCGCCTCCTTAGGTTAACAATTATTGCCTTCGCTGGCAAAGTTGTTTGTCATTTTAGCTCTTACAAGAAACGCCTATTTCCTTGATTTACCAGGACATGGGTAAACTCGCCCTTACGTAGTCTACAATGTTGTCAGCTATTTTTGTAGAAT